>NW_020176571.1:20876548-21085366 GCF_003031525.2 Neophocaena asiaeorientalis asiaeorientalis | reverse complement strand
GCCTCCCCTGTCCCTTTCCCCCCCCCCCCCCTTTTTTTTTTTTTTTTTTTTTTTTGATTATTATGTTTTGAATTCTTAACGTGTCCTAACTAATTAGAAAAGCTGACCTTTCCCTCACAGCATTTTTAAAAATTTAAATATTACGTTTTGACGTTCTCAGGACTCTGAGGCTTTCACGTTCAGTGTTACAGCCTGATCGGATATTGTGGAGGTTTGGGTTTGCTTTCTCTTGACCCAATGTGACTTCCTGTTTCTAAGAAAACAATTTTAAAGACTCTTAAAAGGAATTTCTTGCATGCTTGGCAGCTCCTGTAAAAGCACATTTTAGTAAGCCAGTGTGAATGAAATATATTAAAAAAATCAAAGAAAGAAGCATATTGCTTGATCAAATTAGCTTTTTTTGTGTGTGGAAATTGGATCTCATAGAAAAATCCAGTGATTTAAGAAGTGGATGCTTTTGTAACCCAAGAACTAAAAGTTTCATCTTGATTTGTGTAATCATCCTAGTTCAAGGGGACAGTTGGTCACGAATCGGGGTTTACTTTTTGCTGGAGTTAATGCATACTAGTGAGTCCGATTAATATGTTTTTTTTTTTTTAAAAACAAAGTCACAACTGGGGCATCTCTCTTCAAACGAGCTCACAAATTTGGAACTAATTCACATGCATTGTCACAATATTCTGGAGAAAACCCCAGTTACTTCCATCACTTAATCAATGGAAAAAATGAACATTAGTGAGTCTTTTGCTAGTCAGATATTACTCTGAGCAGGAGATTCACGCCTCCTGGCTGTCAGGTCAGCGATTCAGCTTCTCTGGGAATTGTCCTGGAAATTGGCTTCTCGTGAATATTTTAATAGGGGTACGTTTTTGTAACTAGATAGGTACTTTATTCATTTGAGTAATGTTTGCTGAGTACTCACTATGTGTAGGCACCTTTCTAGAGGCAGACAGTATGGTGAGGAATAAGGCAGGGAACGTCCCTGATTTTATTTATCTTCTAAGCACTTGTATAAGGGCTTACTCTATGCGGGGAAACTGTACTAGGTACTTTACAGATGTTAAATCATTTAATCTTCCTAACAATGCTGTGGGGGTGGGTACTCTTATCCTTGTTTTGCAGGTGTAAAGAAGGAGGCTCAAAGTCACCTGGCTGGAAAGTGACTGAGTCAGGGTTGAACACAGGAGGAGAGCTCTTTACCACACTGTGTGGTCATTCTGTAAGCCTGATCTCATAAGCTTACACATTCCTTACAAAAGCAAAACAAAACAACACACACGCACACACACAAGAACATAAAACCTATGGGCAGGGCTTCCGTGGTGGCGCAGTGGTTGAGAGTCTGCCTGCCGATGCAGGGGACGCGGGTTCGTGCCTCGGTCCGGGAAGATCCCACATGCCGGGGAGCGGCTGGGCCCGTGAGCCATGGCCACTGAGCCTGCGCGTCCGGAGACTGTGCTCCGCAACGGGAGAAGCCACAACAGTGAGAGGCCCGCGTACGGCAAAACAAAAACAAAAACCTATGAGCAGTCTGACCACTGTTAATGTTTTGGTGCGTCTGTTCCAATCCTCATCATATGTGTCTGTGTAGAGGGGTGTGTGTGTGTGTGTGTGTGTGTGTGTGTTTAAATGTATACAATACCTTATTGATTGGTTCCCACTTATTTTCACAACATATTATACATGTTTTGCAGGCCAGTGCATTTAAAGAATAGAATTGTAACTAGCTCTACAGTGTTCCGTGGTTTGTCTATATCATGATTTCTCTAACCAGTTTCCTACCACTTAACAATGTTTCTTAATTTTGTGTTTCATAAACCCTGCTTTAATTCATGTCCTCGTAACCAAATCCTTTTACAAATCCATGACTCTTCAAACCTTTCTGAGTGAAGAATGGTATTAAAACTGTAAATATTTATGCAGTATCCACGTGCAGTCAGCGCTTTGTGAATATGACGATGTCAACATGTGAACATGCTTTTCCTTCCAGGCTAGTGGATGACAGATGTGTGGTGCACCCAGAGGCGGGGGACCTCGCCAACCCTCCCAAGAAGTTCCGAGGTAAGAAAGAGATGCTTACTTTATATTATGTGAACCAACTGGGGATACTTTTGTGTCTTAAAATAAGGAATGTTAGAACTTTATTCAGCGTGAAACTTTCAAATAGAAATATGTCCACTGAAAATTCTTTCAAAAATATCCCCATCATTTTTCTTCTTTTACACGTTGAAGGGTTGATACTGAAAGAATAGTTTCAAGTTTTGTTTTGCTGGACAATAGTCTGTGTGTTGCAAGGAAATCTGGGTAATTAACTGTGAGAGGCCACTTTTCAAACCAGTAAATACAGCCGAATGATATGTGTTTATATATTTCCGTGTGAGTTGTACTATAAATGTTAGTGTTTCATTATCAACTCTTTAATTTATCTTTGTAAAATCTCCAGGATGGTGACGCTGACGTGTTAGCTTAGCTTTTAAAATGTCACTTTGGTTGGTATCTAATAACTGCCAATTGTCTTAGAACTGCCTCGTAGGTATAATTTTAGAGACAGCGTCATACTATCAACTGAGAAATTGTTCCTAGTAGGAGACTGATTATAACTGTTACAAGAGAAGGATTAATGGAACTTGCAGAGAATCGTAGACAACTAAAACCAGTAATTAAGAGCTTGTGCAAATCAATTTCATAGTTTTTGTATACTTATAATAATAATTTAAAAACAGCATTCATTTTGAACATACTGTGTAAGCATTCCTCCTCACAACGATGAAAAGCAGGTTTAATAAGGGATACAGATCTAGAGAGAGAGTCAAAGGGATTTGCTAGAGTCCCAGACCCAACTCAGGATGTGCTCTCCCTGCAGTGGGGAAGGGAGATGCCTAATGTTTGGTACATGTTTCCCATGTTTCACTTTCTGTGATAGACACTTTCTACACAGTTCTTATAATAATATGCAAGAATATTGCATTTTCATCTTGCAGAGAGAGTGATGAGGACAGTAAATGTCCTTTGAGTGGAATTGGTCACTTAAAAAAAAATTAATTAATTAATTAATTTTTGGCTGTGTTGGGTCTTTGTTGCTGCACGTGGGCTTTCTCTAGTTGCAGCTAACGGGGGCTACTTTTCGTTGCGGTACATAAGCTTCTCATTGCGGTGGCCTCTCTTGTTGCAGAGCACGGGCTCTAGGTGCACGGGCTTCAGTAGTTGTGGCGTGCGGGCTCAGTAGTTGTGGCTCATGGGCTCTAAAGCACAGGCTCAGTAGTTGTGGCGCATGGACTTAGTTGCTCTGCAGCATGTGGGATCTTCCCGGACCAGGGCTCAAACCCGTGTCCCCTGCACTGGCAGGTGGATTCTTAACCACTGCACCACGAGGGAAGTCCCGAAATTGGTCACTTTGAATAAGTGATCCAGATGTCTCCCCAGGTGGAGAAATTAGCAGAAAGAAGGCTGTGGGAGATATACACCACCCATTAGAAGCACCCATAACAGTGCTCAGTGGGGACACTCCCCCAGCCCTGGGCACGTGAGGTGTTCTCAACTATACACAGTTCCCACCGAGGATGGACTCACAGTAGAACTACATGACGGAGAGTCAGCGGTTGTGGCAAACAAGATGCGAAGTGCTCCGGGACACCTTGCCAGACACTGTGCAGTAAGTGTGTGGAAATGATTTCAGAGACAGAAGAGGCTAGAGGAGCCTAATGGAAGAATGGGCAATATGAAAAGGAAGATATAGGTTCTAAAGAGCATGAACTAGCTATTATATAAAAATGAGGAGACAGTGTTATAGAAAAGAGAGCTGAGGAAATTACCCAGAATGCAGTGCAGAGGAAAGTTTGAACAAGTCATTAAAAGCTTGGAGGAGGGACTAAGATCCAGCAGCATCTAATCGAATTCTAGAAGGAGAGGCTGGAGCGCATGAGAATGAGGCAACATGTAAAGAGATATGGGCGAGAACCTTCCTAAATTGTAGAAAACCACTGTTCCTCAGGTGGAAGAGACACACTGAGTTCAGAGTAGGGATGATAAGCAAATCGAGATCCACAGACACTTCTTTGTGAACTGTAGGATGATAAAGATAAAAAGTTTTAAAAGCGAACTGGGACAACAAATCAGCATTTGTAACAGAAAAAAGCTTGGGGTCCGGGTTTTAACTGCACTTTCTCTGGCTGTGTCATCTTAAGTAGGTCACCCAGCCACTTAGCGTCTCAGAGGACAGCTGTCATTGGCTGCTGAGATCAGGGCTGTATAAAAACAAGAATAATCTTACCACACAAGGCTTTGCGAGGCTTGGAATCTTTCCAGAGAATAAATGTAAAAGTGTGTTAAGTCATTATACAAACCGTAGCTAACTTATAATAGGCATAATGTATTTCCTTTAAACATATTTGACTCTGCTCTTGCATTATAACCTCTTCAAGGGAAGGATTTTATTTATTTATTTTTTGTGTGTGTTTCCCAGGCACAGAGGTTTGCCCATAGTAGACATCCAAAAAGAAAAAAAAAAAAAGCCATTAGATGCTTGTGGGTGGGAGACCCAAACTTTCCCTGGGATCATGTGAAACAACTTGGTTCCCAGGGGTGCTTCACGCTTCACGGCCACGAGCTTGGGTAGCCTTATTCCTCTCTGTCAGTCAGGGGAGGTTAATCTGTCAAAGATAAACCTTCAGGTTTTGTGGCTGCCTTTTTTTTTTTAGATATTTTACTGTATCTGAGGGAACTCTGCGGTAACAGCTCTGTACCCAGTAGGTAATAATACACAGATACTTGGTGTCATATGATTCAGCGGGCACTGGTTCAAAGTATGAATCACTCAGGTGCTCCGTCTGCCCCTGGAAGGCTGGCTTTTCCTGTAATCTAATACTTTAGGTCATTGTCCTTGCTAGTTTGCTCTCATTTTCTACCTCTAGTTTAAGACTAAGCCATTTGTCTCACTCCACTCATCATTGGAGAAGGAGGGTATTTTCCAGTTGGAGATTCAAGGTTCCCTTTTGTCTTAAAGCTCCGACTCTTCTCTGATTCTTGGAAGCCCATCCTGACGGAGGCCCGGAGGAGGGTTCCCTGAGATGGGCTTGTCTCTGCCCTGACCTTCACACTGCACGGCAGCCATAAGCAAACCTCGTTTTCCCAAATGCTGTATCCTTTCTCATACCTTGTGTTTTTGCAGCTTCACTCTTCTCTTCCTGAGTGTATTTCTCCTGTTCCCTTTGGCTGTAAAAGCCATCACTTTTTCATAGATTTGCCTTCCAAGATCACCGCTCCTGCATTTCCAGACTCCTCTGCTAGGTTTCCAGAGCACCCTCCTTTCTTGTTACTTTTCAGCTAATGTGGAGAAGCTATAGTGTATCAGAAACTATCGTTCAGCGGCACCTCGGTTCCTCTTGCCTTAGCCAAATGATGTTCTGAAATTAATTTGAAAAGATTTTTAGTTTTCATACTCACTTTATGATTTGTTCAAGTGAATCATACAATCTTAGAGCTTTAGCCAATTAAAAGTAAATCTAGTACAGTTGCTCACTTTTTTGAATGAGGAGCCAGAGTCTGAAAGAGGCTAACCTGTCTCCTCAATACACAGAATTGTACGAGAAGTGCTCCTTTGACCGTGTCACACTGCCTCTGGTGAACAGAGGAAATGAAGTTTTAACAAACAAACAACTTCCCAAGGGTTATTTAAAACCTGGCGGATGGAGAGCTATTTTCAGTAGAAACCACCCAAACGGAATAGTATTAACCGAAGCACATTGGCTTTCTCTTAAGTGAGTGCAAAATTCTTTTCATGATCAAATATTCTCTCATTTTTAAAGATCAACTTTAAACTTTGGAATACATTTTTATTTATTTATAAATATTTATTTATTTAATTTATTTATTGTGGCTGCGCTGGGTCTTATTTGAGGCATGCGGGCTTCTTAGTTGTGGCATGCATGTGGGATCTAGTTTCCCGACCAGGGATCGAACCTAGGCCCCCTGCATTGGGAGTGTGCAGTCTTACCCACTGGACCACCAGGGAGGTCCCTGGAATACAGTTAGATGTAAGAGGAGTCGTAAAGGTAGTATAGAGACTTCCCTTCCATCCAGTTTCCCCTGTGTTAGCATCTTACATAACCATGGTACATTTGTCAAAACCAAGAAATTACCATTTGTACATTCCTATTGACTAAATTCCAGGCTTCCTTGCATGTCACCAGTTTTCCATTGTCCTTTCCCTATCATCCCATCCAGGATCCCACAAGCCGGTGGCTCCTTAGTCTCCTCTGGCCTGTGGCACTTTCTTAGTCTTTCCTTGTTTTTTTTTTTATGACCTTGATACTTTCGAAGGATACTGGCCAGGTATTTTGTAGAATGTCCCTTGGTTTCGGTCTGTCTGATGTTTTTGTCATGATTAGAGGGGGCTTAGGTTTTGAGAAGGAATGGCACTTAGGTTAACTGCCCTTCTCCTTGCCTTGTACAGGGGCACATATTATCAACACGATTCATCACTGGTCCTGTTTTTTGATATACAATTTAACCCTCTTCCCCCACACTAAATTATAGCAGTTATTTTTGTTGACTTTATATTTTCATTTTTCTTTTTTTTCTCCTTGTTCTTTTATGCACGTACGTCTCCTGGTTTAGATTTTTCCAAAAGTTTGTGTGTGTTAATACGTGTGCATTTTCTATTAGGAGGAGAAACTGATCTAAATCAAAACAAGGGAGATTTGTGTGTCCTTTTATTACCATCAGGGTGATAAAACTCAGAAGTAATGCAGAACCCCGGGGGCCACTCCCCAGGAGGGCTGAGGAAAGCTGAGACAGCTCCTTTTCTTGGTTGATTAGATAGTTCACAGCCTTGGGCCATTTGGTCTTGCAATTTCCAACTCTGAGACTCTGTGGTCATTTGATACGTGACTGTTTCCTAATCCGCTAACCCTACCAAGTGGCTGCTTCTGGAAAGCAAAAAGTCATTCTGAGGCAATAAGTTAGAATGCTTCAGGAGCTAAAACAGGGTCTTTCTCTGCTGTGCGGTGCCACATGAAAGCAGGTAGTGAGTTTCAGGGACTTGGGAGAACACTGACAAGACCATTTCTTTAACTCAGTTCCTTCTCTGCATATAATTCCGGGAAGTTGTCTTGAAGGCTGGCACTCTTACCTTTTGGCTCTACTCATGGAGGTTATACGCTTAAAAGCATCTGTGAAAAAGCCATCCAGCTAGGTAGTAGCTTCGACTTTTTATGTAGTTGAACATGTCAGTCTTGTCTAGCACAGTAGTCCTCTGGTATGAGGCAATTATAAATACTTCCTCTAACAGCTTAACAATTGCTTTATTGTATTTCTTCAGATTTGATGTTAGTGTAAATTTTTTGGGATGAAGACTGAAACTGTTTCAGATTTGAAGTTACTACCATTTATCGAGCATTTAATACATGCTACACTGGGCTCAGGGCTTCCTGTGCATTAATGTTTAGTCATCACAATAACCCTATAAAGTAGAAATTGTTGCTATCCCAATTTTGCAGTTGGACAGTTCAGTATAAAGAAAGTATACAACCGTTTTAAGGTCGCTGAGCTTATTAGTGGTAGAACTGGGAGTCAAAACAAGTTTGTCTGACTCCAGAGCTGTTTGTTTTTAACCACTATACCATACTGTCTATTGAATAATGCCCTCCGGTAAATTCTACCTGTTGGTCCAGTAAAGCCACATAAATTCCATCTAATCCCTCTTCCACACAGTGGAGCTTTAAGTATTTATTTAGAACGATTATATTCCTGTAGATCTTTTTCATCTACGGTCTTAATTTAAAAAAATTCTTTCACCTGTTGCCAGCTACAGATTCTTCAGTGATTTCTCTAGTCTTCATCACACTGCTCTGTTTGGTTTCTGGTTAGGCTCCTGTTTGTCAAATTAATTCTTAGCGGTGTAGAAAGAACTGAACATGGTACATTTGGGTGCAGTCTGATGAGACTCTCCCTCTTTTTTGGATGCCACACTTGCAGCCCAAGAGTCCTGAGTAGGACTCCCTAACTCACCTGCAACTGTTAGTCAACCCAGACTCCTGAGGCTTTTTCATTCGCATCTCTGGACCCTTGTTTCCCTCCTCCTGTGCTGCATAATTGGTATTTTGGAACCAAGTGGAGAATTGGCTACTTTCATCTTTTTAGCATTGGTCATTGTTCTAACTTGCCAAGCTTCCTCTTTCTCTCTTTTTCGATCTTAACTCTCATCCACGTTATTTATTCAAATGCCCAGCCTCATGACATCTTGAAATTTAAGTGGATAAAAGGGATATATGTGGGCTTCCCTGGTGGCATAGTGGTTGAGGGTCCCCCTGCCGATGCAGGGGACACGGGTTCGTGGCCCGGTCTGGGAGGATCCCACATGCCGTGGAGCAGCTGGGCTCGTGAGCCATGGCCGCTGAGCCTGCGCGTCCGGAGCCTGTGCTCCGCAATGGGAGAGGCCGCAGCAGTGAGAGGCCCGCGTACCGCAAAAAAAAAAAAAAAAGGGATATATGTGATACTCTCCTTTCATGTGTTCTTCTAGTGTGATTGGCTATATCTGAAGAGAAATAGATTAGGACTGTGTTAGTTGGAGCATCTACACATTCGACCCTGGAAGATGCGGATGGAGGGAATTACCTTGGGAGGTGGTCCTGGGAAGCGTGAGTGAGGGAGTGAAGGAGAGTCAGCCTCATGGAATGAAAGTCAGTAAAGTGTGAATGAGACCCACCACTGTGGCAGCTGGAACTCAGTCCTGCAGGGCCCTCGGAGAAACCAGGAGGAACGTGCTTCAGAATCTCCTACCCAAGGGCGGAAAGGCTGGGACCAGCTTCCATCCTCTGTGGGTTGAGTCGTCACCCCCTCCCACACAGACATCTGGATTGCCGCTGCTTGCAGCTGAGCAAGTTCTTCAAGTGTCAGGGAAGCCCTCATGAGGACAAGAGGAGAGATGCGGGAGCTTGAGCTTGGAACCTGCCCACAGGCTGAGATCCACTGTGGTGTCAGTGAACTTGGGCCCGAGGACGCGGTCACAGTGCTGTGCGTGCTCAGAATTTGCACTCGTTTCTTTAGTTGAAAGACCTGCAATTAGACTGCCAAGTGTTTGAGGGCAAGACTACGCTCTGTTGAATTCCCAAGATCAAGAACAGTGTTTTCAGTATCACTGGGGCTGACTTAATTTTTGTTGAATTAGTAAATAAATGTTTTTCTAGAAAAAAATTATAATTCTTAAAGGCAATATAATTTCAGTTTTTTTTGTCACATGCTTTTTTTGGAGGTCTTAATACTACCCAGCATGTAACATAGTTGTTAGCTGATTACTTCATTTATGAGAAAGCAACGTATAGACCTGTTATAGTATTACAGTTTTGTATTCCGGGTGTCTAAATTTCAGCTCATTGGTGTTAAATGTGCATTCTGACATATAAATCTGTAGTGTGAATAGCAGAAGAGGAAAACTTCTACATGCGTTAAGTGAAGTTCTTTTAGGTTGTAGTGTTTTGTGGTTTGCTGCTACTCAGAGAAGTTTAGAAAATTGCAGTGGATTTCCAAGCCAGAAGTTACAGAATTTATTAACAAATGTCTTTAAAACTCTCCGGTTCAATGTTACTGTTGTGTTGATTCTGTGTACTTGTGGTAATCATATTAAGAACCTTCCACAGCTTATTATTAAACTCTTAAGTGGCAGTGGAAATGGGGTAATAAGTTTATTCTTTTCAGTGAGGTTTCAGAGAAGGCCCAAAGGATGAAATGAAAAGAGATTGCTTTGCTTCTTTGCTTCTTCTGTTGAAGCTAGTCAGGGTTGTAAAAGGGCTCGTACTTTAAAATACCTTAGTCTCTATTGGAGGGGGTTTGCTGTGGTTATGAATGGTCAAATAAGACTACTTTGGAAATCTAATCAACTGCTGTTTAGGGCTGCCCTCATACAATTAATTGAATATCTAAAATATATATGTGCTGTATGAACTTTGATTGATTTGTGGCTTTGACTTGTGAAGTTTAATGTTCTCCTTGAAGAGTGAAAAGTAATGGGCAGAAAATTAACACTTGTGATGTACGTGGTTTAGTGGTGTTAGAACAACTCCCTTGCTTACTGATCGTGTATCCACGGGCCAATTTTCCTGAACTGGGGGCTCGTGTGTTAAAATCTCCCTTCTAATATTGTGTATGAAATTAAATATGTGTCTAAATTTTTTGCAAGTACTGAATAAATGCCTTTTGTCTGTGAACACTTTAACTTCATAACCAAGATGGCTCTTTCTAAGAATAGAAAGTCCTAAATATTGGAATTCTTAACTTTGAGTGCTTTTGATGGCCTTTATCCATGTTACCTTACTTAATTCTTAATAGCCCCATTTTACAAATTTGGAAACCACACTGTAGAGAAGTAAAGTTAACATGCTCAAGGTCTCACAGCTGGTAGGTGGCGAGGCAGGCTTATTTGAAGCTTGTGTTTTCACACAAGCTCACACAAGATCTTGATAAATTTAGTAGAGATTTGTTGGTTATCCACTCCGTGCAGTGCAGTGTGTGAACTAGTTACTAAGGTTCAAATGAATCAGAAACGAATGCAGCTCTCAAGGAATTTATAATTTACTGAGGGAGATAAGATATGTTTATAAATAATTGCAACCCAAGGTAGACAATGATAAGGGCTAAATAAAAAGTTGTGGTAAAGGTATGGTGGGAGGATGGAGATTTTAATTTCCTGTTTTGAGAGATGAGAAAAGCTTCTTAATTAAGATAGCAATTGACCTGTAACTTGAAAGATTGGTGCTTGCAGGGAAGGGACATCTAGGCTTTTCAGTCCTAGTATTCACCTTTTCATGAAAGTAGCTCCTAGGGTAATGATTGGTACGCAGAGTTAAATTGCATTTCCCTTTTAAACAGTAACAGAATGTTTGGTAGTTTTTCAAGTACAATACGGAGATGAAAGTGCCAAGCCATTACCCCAATAAATTTGGTCTTCAGGAGATAGACAAGTAAAGCAATAACGATAACTAAATGTGACCAGGGCTACTCTGTTACCACTGAGGCTAATCACTGACATTTATTTAGTCCTTACTATATGTCAGGTGATGTCTGCAATGCTTTCCATTCTATTAATCCATTTAATCCTTATGCAACCCTAAGTGGTATTTTTTTTTTTTTTTTTCGCGGTACGCGGGCCTCTCACTGTCGTGGCCTCTCCTGCTGCGGAGCACAGGCTCCGGACGCGCAGGCTCAGCGGCCATGGCTCACGGGCCCAGCCGCTCCGCGGCATGCGGGATCTTCCCGGACCGGGGCACGAACCCGTGTCCCCTGCACCGGCAGGCGGACTCTCAACCACTGCGCCACCAGGGAAGCCCAGTGGTATGTATTTTTATTAAGATATTATTATTAGCTGCATGTGCTAGATAAGGCGCTGTAACAGAACTAAAGCAACAACAACAAGAACCAATGGCTTCTATAAGATGGAAGTATATTTCACTTAATAGCGCCTAGATGAGTAATCCGGAGCCATCTTGCCACTCTACTCTCTTCAACACGTGGCTTCCAAAGTTGCTTCAGTAGTTACTACTTCTCAGTCAGTAGAAAGGGAGCAAGGGGAATCCAGAGCAAGTAGCTTCTTCTTTAAGGAGGACTTCTGGAATTGCATATATTACTCCTACTCATATGTCACAGTCACATAGTATATTGGGTTGAATGGCTGTCTGCCGAAAGATAAGTCCATGTCCTAACACCTAGACGCTGTGAATGTTACTTTCAGAGGAAAAAGAGACTTTGCAAATGTAACTAAGTTAAGGATCTTGAAAGGAGATCACCCTTGATTACCCAGGTGGGCCCCAAATCCAATGACAAATGACCTTATAAGAGACAAAAGAGGGGGAGACACACACATAGGAGAGACCTTGTGAAGACAGAGACAGAGAATGGAGTTATGTGGCCACAAGCCAAGGAACACCAGGAGCCACCAGAAGCTGGAAGAGGCAAGAGAGGATTCTTTCCTAGAGCCTTCAGAGGGAACACGGCCCTGCTGACACCTTGACTTTGGACTTCGGTCTTTGAGAACTACAGGAGAATAAATGTCTGTTGTTTTAAGCCACCAAGTTTGGTGATTTGTTACGGCAGCCACGGGAAACTCATACCCATAGTTACATCTGCTGCAAGGAGGCTGAGGAATGTGATTGTTAGTGGGCTGGCCATGTGCCTACCTAGAATTCAGGAGTTCTGTCATCTAAAGGAAGAAGAGAATGGATACTGGAGGGTGGAGGGAAGGGTAACATTCTCTGCCACATCCCATTCTATTGAGGAAATTGAGGTACAATACAATGAAGTTAAGTAACTTGACCAAGGTCATATAACTAGTAAGAAGCAAAGGATTGGTTGAAATCCAGACACTTAACCACTAATTATACTGTCTTAAGTCCCAAAGGGCTGTGGAAGTAAGAGAAGAGGATTATAATTGCCTTGGGAGTTTAGAGGAAGCGTGGAGGTGAGCTGGAGCTATGGAAGAATGGGCAGTTGTTAATCCAGTGGAAAGGAGAGGGTTGGGGAGAAATAGGCACAGGGGTGTGGAGTAGCATGACCCATTTGTGGTTGTGGCTTTTAGGAATGTTAAAAGCTGAGGAGAATGTGGAAGAGTGGCAGAGGTGAGCTTGGAGGAGAGTCCAGATGCCCAATGGTCTTGTATGCTGAGGCAGTTAATTTTTATGTCAAAGATAGTGGAGCACAATTAAAGACTTTTAAGCTGGGCTATGACATGATCAGAATTGAAATTTTGAAAGACGATTTTCTTATATGGAGAGACGGAAAATGTAGGATGGGATGTCAACTAAGAGACTGTTAAAAAAGTTCAGAATATGATAAGGGACTAAGTAGCTAGAAATTTAACTATATTAGGAATTGATGACTACTTGTATGTGGGAGTGTGGTGGAAGGTCGAGGTGAGGGAGAGGACGCATCCTAGAATTCCCCCAGGTGTCGGATTTGGGCAATGTGGTAGGTATTAGTAGCACTTATTGAGATATGGAATATAAAACAAACTACTTGATAGGGGAGGATAATTATATTAGTTCTGTATTATTATGTAACAAAACCCCCCAAACTGAGTGGCTTTCTGAGCATTCATTTACTTAACTCATGAATCTGTGGGTTTGCTTGTAGGTTCTTTTCTTCTGAGCTGACTTGGCTGATCTCTGATGAACTTGCTCATGTATCTGGGGTCAGTTGGCAGCTGGATGGTCTGGGTTGGCTTCATTCACGTATCTGCCTGTGGATAGGTTGTTGATTGGGGTGGCCGGGCCATGTGTCTCTCACTATTTGGCAGGCTAGCTCACATTCTTCCCTAGGGAGAGCGTGAGAACAGCAAGAAAGCACAACCCCCCAGTGCTCAAGTGCTATTCAAACCTCTGTGTCACGTTTGCTAATGTTATATGGCTAAGTTCAGAGGCAAAAAGTGGAGAAATTGACTTCGTCTTTTGATGGGAGTACCTGCAAAGTCACCTGCAAAGGGACATGCATACAGGGATGAGAAGAATTGATGGCTGTTTGCAGTTTACCACAGTAATGAACTTGGTTCTGGCATCCTTTCTGCCAGAGGAGAATATCTAAGAGATTTCCTGATATGTTAATCTGGAGGCTCAGGAGAGAAATCCAGATGGAAAATACAGATTTGAAATTTAATAGCATGTAGATAGAATTTAAAGCTGTGAGAGTGAGAAGAAAGGAGTACCCTAGATGGAATCCCTGGGAATACCAACATTTAAGGTGCCGCCCTAGAAACAACAATATCAAGAGCCACAATGAAGTACCTCTACAAAAATGGCTGAAATAAAAATGCTGACAATATCAAGTGTTGACAAGGATGCAGATCAGCTAGGACTCTCATATGTTGCCGGTGGTGTACCAAATGCTACAGCCATTTTGGAAAAGAGTTTGGCAGTTTCTTATAAAGTGAAATATACGCATACCATATGAGCCCTAAATCTCACTCTTAAATATTTACCGAAAGCAACGAAAACTTAGGTTCACACAAAGATCTGTTCCTCAATGTTTACAGCAAAAACTGCAAACAGTTAACAAATATCTTTCAATTGGTGAATGGATAAACGATACCTGTAGTGGAATACCACTCTGCAGTAAGAAGGAATGAACCACGGATACACCCAACAACACCGACGAATCTCAAAAGCGTGATGCTAGGTGAAAGAAGCCAGTCTCAAAGGGCTGCATGACGTATGACTCCATTTATATAGCGTTCTGGAAAAGGCTGAGGCAGGAGGGGTGAATTTAGCTAACTCAAGGTAGAATAGTCCGGAGAGGAAAAATAACCCTGAGGTGGTTAGAAGTTTACTTGATCCAAAAATAATCTCTTGACTTCACTGAAAAATAATGAAGTCTCCCCAGTCTACGCTTCTGTGACTTTTTTTAACTTCTAAGTCTAGCTGTGTGGGAAGATGGAGAAAGACTTTATCCATTCAGGACTCTTTGCCTCTCTGGGTCCTCATACATGGGAGGGTCCTTGGTGAGGTCTTCAGATATTTACATGATACAGTAGTAATTTTGGGGAAAAGAATGATCCTTATGAAAGTAAAACAAAGCACATTTTAATACTTTTACAAGATGTTCGTTCTTCTAAATATATGGAGCGTTAGAGTATTTCTACCTATGCTATATCCATTTTTATCTTTGTATTCCCTAGGAAAGTAATCCCAGTTATATTATTCCAGTGGAATTTCCTATGAGAAATGCATTGCTTTTGTAATACAGTTTTCAGAAACACATTGTGGTAAGAAGCACAGACTGTCTGTAAAACTAAAACTATGGCTCACTCAAAAACTCTTCAATGTATTATATAGTAGCTATTTTTCTTTTTTTTTAACATCTTTATTGGAGTATAACTGCTTTACAATGGTGTGTTAGTTTCTGCTGCATAACAAAGTGAATCAGCTATACGTATACACACCATCCCCATATCTCCTCCCTCTTGTGTCTCCCTCCCACCCTCCCTATCCCACCCCTCTAGTGGGACACAAAGCACCGGGCTGATCTCCCTGTGCTATGTGGCTGCTTCCCACTAAATAGTAGCTATTTTTAAATAAACTATTTCCCTATCTTCTCGTATTTTGTCATGTATTAGGCATATTAAAAGACATATTAAGGGACTTCCCCGCTGCTCCAGTGGGTAAGACTCCGTGCTCCCAATTCAGGGGGCCCGGGTTCGATCCCTGGTTGGGGAACTAGATCCCGCATGCTGCAACTAAGGGTCCACATGCCGCAACTAAAGATCCTGCATGCCACAGTGAAGATCCCATGTGCTGCAACAAAGACCCGGGGCAGCCAAAACTAAATAAATATATTTAAAAAGACATATCAAAAAGTCAGTCACCCCAGTTTTCACATGCTGTATAGCATAAAGTATCGCCAGTGGGAGAGAGAGTGTCTTACACATATTTGTTATTTTAAGTGAAAGTATGTGTGAATTAAGATTATACTTCTATAGCTTACAGTAGGTGGGCCTTACTTGTTTTACTCTTTTGAGTATTAAATATATGAATATGTTTTATTTATGAAAGTCTCCGTGCATCTCCACAAAGCTTACTAATCATTAACTTATTCAAGCTACCCCTAAGATAAAAGATTGATTTGTACATTGTGTATCCAAGTCCACGTCAACTGCCTTTTCTTCCCAGGTGTTAATTTAGTGAATGAACAGTTTAAAGATCTTCTCTGATCAGGTGCCCTTGTTTACATTTTGTGGTTTTCAAGGTAAATACAGCAATTTCAGAATACAGCGAACTGCTGGTGAGTGGCAATGTTTGTTTTGCAAATGCTTGGAAGTAGTTTGTAAACTTGGCCTTCTGAAGAACAAGAGGTAAAAACTGAACAAAGCAGCCCTCGAGTAGAGATCCACCCTCAGCTGGTCACACACCACCCTCTCACCTTGTTCTTCTCAAGCCTTATTGTCCTTTGTTAGCTGGGGACCCCTGCAAAGAGATTTATGCCCTGATAGTGAAAGTGATGTGTCCCCAGGAGTTCACGGAGTCTCGTTACTTTTCTAATGTTTCGCTTTCTGACTGTTTTGGTGGTGGTGGTGGTGTGTGTGTGTGTGTGTGTGTTTCTTCCTCTGGGTAACTTAGAGCCGGTTAAAATTAAACTTCCAGAGGCTCTCCAGGTCCATGAAGAACCGGAAGATAATGTGTCCTGTCTTGGAATCATAGTCATAGGTAGCCTGAAAATGCTTCTTAAGCTAGCACTTTCTAAGCGACAGAAGTTTCAGCTCTGTTGAGAAATAGGGCTGCAGAATTTGTCCTTCTAGTTCCACTTAGATGCACTGCGTGAAGCACAAGTCGAGCTATGATTGTTCTAGAAAGCTTCATAGTTACGCAACTTGTATTCTGATTGTATCTGCATAATTAAAACCTCCATGTGGATAAATACTGGAAGGAAAGGAGTTAAAACAAAGTTAAGTATGTGGTTAGGTTGGGAGTTAGGTTTTGTAACGTTACAACACAAAAGAAAAAAGTCCAATACCGGAAATGTCATGTTATAAAAACAGTGTGGCTGTCCAGTGGGCAAACGTACAAACAAAGCAAAGAGCAACTGATCGAGGGTAACGGATATTTTGACTTAAAGCAATAACAGTGAAAGTTCTTTAATTCCTATTTCTTTCTCACCCTTGTTTTTTCAAAATATATATTTGGCCAGCATTGTTAATAAAAGTAAAGGCAGGTACCTTCACTAGTTGGCTTCCACGTAGATAAGCCAGGGGAGCAAGCGAGTTCCCTATTTTCACCTAACACAAGGTAGCATGATCTAGTGGCTTCTTTGGATGCTCTGCCTGTCCCTTCCTTGCCCTCCTACATAAGATTTATTAAACAGCCTGGAATTCAAGGTCTCATCACTTAAATAGCCTAGAAGGTAAATATCCTAGAAACATTGACTTAGTTGAGTAAAACCTTTAGGACTTGGAAACTGATCACTTTTTTGCAGAGGAAACAAGGCATTCAGGAGCATTTATTACTTGTGTCCTGTGAGCCACACTGGGATGGTTATATAGTAACCAAGAAAGCCAAAGACAGCCCCACCATGGTGGTCATAGGCCATAAGAGATGGTCAATGCAAAGTGTGAGTTTGTCGTAGGACAAAGACCTAGACATAGTTCTGTAGCTTGGGGGTCTTCGAGACCCTTTTGAGAGGGTCTACAAGATCAAATTATTTTCATAATGACAGTAACTTGTTATTTACCTTTTCTACTCTCATTCTTTCTTGATTGTACAGTGGAGTTTTCCAGAGGCTCTGTGAAGTGTGGTGCTGTCATCTCTCTGTTGGCTAATGAAACATGTGCTTATGTTTTATGGTGTTGCAAATTTCTCAGTTTTAATCTGTTATACAGTTAACATCCATAGAAACAGCCCACAAAAGAAAATCTCTTAGGGGTCCTCAGTAATGTTTTAAGGGTGTAATGAGGTCTTGAGACCAAAAATTTGAGAACAGCTTACTAGAGAAACAGTCAAGTAGCAAGAGTTAGGAATCAGCTTAACTGAGCTATAGGAAAAGGCATGTGTTAAAAGCAGTGAACAGGCAGGGAATAGGTGAGAACTGTGGTCAGGAAAAGTAATTAGAAGTCAGGAAGCCAGCAGGTATACCAAGGAGGCAGGACAAAATGAGGGGACAGGAGAAATAGCTACTTTCCATGAGCTTTCCTAGTTCAGCTTTGTATCCATAGCATTGTGCCTATAGCAGGATGGGCCTTTGATGACTATATGTGAATGCTTGAATTAAGTATAAAGATTGTAGAACTGCATAAACATTTGAGAAATGTTTGAGATGCAGTGTTTATCATAGTATTTTTCATGACGAAGGAAACTTAAATATACAAAAGGAGGGAAAGGATGTATACACCATGAGTCCTAAGTGGGAATTTAATGTTTTCAAATCATGTTTAATAGCTATAAAATATGTGTGTATATATATATATATATATGTACATATACCACATCTCTTTATCTGTTAATTTATTCTGTTGGTGGTCACTTAGGTTACTTCCAAATCTTGGCTGTTGTAAATAATGCTCTGATGAACAGAGGGGTGCATCTGTCTTTACAAATTAGTGTTTACATGTACAATGGGATATTACTCAGCTATAATTAAAAATGAAATCTTGCCATTTACGACAACAGAGATGGACCTAGAGAGTCTTTTGCTAGGTGAAACAAGTCAGACAAAGACAAATACGTACCATTTCACTTATGTGTGGAATCTAAAAAACAAAACAAGTGAACAAACGTAACAAAATAGAAACTGAGTTGTAGATTCGTAGATAAAGAGAACAAACAGGTGGTTGTCGAGTGGGAGGGGTGCCGGGAGGAAAGAAATAGAGGAGGGAGATTAAGCAGTACAGACTTCCATTTTCAGAATAATTGAGGCATGGGTATGAAATGTACCAGTGTAGGGAATATAGTCAATAACAATGTAATTATCTTTGTATGAAATGTATAGAAATATCGAGTCACTGTGTTGTATAACAAGAACTAACATAGTGTTGTAAGTTAATTATACTTCAAAAACAAACAAACAAACCAACTGATAGAAAAAGGTAACAGATTTGTGTTTTCAGAGGTGCGGGGGAGGCGGGGGAGGCGGGGAGAGAGGGTAGATTGGAGAAAGGCAGTCAAAAGGCACAAACTTCCAGTTATAAGATAAGTAAGCCCTAGGGATGTAATGTACAACATGATAAAGATAATGAACCCTGCTGTGTGTTGTATATGAAAGCTGTTAAGAGAGTAAATCCTAAGAGTTCTGAGCAGGAGGGAAAAAAATAGGTTTTTTCCTGTTCTTTAAAGTTGTATCTATATGAGGTGATGGATGTTCACTAAACCTGTTGTGATAATCATTTAATGATGTATGTAAGTCAAATCATTATGCCGTACACCTTAAACTTACAAAGTGCTGTATGTAAATTGTATCTCAATACAACTGTAAAAGAAGAGAAAATGTGAAGTGGAAAAAGAACTTTACATGAAACTGTACATATAATACATTTTCAGTTATCTAAAATATATATGCATGTATAAGTGTATATTTTGGTAACTATCTGTCTGCCTTTTTCTCTAAGGATATACATCAAAATGATAAACATTGTTAACTTTGGGACATGAAAAGAGGTGGGACTTTATTTTTTCTTTGTATTCTTTAGATTTTCCAAATTGTTTTTCAGTGATCATATATCAGTTTTATATTCAGAAATAAAACCAAGTTTTTTTTTTATATACACAGACATATAAACACATACTTTTTTAAAGCCACTAGAAAAAATTTGAGTTGTTTCATATTGAGGTTGTTTTCTGTCTCAGGCTCAGAATTTTTTTATTTCTTGGCTGCCTATGTGAAGCTGGGCTGAATGTCTGGAGGTGGCAGAGGCCGGTGGGAATTCCAGTCAGAAGGGGGAGTACTGGCAGCCAGTACTGCTCTTATCAGAAGGAAGACTCAAATTCAAGAAGTCGTTTTAACTTGTCCTGAAATACCTACTGCCCCATGTGAAGATCTTTAACAGACTCCAGGCTCAGAAGGAGGCCTGGCTGCTTCAGCGGTGTTAAAGAAAGGGCAAGAAAGCTTGTAGCAGCAAGAAGAGGAAAGTGAAGAAAGAAATACTTGTTGATCTGCAGCTTTGCCTGCCCTTCGCCACTGGAAGGGCTAAAAACTAGGCCCGTAATAGGAGGAAAAATAATAATAATTAAAAATACATATTACACACACATATATTCTATTTGCTAAAGTTTTTAGGGGTTTGAGTTTTCTAGCTATAACACATAGGTTGCCCTTTGGTGCTTGACTTTTATCTTCTTTCCTGTCTTTATAGTAGCAGGAAATCTTTGGACACTTAAAAGTGAAAAGACCACACACAAAAATTAACTCAAAGAGATTTATAGGCTTAAATGTAAGAGTTAAAACTGTAAGACTGAGCTTCCCTGGTGGCACAGTGGTTGAGAGTCCGCCTGCCGATGCAGGGGACACGGGTTCGTGCCCCGGTCTGGGAAGATCCCACATGCCGTGGAGCGGCTGGGCCTGTGAGCCATGGCCGCTGAGCCTGCGTGTCCGGAGCCTGTGCTCCACAATGGGAGAGGCCACAACAGTGAGAGACCAGTGTACCGCAAAACAAAAACAAAAACAAAAAAACAAAAACCAAACAAACAAAAAACTGTAAGACTATTAGAGGCAAATATAGGAGTAAATCTTCGTGATCTTGTGTTATGTAATGATGTCTTAGATGTGGCACCAGAAGCACAAGTAACAAAAGAAAAAAATGGATAGACTGGACTTAATCAAAATTATTGATAAAAATTTTTGTGTTTCAAAGGACAACATCAAGGAAGTGTAAAGGCAACCCATGGTCTGGGATAAAATATTTGCAAACCATATATCTGATAAAGGACTTGTATCTAGAATATATAAAGAGCTCTTACAACTCAATAATAAAAAGACAGGGACTTCCCTGGTGGCACAGTGTTTAAGAGTCTGCCTGCCAATGCAGGGGACTTGGGTTTGAGCCCTGGTCCGGGAAGATCCCACATGCCGCGGAGCAACTAAGCCCGTGCACCACAACTACTGAGCCTGTGCTCTAGAGCCCGTGACCCACAACTACTGAAGCCTGCGTGCCTATAGCCTGAGCTCCACGACAAAGAGAAGCCACCGAAATGAGAACCCTGTGCACTGCAGTGAAGAGTAGCCCCTGCTTTCTGCAACTAGAGAAAGCCTATACGCAGCAACGGAGACCCAAGGCAGCCAAAATAAATAAATAAATAAAATAAATGTATTAAAAAAATAATAAAAAGACAAATGACCTAATTGAAAAATGGGCAAAGGATCTGAATAGATATTTCTCAAAAGAAAGAAGATATAAATTGGTCAATTAAGAGCATGGAAAGATGCTAAATATCAGTAGTCATTAGGGAAATGCAAATAAAATCCACAATAAATATCACTTCACACTTGCTAGGATTGCTATGCTCAAAAAGATGGATAATAACAAGTGTTGTTGAAGATGTGGAGATATTGGAACCTTCATACACTGCTGGTGGGAATGTAAAATGATGTGTGATTTTGGAAAACAATCCAGGAGTTCCTCAAAAAGATAAAGTTATTATTTGACCCAGCAAATCCCTCACTTGGTATATTCTTAAAAGAGATGAAAACATATGTCCACACTAAAACTTGTATACAGTTGTTCATAGCAGGATTATTTATAATAGCCCAAAGTGGAAAAATCCCCAATGTCCATCAACTGATGAATGGATAAACACAACATGATATATCCCTACAGTGGAACATTATTTAGCCATACAAAGTAATGAAGTACTAATACTTGCTACAGCATGGATGAACCTTGAAACCATTATGCTAAGTGAAATAAGCCAGTCACAAGAGACTCCATATTGTATGATTACATTTATATGAAATATCCAGAATAGACAAACATACAGAGACACAAATTAGATTAGTGATGCCTAGGGGTGAAGGAAGAGGATATGGGGGGGTGGGTTGTGAGTACAAAATTTCTTTTTGAGGTAATGAAAATGTTCTAAAATTAGTGTATGGTGATATTTGCACAATGCTCTGAATATTTTTAAAACCATTGAATTGTACACTTTAAAGGGGTGAACTTAATGCTATATAAATTATATCTTAATAAAACTGCTTTGAAAAAGCAAAATATTATGTAGCCAACATGTGATACATGTTAAAACAAATAGTTACAAGTTGAAACAACTTGAGGTACCATTATGATTGTCCAATCAGCCAAAATATGTGAAAATTTTAAGCTCTAGAGAGGCTATGTACTTCCCCCTCTTAAAAAAAGAGAGGCTGTGTGGAAATAGGTACTCTCACACTCAAGGAGAAACTATAAATTGGCAAAGACTTTCTGGAGAGCTGTCAGATGAACCAAGCGTATTTTACAAGGCTTTGGCTGATGGAGGAAAATATAAAATAACCAGCAAGCAAAGAATTCTGATCTTAAATGTTAAATAATAAAGTTCCATCTCTACGAACTCATGAAGATAACAAGTTCAACGATGAACGAACTTATAAAATCTATTACTAACTTATAAAGTATATAATTAACATAGGCTGTTGAATCAAAATAGGATGGCTGTAGTTCAACGCAAATGAAGGTATCTTTAGTTGTTTTGTATGTCCCATAGAAAATACTATTTTTGGGGGTTTTCACACAAGATTCTAGGGTATTGCTTAAGTTCCACTTAGACAAAGAAATGTTCCAGGTTATGTCAGTTAGACTTTCCTTACTGTCCTATCTGACAGAAGATCTAGATGGAAGGGCCTGGTAATCTTATCAAAGCCTTTGTTTCACTTGAGTCTTAGTGTAGCCAAAAAAGTGGACAAAGAACTTGCAGAACTATTTTTTTTTAAAGCTGTGTTCCTCAAAATAGCTAGAAAAGAAAGCCAATAAAAATATTAGGAATATTTTAATATATTTAGGCTAAGTAAACCATGAAATATCAATGCCATTAAAAAGAAATATGTGCATATTTGCTACACGTTCATGAGTATACATTTCCCCTATGAAAGTAAAAGCTCTACGAAGGGACAGAGTATAACCATTAAAAAAAAAAAGTTTATTTATTTTTGGCTGGGTTGGGTCTTTGTTGCTGTGCGGGCTTTCTCTCTAGTTGCGGCGGGCGGGGGCTACTCTTAATTGTGTTGCGCGGGCTCCTCATTGCGGTGGCTTCCCTTGTTGCAGAGCATGGGCTCTAGGTGCGCGGGCTCAGTAGTTGTGCCTCGCGGGTTCTAGAGCGCAGGCTCAGTAGTTGTGGCGCACAGGCTTAGTTGCTCCGCGGCATGTGGAATCTTCCCGGATCAGGGCTCGAACCCCTGTCTCCTGCATTGGTAGGCGGATGCTTAACCACTGCGCCACCAGGGAAGTCCCGAGTATAACCTTCTTGTTTATTTCTTCATCCACAGGAAATACCATAGTGTTTGGCACATACTAGGTACTCATTAAATGTCCAGCAAATGAGTCTGGAAAATTTTATTTTTTGTTAGGCTTTTCTGTATATTTGAAGTAGTTCATAACTAAGAAAGATTAAAAACAAAAGAAAATAATGTACCTACCTCTGTTGTTACTATATAACCTTTTATTTATTAATAAGATTTGAAGAGGATATGTTACTTTATGTTTTGAAATATTTTCCTTTAAAATTGTAAGTATTATTAAAAAATAAGAGCAACACATACTTTTAGTCATCCTAGAACATTGGGAGTTGCTATTTGGTGCAGATTCTACTTTGTTCAAAGTGTCACCACAATCCACAAATTCAGAGTCCATTATCAGTCCTTCTCCTTTCTCATGGAAGGGCAGATAAGGTGTCAGGATCATTTTACAGAGGAAACAAAAAGCCCGAGGAGTAAGAAGGGGAGGGGGGAAAGGTCACTCTTCTCTTACTTGATAAATACCACTTGATGGAGGAGGAAAAAGGGAAGAGGAAAGATGAAAACTGCCAATATTAGGTTGGCTAATCTAGAATTAACTGGGCAGAGCCCCAGACTAGCCTTGCTCTTTTTTTATTAGACACTTATTTTTTTTATTTTTTGTGGTATGCGGGCCTCTCACTGTTGTGGCCTCTCCCGTTGCGGAGCACAGGCTCCGGACGCGCAGGCTTAGCGGCCATGGCTCACGGGCCCAGCCGCTCCGCGGCATGTGGGTTCTTCCCGGACCGGGGCACGAACCCCCGTCCCCTGCATCGGCAGGCCGACTCTCAACCACTGCGCCACCAGGGAAGCCCAGACACTTATTTTTAAGAGCAGTTTTAGCATCACAGCAAAATTGATGGCAAAGTACAGAGATTTTCCATATCAACATCCGCCACCAGAGTAAGGCATTTGTTACAATTGATGAACTTATGTAGACACATCATTTCATCCAAAGTTCACCGTTTACACTAAGGTTCACTCTTGGTTGTGTACATTCTATAGCAGTTGACGAATGTATAATGATACATATCCACTGTTATAGTAACACATAGAGTAGTTTCACTGCATATGTGCGCTCCACCTATTCATTCCTCCTTCTCCCCCGACCCCTGTCAACCCCTGAGCCCTTTTTTCCAGTGTATGTATAATTGACATACAATATTGCGCTAGTTTAAGATGATTTGATATATTTATATATTGTGAAACAACTACTACAGTAAGTTCAGTTAACATCTGTTACCACACATAGTTGCAATTTTTTTTCTTGTGAGAAGAACTTTTAAGATCTACTCTCTTAACAACTTTCAAATATACCATACAATGTTGTTAACTACCATCACTATGCTGTACATTACATCACCAGAACTTATTTATCTTTTAACTGGAAGTTTGTACCTTTTGACCACCTTCACATCCCCCCCGCCCCCGCCTCATCAACCCCCCCACCTCTGGCAACCATCAATCTGTTGTGTTTCTGTGAGTTTGTGTTTTTTTTTTTTTTTTTAGATTTCCACGTAAGTGGAATCATACAGTATTTGTCTTTCTTTGCCTGACTTATTTCACTTAGCATAATGCCCTCAAGTTCCATCCATGCTGTCATAAATGGCAAGAGTTTTCCTTTTTTATGGCTGAATAATATTCCAATGTATATATTCCATTAATATTTCATTCCAATAATATTCCATTGTATGTGGTATATATTCCATTTTCTTTATCCATTCATCCATTGGTGGACACTTAGATTGTTTCCATGTGTTAGCTATTTTAAATAATAATGCAACAAACATGGGAGTGCAGGTACTTCTTTGAGATAGTGATTTCATTTCCTTCACGTATATACCCAGAAGTGGGATTGCTGGATCATTTATAGTAGTTCTATTTTTAAGTTTTTGAGGAATCTCCAAACTGTTTTCCATAGTGGCTGCACCACTTTACGTTTCTACCAACAGTGCACAAAGGTTCCTTTTTCTCTACATCCTTACCAGCACATCTTATCTGTTATCTTTTTGATGACAGCCATTCTAATATCTCATTGTGGTTTATATTTGCATTTCCTTGATGATTAGTGATGTTGAACACCTTTTCATGTACCTGTTGGCCGTCTGTATGTCTTCTTTGGGAAAATGTCTATTCGGATCTTCTGTCCATTTTGTAATCATATTGTTTGGGTTTTTGCCATTAAGTTGTATGAGTTCTTTATATATTTTGAATATTAGCCCCTTATCAGATATATGATTTGCAAATATTTTCTCCCATTTAGTAGGTTGCTTTTTCATTTTGTTGGTGGCTTCCTTTGCTATTCAGATGCTTTTTAGTTTGATGTAGTCCCGCTTGCTTATTTTTGCTTTTGTTACCTTTGCTATTGGTGTCAAATTCTCTGTCCATTTTTAAATCGGATTGTTTGTTATTTTGCTGTTGAGTTGTCTGAGTTCCTTATACATTTTGGATATTAATCTCTTATCAGTTATATGTTTTACAAATATGTTCTCCCATTCTAACCTCTGATCCTTTTATCTCACCATAGTTTTGCCTTTTCCAGAATGTCATATATTTGGAATCATACATTATGTAGCCTTTTCAGACTGGCTTCTTTTACTTAGTCTATGCATTTACTGTTCCTCCTTATCTTTTCATGGCTTTGATAGAGCATTTCTTCTTAAAAGATTTCTTTTTAGAATATTATTATATTCTGTCATCTGGATGTCCCACAGTGTATTTATCCATTCACCTACTGAAGGACATTTTGTTGCTTCTGAATTTTGGGGATTATGAATAAAGCTGCTGTAGACAGTGCAGGTTTTATGTGGACGTAAATTTTCAGCTCATTTGGGAACATACCAAGGAGCAGGATTGCTGGATCAGATGTTAAGATTATGTTTAGTTTTATAAGAAACCACCAAATAGTCTTTCAAAGTTGATGTACTATTTTGCATTCTCACCAACAATGAATGAGAATTCCTGTTCCACATCCTTGCCAGTATTTGATGGTGATAGTGTTTTGAGTTTTGGGCATTCCCACAGGTGTATAATTGTATCTCATTGTTTTAATTTGCAATTTCTTAATGACATGATGTTGAGCATCGTTTCAGTTGTTCATATGCCATCTCTATATCTTCTTTGGCTAAGTATCTGTTTAGATCTTTTGCCTGGTTTTTAATCGGGTCACTTATTTTCTTATTGTTGAGTTTTAAGTGTTCCTTGTATATTCTGGATAATGATCCTTTATAGGATAAGTTTTTCGGCAAATATTTTCTCTCAGTCTGTAGTTTGTTTTCTCATTCTCTTGACAGTGTCTTTTGCAGAGCAGAAGTATTTCATTTAATTTAGTTTTTTTTTTTGATGTGGACCATTTTTAAAGTCTTTATTGAATTTGTTACAATACTGCATCTTTTTTTTATGTTTTGATTTTTTGGCCCCGAGGCATGTGGGATCTTAGCTCCCCGACCAGGGATCGAACCTGCACCCCCTGCATTGGAAGGCAGAGTCTTAACCACTGGACCATCAGAGAAGTCCCAGTTTTTAATTTTAAAGAAGTCCAGCTTATCAATCATTTCTTTCATGGATTGAGCCTTTGGTGTTGTATCTAAAATGTCATCGCCATACCCAAGGTCATCTAGGTTTTCTTCTATGTCATTTGCTAGGAGTTTTATAGTTTTGCATTTTACGTCTAGGTCTATGGTCCATTTTGAGTTCATTTTTGTGAAGAGTATAAGGCCTTTACTTTTTTTTGCATGTGGCTGTCCAGTTGTTCCAGCACCATTTGTTGAAAAGACCATCATTTCTCCATTGTGTTGCTTTTGCTCCTTTGTCAAAAATCTGTTGACTATAATTATGGGAGTCTACTTCTGGGCTCTCTATTCTGTTCCATTGATCTGTTTTTCTATTTTCATCAATAGCACATTGTCTTGATTACTATAGTTTTATAATAAGCCTTGAAGTAGCCCTTCTCTTTTTCATTAAGGACAAATTGAGGGGAGGTGAGGAAGTTGGATACTAAAATTTCACCTTTTATAAGATATAGGCTAGGTTTGAAGATTCGGCTTTAGGCATTTGGGCCAAGTTGGGTGTGCTGATTGTGAGTCTAGAATCAAGTGGAAGTCTTTACCCAGTAATAGGCAGCATTCAGGTAATCACGTAAGCCCCTTCATTTCCCTGGGTGGGGGGAAGCAAAGGGGTGAGAAATGCCATAGTTTGACTATTCAAGTTCCCATCACCAGAAAGAAGCGATGGAAGTGGAAAATAAACTCCTCAATAATAGTACTGTTAAAACAACAGCAACATGAATGCTAATCGGCCAGCTTAAAACTAGAACCTGCAAGTACTTTGGAAGCACCCTGTGTGCCCCTGCTTCATCTCCTGCCCTTTCTTCCCCTGCAGAGATAACTACTGTCCTGACTTTTGTGTTAACCTATCCCTTTCTTTAGTTTTATCATTTATGATATATGTATGTATCCCTAAATTAAATATACATGTCTCATTGTTTTCTGGGTCCGTGAAGTTGGATGGAAAAAAACTGCATCCATTTTTTCACTCACCTTTTTCATGAGTTTCACTATTTTTGGTTAGTTTATTGCCTTCAATTGTGAATGTAGGTAATAAAATATTTTTCTCAGAAGGGGTACGTGGGCTTCACTGGATGACCAAAGGCCCATGGCACATTCCTGCTAGGGTATTTCCCTAGGAGTGGCATTGCTGGGAAACAGCAGATGCTCCATGCTGGCCCTTCTTGCCAGGAATCCTCATTTACTACAGAGCATGGACAATAATTTGAGGGACCGTTCTAAGTTCTCCAAAGGAATGGCACGTAACCAGTCCATTCTATTACATGGTAGGAGAGAAGTTGATTTGTTATCTATAGTGAATTCCTTAGGCATTAGGGCTTACTTCTCTCCTGGAACCACAGTGTTGGCATTCAATTCTTGGTTGGCTTACTGGGAGCTTCTTTTTTCCTGCACTGGGTATAATGGAGTCTGACTGATTGAGATTTAGACCCTGCCTCTGCCACTTACTAGGAATGTGACTTTGAGGGGTTACTTAATCCCACTCTGTCTCAGTGTACACACTGTAAAGTGATGGTGATATAGACATCCTGGGGTTCTTTGAAGATTAATTTGTGTAAGGTAACTAGCACAGTTACTGGCTCAAGGTAGGATCACTAAGGGTTGTTTTCTTCCTAACTCCCATTCTATTCCCTATATTATAAGGAATCAGAGATACAGATGGTAAGATACAGTTAAATTTCCCTTCTTTCCTTCACCTTTTCCTCACACATATATATATATGTATATATCTTAATTGAAAATTTAAAAAGTATATATTTTAATTGAAGTATAGTTGATTTACAATGTTGTATTAATTTCTGCTGTACAGCAAAGTGATTCAGTTATACATATACAAACATCCTTTTTTATATACTTTTCCATTATGGTTTATCACAGGCTATTGAATATAGTTCCCTGGGCTAGGACCTTGTTGTTTATCCATTCTCTATATATTAGTTTGCATGTGCTACACCCAAACTCCCACTCCATCCCTCCTTCACACCCCTTCTTCCTTGGCAACCACAGATCTTTTGAGAGTTGTTTTTAATTTCATCTTTATTGTTCCAACGCAATCGTGTTTGATTCTGGTGACCTCCATATCGCTATGACTTTCTTTAGTTCAGACTTTGCTTGGGCTTAGTGGAGGTGTCAACACGAGTCACTGCAGCTCTAGAAAAGATGACGTGGCGGTCACATACTTTGTTTCTGGCCTTGCCCAGATCTGCTCCTTCAGTGTTTTATCACTCTGTCGTTTAGTCCTGCTCTGCCACCTCTAAGTACTCTTTAGTCTTTGAAGGAATCTTTCTCATTTTCCTTAGGTGGTTTGTGTGTGCCAGCTCATAGTATTAGTAATTTTGTATTTAATTTGTCTAGATTTGCTTGGTGTTTGCAAAGCTTGTGTAATTTCCTTAGGTAAGATATAGTTTACAACAGAATGATACCTTGCAATTTAAATAGCAGCTGTTGAGGGAAGGCAGACAGTTAACAAACTACTCTTTCTGTTCTTTTGCAAAAGAGCTATGCTGTGATGAAATGAATAATATATTTTAGTGCATACCTGGATTTGCTACTGTGGTTTGATTTACATGGACTAAGAAAAAAAACCCTAGTTATTTGAATTTGTTTCCAAATGCAACACAAGTTAGATTCCTGTGAGAGAATTTTGAAAGAATAACTGTCTTGTTCCGAAGAGAAGGAAATTCTTATCTGTTAGTTCTTATAATGGTTATGGCCCATCACCTAATTCTGGGGAGGGGTGTTTCTTTTGCAAGGGGAGAATTTATATGTGTGTATCATTCATTTATTTCTAAAGTATTTAATGAAGACTCTTTATGTGTTAGATACTTTAAAAAGTTAAAAGAATTTTCTCCCCAGCTTTATGGAGGTTAATTGACTAATAAAATTATGTAGATTTAAAGTGTACAAGGTGACGTGTTGATACATGTATATATTAGGTACTTTGATAGGCACTGGAGATCTTAAAGTAATTAATACAGACACTGTTTCTGCCCTCATGGTGCAAATGGCCATTGATGCCCAGAACATTTAAGTTTGATCTCTTGACTTTGGTCATAGGGGGTCGGATGCGGTCCATAGAGGATTAATAGCTTGTTTGAAAAGCCGTATGTTTTGTAAATACTTCATTTTATATTTCCTTTGGGATTTAATAAGAAAAGTTAAAAGAAAATGTTGGCTCATTACCTTTGCATTAAGGAGAATATAGACAAATCCCTCTTTCCGTCCATGTGCCCAGTTCAAAAGGGGAAGCCATGGACCTTTGAGAGATGGGCGTGTGAGTTGTAGCAGGTGAAATAAATACCTTGGTGGCAAATGAAACTCAGTAGGGTAGTCAGGCTACTGAATCAGGTGCCATGTCCTACCTGGGGCTTCTCTTTCTGTGTCTCATCTGTAGACATGGACGTTCTCTTTCCTAATAAGAGGCTTCATATTCTGGACTTGTGCCTTTTAACAGAAACATTGCAGAGTTGGAATTTTTTAGAGCCATTTTGGCTCAGTGTTATGGGGAAAGGCTAGTGTTAAGGTGGGGAATCTTTTTTTCTTCCTTAAGGGATATTAATCCTCACAAAATTAATCAAGTAAAGGCTAATTACAAGGCAAAAGCAAACAACAAAGAGGGCAGGGTTAACATTAATAATCATCTATTATGTACTAGGTAGTATTTGGTTATTTCTCAGTTTTCTTGTTCCACTAATCTTTTAACACTGAGAAAAGGAGACATCAGTGTATATTAAATGGATACTTAAAATATGCTTTTCTATACTCTGTCTAGTTAATGAAGAGAGATGAGAAGGGGGAGATGGAGGGTGGGAGTGGTGGGAGGGAAGACAGGATGAGGTAGCGATGCCCCCAGGTGACAAAAGAGATGGAAATGGAAGAGCCAGCCATGTGCAGGGAAGAGGAGGCAGGAGGAGAGGTACTCACCCTGGACTCTTGATTTGGGTAGTTTTTTTAGAATCAAATATTGTTGACTATTATTGTTCTTTGGAATTCTAACTAAGGCGTAAGCAATTATTCTTAACGCTCTGAAAGCTATCTTTGACTTTCTACAAATTCTCGAGTAGGAGAGTCATAGCAGTCATCTCATATCCTTACTTCCCATCTTCTACATCCTGAAGAGGGTGTTTTTCTAAGGATTCTGGCTCAAGCATCCTCACATCCTTCCATGCCCTAGTAGACTGTTTAGAAACTCCCTGAGAATGTGCATATCTTTGGGGGAACCTACTGCACTGCTATTTTTGCCATTACGATGACTCAGCTGTTTTCATTGCCTGAGTGGCATTAACTAGCTACCCGATCTTGGGCAGATATCCTCACTTAACTCTTGTGTAAATTCGGGGGTAATTGTAGCGATCTCATGGAATTGCACTAAGGCATCTCAGGTTGTTCGCAGTGTCTGAAATGTCAGCTACTTTTCCTGATGCCATTTCTCTCTATGTCACCTCTTCTGTTCATTCATGATATGCACTTCCTTCTCTTCTGCCTTGGGATATTAGCTTCCTAGTTTCACTCTGTGTGTTTCTGCTGACTTTCCCCTGAGTCTCGCGTACAGAGAGAGAGGATCTGTTTAGGCTAATTTGTTATAATGAGGTGTCCGAGTTTACGAGTCAATCCTGGTTTTTATCCATTGTCCCAGTGTCATTGCAGTGGTTCTTTTAACTTTTAAAGGTGTCCTGGTTTAGAATAAAGGACATGGTCCCCCTATTAATCAGTCACCAGCAAGTATAGAGGACCTCTGTGGGGGAAGACCTCTTGAATGAAGGTCACCTCCTTGGCACTGCACAGCCGAGAGATGGTGGCCTTCTGATGAGCTGTTAGTCTCTCGTTTATCCCATCTGTTACAAGAAGAGAGGGGTCTCATGACTTACTACTCAGATTGCAGAATGAAAATCAAGAATTTATTGGGTATTGAACTTGGAAGTCTACATCTGCGACCTGAAGCTTGATATCATGGTGAACGTTTTCTAAACTGAGAAAAAGTTCTTTCAATTTGGAACGAAATGTGCTGCTATTATGTAAGGTTACCCTCAAATTCATAACAGGAGTTAGAAATAGGTCTTCTTGTTCTTCCTCAGGCTCTCAAGGAGGAGCAGAATAATTTATTGTTCTCCTAATGGTTTACTCAAGACTTTTGCTCCCTGTCTTGTGGGTTTTTTTTTCCAGTTCTGGCTCCATGCTTCACCCCTGTTGGACACTCAGCAAATATTAATTACCAATTGTGAAGGTTATTCTAACAGTGCTGGGGGAAAAAAAACCATACATGGTTAGTAAATCATGCATGTCCTTTTCACTTTCAGATAATCCTATAACTGTGTCCCTGAGACATAGTATTTAAAGTTACTAGATTATTTAGGGAATCATAGGTAGAGGACTTACGTCATAAGAAAGAAAAAGAGTTTTTTGGTATTTATTTTGACATTAGTGACATTTATGGGAATTGATCACATAAGTAACTAATGAACAAGTTAACTTTTGCATTACCCGAGATCTATAGCCTTGGTTTCCTAAAATGAACGTAATATTTGGTTGTGATCCTTAGAGTTGAAATGTTAACAACCCTGACACAAGACTTGAAAACAAAAGTCTTTATTTCTTCTCATAGAATCAGGAGCATGTGGTGAATGTAGTGGAACATATCAGCATTTCATTGTTTCTCCAGGAATAAAAACAAAACAAAACAGGGATTGAAACTGTATGATGAGTACACTTAGAAATTCAGTTATGACTTAAATGTGGCTACAATTCAGATTTTTCCACAAATACTTGACATTTTACACTGTAGACTAAGCAGTGACTTTACCCTTAGAAATTGATATGAGTAATATGTCTGAATGATTGCTACTTTGGGTAACAGTCTATTTTTAATTTTCTGACCTGGACGTTTACAAGTCAGTGCCAACCTTCGTGAGTTCGGTTTTGTCCTTCAGTTTCCATATTGGACTTACTGAAGAGTAGGAATGATAACCCATAAGAACTTAGTAGGGAATCCGGAGAATACTTTTGGAGAAAGGCTGCCGGTATTTGAATACTGTATGGTACCATACAGTCAAATCCCAGTAATGAATTTCACTTGGTTTAGTCATTCAACACGTATCTAAAGGTATAGATTTCCTTAGGTTTTGCTCTTTTCCCTTCTCAATTCTTTTACTTCCATTTTAAAATTTCATTTATTCTTGGCATAAATTGCCATCTTTGTGCTGGCATAAATTGCCATCTTTGTGCTGAAGGACTTTAAAATTTATATTTCATGTTCCTTATAATTTTCTTCTCTAGTGACTCATCACCCATGGGTTTCCTGAAGGAAGTGGTATTTTAGAATCCCATCTACTGTTTCACAATTTAAAAACAAATTTATTTAAATATCAAGAAATGATCATTGTAATTCCCATTAAGACTAAAAGGCACAGTTGTAGAGAATGGACATGAGGACACGGGGAGGGGGAAGGGTAAGCTGGGACAAAGTGAGAGAGTGGCATGGACATATATACACCACCAAACGTAAAATAGATAGATAGTGGGAAGCAGCCACATAGCACAGGGAGGTCAGCTCGGTGCTTTGTGACCACCTAGAGGGGTGGGATGGGGAGGGTGGGAGGGAGACGCAAGAGGGAGGGGAGGGGATATGGGGATATATGTATATGCATAGCTGATTCACTTTGTTATAAAGCAGAAACTAACACACCATTGTAAAGCAATTATACTCCAATAAAGATGTTAAAAAAAATACTAAAAGGAAGGTCTCATCTCATGTGGAAAATGGGACACCCAGTGGACACGTTCTGCAGACAACTGGGAAATCATGGCACTGAACCTTTGTGAGAAGATGAGTTAGAGATACATGTTTGAAATTCAGGGAGGAGCAATTGTAAAAACAGTGAGAAAGAATGAATTTTTTTTTTTTTTGGTAATATTATATTAGTTGAGTGTTAACAAAATTAGTTAGGGAAGCCTTCCTGGAGAAAGTGATTCTTCAGGGTTTTGAAGTTAGAAGGGACTTGACTTGGTGGGAAGTTGAAAAGCCGAATTTTTTTTTTTTTAATTTGGCCACACCGCATGGCATGTGGGATCTTAGTTCCCCGACCAGGGATCAAACCCGGCCTCCCTGCAGTGGAAGCATGGAGTCCTAACCACTGGACTGCCAGAGAAGTCCCTAGGCTGAATTATTTAGATGATAAAACAACACACAGAGGTCTCTTAGGAAGGAAAAACAAGCTATGGGTTTGGGGCAGGGAGTTTTTTGTTTTTGGTCTGAGAAAAAGAATCTGTTGAACAATAGTGAGAAAAGGTTAATGAAGTAATGAGATAGGTGACTTGGTGGAGGACACTCAAGATGAGGTAAATAAATTTGCATTTGATGCAGAAGAATTCTTAAACAGGAAACTATGTTAAAAAGCAGTGTTGGGGCTTCCCTGGTGGCGCAGTGGTTGAGATAAAAAAAAAAAAAAAAAAAAGCAGTGTTGGAAGAAATTGACCCAATGGTCTCGAGACTGGATTGGAAGGGAAGATATTCGTGATGGAGACTCAATCAACGACATAGTTACAGTTGTCTCGCTGAGAGGTGACGAGCTGTGAGCTTTGACGAAGTTGTGCAAATAGAGAATGGTAGCTGTAAAAATAGAAAAAGAGACATATCAGGAAAACCGTATGGAATTCGATTAGACAAAAATTTATATTTGAATGTGTAATATTAAGACGAGAGGAATGGAAGATTTTTTTTTTTTTTGCCGTACGCGGGCCTTTCACTGTTGTGGCCCCTACCGTTGCAGAGCACAGGCTCCGGACGCGCAGGCTCAGCGGCCGTGGCTCACTGGCCCAGCCGTTCCGCGCACGTGGGATCTTCCCAGACCGGGGCACGAACCCGCGTCCTCTGCATCAGCAGGCGGACTCTCAACCACTGCGCCACCAGGGAAGCCCTGAAGATGTTTTTAATCATACATTATGTTTGCACTGTATGAAATTACCAATATTTGAGTTTTTAAATCTACCGAAGTGGTAGTTTTATATGATTCCTTGTTATACACACCTAGTTGATGATAACTACTCTCAAAAATGGATAATGGCATCAATAAGGAGCCAAGAATTGCAAGGGTAACAATGCTACCAATTAAGTGAGGAGAGTGATTTCAAGTGACGGTGGGTATTTTCAGAGCTCTGAGCTGGGAGCTGAGTAAATTGTAGAATTGAGAACAAAATAAATAAATAAAGGCAGATTTCTTGAATAATTTTTCTCTGAAATTTTAAACATGTTCCTATTTAGGTACTAACTCAAAGTCCAGATAAAAGAATATGGCCTTTGAAATTGGACTAAGTAGTCCTTAACCAGTGTAGAGAAACTTTGGTAGATTGGTTACCTCTTCAGACAGTTTTATGCTAACCTGGGCAATTGCTCACTTTTGATTTATTTGGATATTAGGAAGAAAAAGGATTTTTGTGAATTTGAAAGGGAGTCTGGAAGCATGTTTGTCTCACTTTTACAGTCGTTCTTACGTAGCTAGTAAGAGAATTAGGCTCAAGTTAATTAAGCAACTAAACAAAATAACACTCTTACACACACACACACAAATGATAAGAGAACATTTGAAATCTTTGGAGGAAAAGACGTGTATACACAACAGTGCACTGTTTTGAAATGCCCACTTTGACTGAATTACCTTGATGATCCTCTGCTTTTCTTTATGCGGATCTTATTGGTGAGTATAAATTAGTCATAAGTGGCCCACACGTACTTCACTAATAAAGAAAACAGTGTTGCCAGATTAAATTAGTGATGCTCTCAGCAAACCAGGGGTGATGTGAGCCTCTGGATGAAATCTCCCATAGACTCCTTTGAAAAAGACGTGAGTCATCAGACCTGATCTCCCAGGAGTCAGGCCACACCAAGTAGGACCGAGCAGTAGCTGAGGAAAGAAGTGTTCACGGTTTAGAGTGGCAAATTGTCAGGTTGTTTCTGCTCATTTCCTATTCAAACTCACATCCAGTGCTTCCTGCACACCACAGAGAACACTAGCCCTGTCTTCTCTAGCTCAGTAAATGTGGGACATGGGGAGAAATAGAATGGGCTCATTCTCTAGGTGGCCTCCATTTGCATGCAGATTTTACTGGGTCTTCAAAGAAGCAGCTCATGAAAAGCCATGCAAGAACGTGTATGGGTGTGTGTGTGTGTGTGTGTGCGCGCATGTTGTGTGGTTTGCAGGAATGTTACATTTCAAGCTGTTTGTGCTCCCTTGGGATAAATGGGGTGAGATGTTTTTATATTTAATCCCACTCTGTGTCCCCTTGGTTAGGTGCTGTTGGGTTATTCAAAAGAAATTTAATGCTCAGTCTCTGAGTTTGAGGGAGTTGGGAGGTCAGTTGGGGGAGATAAGCCTCTTTGTATAAAATAAAGAACAACAAAGCTGTTTATAATCACCGTTGGGTAGTAAGTATTGGAGGGATCTGAGAAGGGGATTTCTTATGAGTTGCTATAGGCAGGATAGCTTCTTGGAAGAGTGAAGTTTATGTTTTAGAATTAAATTTCAGTTAAATTGGTACTTATTGAACATCTGCTATGCCAGTCTCTGTTTAGTAAGGACTAAAATTTGAGTTATGAATAACCACTCTGGTGTAATTCTCTTTGTATACATTAGGTAGAGCCACTTTTTGAGAATTGTGTTACACAAAATAACATTATGACAAGCACATTTCTCTCTCTCTCTTTTAAACCAAACGTTTCTTAATTTTTGTGTGGTGAGATTGTGATTCCCCTATAGACTTCTCTAAGTGAGGATTTTGTTAAGGCATTTCTTCTCCTTTCTTGAGGCGGTGGCTATGGGAAGGAGTTCAAGGGCGCTGCAAACAGTGTGAGTCAGCTTTCTCGGTGGCAGTCGTTCTAACAAGCTGATAGTTCAACGTTGCCGTTTGGACTATTGAAAAATAATCCTGTACCACTTACCGTATTGTTAGAGCATCCAGAATTTATACCTCAAATAAACTTTTATGTCTGTGGCTCAGAGGGTTGCTGCTGTCCTTTGCCTGGATTCAGTCACACAGAATGGGAGAATCACTACGTGTCATCATTAGAAGTGCAATCAAAACCGCGCCTCTGCTGTTTGTTCAAGGATAAAAGGCAAAAGCACCTGGTCTCTTTTCTGTTACCATGTTTTCATCTGGCAGGCGAGGAGCACGGGAGGTCTGTTGTTTGCCGTTCCTGCATCACATCAAAGCCTGCCCGTTCCGGCAAAGCTACAACTAACCTGTGGGCAGGATGGGCCTCTGTGACCTGTGAGAACATTTATGATACTGCTACCTGGGAAGGATCTCTCACTTTCACAAAAACATTTTAGCTCAAAGAAGTGGCACCTGCCATCATTTGCCTAACTTTTTAACAGAGAACGTCTCCGGGCAATCTCTAAATGAATAATAACATTTTGCCTGCAAATTTATTTCCTCTCTGCTCACATTTTCCTTTTAAAAGATCATAGCAACCACTTTCAGGAAAAGACACACTTCTTTGTGCTTTCTTGTTTTTGTTTTACTTTTTAGGCCTATCATGGGTAGGATCCAGTTAAATTGCAGGCTCCTGTGGTTGTGCCTTATGTCTTTCGTTTATGGTCCAATTAATCCATACTTATGATAAAAAAATTCAGATTGTACCAAAGGTTGTGGGATTTTATTCAACATCCAGGGATTAATATCACTAATTTTTATTCATTTCTTTCACTCCTTTATTCATGGGTGTGTGTTCATTTATTCAGGAAACATTCATTGAGCACCTACTAAGTGCCAGGCATTTATCAGGTGGTGACACGCTAGGTGGAAAAATAAAGCAGGGCAGCCTAGAATGCAGGCTGGAAAAGGGGTGCTATTTTTACAGGGCCAGGGGAGGCTTCACTGATATTTAAGCAGAGGCCTAAGGTGGGAGTCAGAGTTGACCATGCAGAAATTCTGGGGAAAAGGCAAAGGCAGAGGGAGCAGCCAGGCCAGAGGCTCTGAGGTGGAGGTGTCCTGGTTAAGTGCCAGCAGTAGCAAGCAGGTAGGGTGGCTGGCGGGGACCTCGGGAGTGGCCTGGGGGGTGGCAGGTGAAGTCAGGACAGTCCTTGGGGATGGTGGAGGTGAAAGACTGGAGCCACTGGAGGGTTTTGAGCAGAGGCTGTGGGACCTGACTTGTGTTTCAGTGGATTCACTCCCCCTGCCTTGTGGAGACTCAACAGTCAGAGGGGCAGAAAGAGGGAGGTTTGCTAGGATGGTGTTGCTGTAGCCAGGAGAGAGATTGTGGTGATTTGGATCAGATCGATGAGTTGGTAAGAAAGCAGATTCTAGATATATTTTAAAGGTAAAACGTATACTGTAGGGGCTTCCCTGGTGGCGCAGTGGTTGAGAATCTGCCTGCTAATGCAGGGGACACGGGTTCGAGCCCTGGTCTGGGAGGATCCCACATGCTGCGGAGCAACTAGGCCCATGGGCCGCAACTACTGAGCCTGCGAGTCTGGAGCCCGTGCTCTGCAACAAGAGAGGCCACGATAGTGAGAGGCCCATGCACCGCCATGAAGAGTGGTCCCCGCTTGCCGCAACTAGAGAAAGCCGTTGCCCAGTAACGAAGACCCAACACAGCAAAAATAAATTAATTAATAAACTCCTACCCCCAACATCTAAAAAAAAACAAAATAAAACCCCAAAACCCCCAAAAACCCTATACTGTAGGTTTCTTTTTGTTTTGTTTATGGTTTCCTTTGCTGTGCAAAAACTTTTAAGTTTAATTAGGTCCCATTTGTCTGTTTTTGTTTTTATTTCCATTACTCTAGGAGACGGGTGCAAATGGATATTGGTGCAGTTTATGTCAAAGGGTGTTCTGCCTGTTTCCCTCTGGGAGATTTATAGTATCTGGTCTTACATTTAGGTCTTTAATCGACTTCGGGTTTATTTTTGTGTATGGTGTTAGAAAAGGAAATAATGCCATTTGCAGCAACATGGATGGACCTAGAGATTATCATGCTAAGCACAGTAAGTCAGACAGAGAAAGACAAATATCATATGACATTGCTTATGAGTAGAATATAAAAGATGATACAAATGAATTTATATGCAAAACAGACATAGAAAACAAATTTATGGTTACTAAAGGGAAAGGCGGGGAGGGATAAATTAGGAGTTTGGGATTAACACACACACACACTACTATGTATAAAATAGATAACCAACAAGGACCTACTGTATAGCACAGGGAACTCTACTCAATATTTTGTAAAAACCTATAAGGGAAAAGAATCTGGAACAGAATAGATGTATCAATATATATATATGTTAACTGAATCACTTTGCTGTACACCTGAAACTAACACAATGTCATAAATCAACTATACTTCAACAACAAAAAAAATAAATAAAAAATAAAATTGTATCTATTCCAGTGGGTTAAAAAAAAGAGAACCTATAGGGGTTTTATTATTTTGGACATGAGGTACAAGAGATGGGAGTCAAAGATGGCTCTAGGGTTTTTATTCTTTTATTATTATTTTTTTTGTTTTTATTAATCCTTGGTTTTTTTTTTTTTTAACCATCTTTATTGGAGTATAATTGCTTTAAAATGGTGTGTTAGTTTCTGCTTTATAACAAAGTGCATCAGTTATACATATACATATGTCCCCATATCTCTACAGTCTTGCGTCTCCCTCCCTCCCACCCTCCCTATCCCACCCCTTTAGGTGGTCACAAAGCACCGAGCTGATCTCCCGTTGCTATGTGGCTGCTTCCTACTAGCTATCTATTTTACGTTTGGTAGTGTATATATGTCCATGCCACTCTCTCACTTTGTCCCAGCTTACCCTTCCCTCTCTCCATATCCTCAAGTCCATTCTCTAGTAGGTCTGTGTCTTTATTCCCGTCTTGCCCCTAGGTTCTTCATGACCATTTTTTCCTTTTAACTTCCATATATATGTGTTAGCATATGGTATTTGTCTTTCTCTTTCTGACTTACTTCACTCCGTATGACAGACTCTAGGTCCATCCACCTCACTACAAATAACTCAATTTCATTTCTTTTTATGGCTGAGTAATATTCCATTGTATATATATGCTACATCTTCTTTATCCATTCATCTGTAGATGGACACTTAGGTTGCTTTCATTTTCTGGCTATTGTAAATGAAGCTGTAATGAACATTTTGGTACAAGACTCTTTTTGAATTATGGTTTTCTCAGGGTATATGCCCAGTAGTGGGATTGCTGGGTCATATAGTAGTTCTATTTTTAGTCTTTTAAGGAACCTCCATACTGTTCTCCATAGTGGCTGTATCAATTTACGTTCCCACAAACAGTGCAAGAGGGTTCCCTTTCTGCACACCCTCGCCAGCATTTATTGTTTGTAGATTTTTTGATGATGGCCATTCTGACTGGTGTGAGATGATATCTCATTGTAGTTTCGATTTGCATTTCTCTAATGTTTAATGATGTTGAGCATTCTTTCATGTGTTTGTTGGCAATCTGTATATCTTCTTTGGAGAGATGTCTTTTTAGGTCTTCTGCCCATTTTTGGATTGGGTTGTTTGTTTTTTTGATATGAGCTTCATGAGCTGCTTGTAAATTTTGGAGATTAATCCTTTGTCAGTTGCTTCATTTGCAAATATTTTCTCCCATTCTGAGGGTTGTATTTTCATCTTGTTGATGGTTTCCTTTGCTGTGCAAAAACTTTTAAGTTTCATTAGGTCCCATTTGTTTCTTTTTCTTTTTCTTTCCATTTCTCTAGGAGGTGGGTCAAAAAGGATCTTATGAACACATGTCATAGAGTGTTCTGCCTATGATTTCCTCAAAGAGTTTGATAGTGTCTGGCCTTACACTTAGGTCTTTAATCCATTTTGAGTTTATTTTTGTGAATGGTATTAGGGAGTGTTCTAATTTGATTCTTTTACATGTAGCTGTCCAGTTTTCCCAGCACCAGTTATTGGAGAGGCTGTCTTTTCTCCACTGTATATTTTTGCCTCCTTTATCAAAGATAAGGTGACCATATGTGCGTGGGTTTATCTCTGGGCTTTCTATCCTTTTCCATTGATCTGTATTTCTGCTTTTGTGCCAGTACCATATTGTCTTGATTACAGTAGCTTTGTAGTATAGTCTGAAGTCAGGGAGCCTGATTCCTCCAGCTCCGTTTTTCTTTCTAAAGATTGCTTTGGCTATTCAGGGTCTTTTGTGTTTCCATACAAAATGTGAAATTTTTTGTTCTAGTTCTGTGAAAAATGCCAGTGGCAGTTTGATAGTGATTGCATTGAATCTGTTGATTGCTTTGGGTAGTGGAGTCATTTTCACAATGTTGATTCTTCCATTCCACGAACATGGTATATCTCTCCATCTCTTTGTATCTCCTTTAATTTCTTTCATCAGTGTCTTATAATTTTCTGCATATAGGTCTTTTGTCTCCTTAGGTAGGTTTATTTCTAGATATTTTATTCTTTTTGTTTCAATGGTAAATGGGAGTGTTTTCTTGATTTCACTTTCAGATTTTTCATCATTAGTGTATAGGAATGCAAGAGATTTCTGTACATTAATTTTGTATCCTGCTACTTTACCAAATTCATTGATTAGCTCTAGTAGTTTTCTGCTAGCATCTTTAGGATTCTCTATGTATAGTGTCATGTCATCTGCAAACACTGACAGCTTTACTTCTTCTTTTATGATTTGGACTCCTTTTATTTCTTTTTCTTCTCTGATTGCTGTGGCTAAAACTTCCAAAACTATGTTGAATAGGAGTGGTGAGAGTGGGCAACCTTGTCTCATTCCTGATCTTAGTGGAAATGGTATCAGTTTTTCATCATTGAGGATGATGTTGGCTGTGGGTTTGTCATATATGGCCTTTAAGATGTTGTGGTAATTTCCCTCTATGCTTATTTTCTGCAGGGTTTTTATCATAAATGGGTGTTGAATTTTGTTGAAAGCTTTCTCTGCATCTATTGACATGATCACATTGTTTTTCTCCCTCAATTTGTTAATATGGTGTATCACACTGATTGATTTGCGTATATTGAAGAATCCTTGCATTCCTGGAATAAACCCCACTTGATCATGGTGTATGATCCTTTTAATGTGCTGTTGGATTCTGTTTGGTAGTATTTTATTGAGGGTTTTTGCATTTATGTTCGTCAGTGATATTGGCCTGTTGTTTTCTTTCTTTGTGACATCCTTGTCTGGTTTTGGTATCAAGGTGATGGTGGCCTCGTAGAATGAGTTTGGGAGCGTTCTTCCCTCTGCTATATTTTGGAAGAGTTTGAGAAGGATAGGTGTTAGCTCGTCTCTAAATGTTTGATAGAATTTGCCTGTGAAGCCATTTTGTCCTGGGCTCTTCTTGGAAGATTTTTAATCACAGTTTCCATTTCAGTGCTTGTGATTGGTCTGTTCATATTTTCTATTTCTTCCTGATTCAGTCCTGGCAGGTTGGGCATTTCTAAGAATTAGTCCATTTCTTCCAGGTTGTCGGTTTTATTGGCATAGTGTTGCTTGTAGTAATCTCTCATGATCCTTTGTATTTCTGCAGTGTCAGTTGTTACTTCTCCTTCTTCATTTCTAATTTGAGTCTTCTCCCTTTTTATCTTGATGAGTCTGACTAATGGTTCATCAATTTTGTTTATCTTCTCAAAGAACCAGCTTTTAGTTTTATTGATCTTTGCTATTGTTTCCTTTATTTATTTTTCATTTATTTCTCATCTGATCTTTATGATTTCTTTCCTTCTGCTAACTTTGGGGTTTTTTTTTTGTTCTTCTCTCTCTAATTGCTTTAGGTGTAAAGTTGGGTTGTTTATTTGAGATGCTTCTTGTTTCTTCAGGTAGGATTGTATTGCTATAAACTTCCCTTTTAGAACTGCTTTTGCTGCATCCCATAGGTTTTGGGTCATCGTGTTTTCACTGTCATTTGTTTCTAAGTATTTTTTGATTTCCTCTTTGATATCTTCAGTGATCTCTTGGTTATTAAGTAGTGTACTGTTTAGCCTCCAAGTGTTCGTATTTTTTACAGTTTTTTTTCCTGTAATTGATATCTAGTCTCATAGCATTGTGGTCGGAAAAAATAATTGATATGATTTCAATTTTCTTAAATTTACCAAGGCTTGATTTGTGACCCAAGATATGATCTATCCTGGAGAATGTTCCATGAACACTTGAGAGGAATGTGTATTCTGTTGTTTTTGGATGGAATGTCTTATAAATATCAATTAAATCCACCTTGTTTAATGTATCATTTAAAGCTGTGTTTCCTTATTTATTTTCATTTTGTATGTTCTGTCCATTGGTGAAAGTGGGGTGTTAAAAGTTCCCTACTATGACTGTGTTACTGTTGATTTCCCCTTTTATGACTGTTAGTATTTGCCTTATGTATTGAGGTGCTCCTATGTTGGGTACATAAATATTTACAACTGTTATATCTTCTTCTTCTTGGATTGATCTCTTGATCATTATGTAGTCTCCTTCTTTGTCTCTTGTAATAGTCTTTGTTTTAACATCTATTTTATCTGATATGAGAATTGCTTCTCCAGCTTTCTTTTGATTTCCATTTGCATGGAATATATTTTTCCATCCCCTCACTTTCAGTCCCTAAGTTTGAAGTGGGTCTCTTTTAGACAGTGTATATACGGATCTTGTTTTTGTATACATTCAGCCAGTCTATGTCTTCTGTTTGGAGCATTTAATCCATTTACATTTAAGGTAATTATCTATATGTATGTTCCTATGACCATTTTCTTAATTGTTCTGGGTTTGTTATTGGAGGTCTTTTCCTTCTCTTGTGTTTCCTGACTAGAGAAATTCCTTTAGCATTTGTTGTAATGCTGGTTTGGTGGTGCTGAATTCTCTTAGTGTTTGCTTGTCTGTAAAGGTCTTAATTTCTCCATCAAATCTGAATGAGATCCTTGCTGGGTAGAGTGATCTTGGTTGTAGGTTTTTCTCCTCCATCATCAGTCCCTTCTGGCTTGCAGAGTTTCTGCTGAAAGATTAGCTGTTAAACTTATGGGGATTCCCTTGTGTGTTATTTGTTGTTTTTCCCTTGCTGCTTTTCATATTTTTTCTTTTCTTTTCTTTCTTTATTTTGCGGTACGCGGGCCTCTCACTGTTGTGGCCTCTCCCGTTACGGGGCACAGGCTCCAGACGCACAGGCTCAGCGGCCATGGCTTACGGGCCCAGCCGCTCTGTGGCATGTGAGCTCTTCCCGGACCAGGGCACGAACCCGTGTCCCCGGCATCGGCAGGCAGACTCTCAACCACTGTGCCACCAGGGAAGCCCCACAGTATTTTTTAATTAAGCTTTCAAATTGAGATATAATGTATATACCATAAAAATTTACTTTATGATTTCTTTCCTTCTGCTAACTTTGGGGTTTTTTTTTTGTTCTTCTCTCTCTAATTGCTTTAGGTGTAAAGTTGGGTTGTTTATTTGAGATGCTTCTTGTTTCTTCAGGTAGGATTGTATTGCTATAAACTTCCCTTTTAGAACTGCTTTTGCTGCATCCCATAGGTTTTGGGTCATCGTGTTTTCACTGTCATTTGTTTCTAAGTATTTTTTGATTTCCTCTTTGATATCTTCAGTGATCTCTTGGTTATTAAGTAGTGTACTGTTTAGCCTCCAAGTGTTCGTATTTTTTACAGTTTTTTTTCCTGTAATTGATATCTAGTCTCATAGCATTGTGGTCGGAAAAAATAATTGATATGATTTCAATTTTCTTAAATTTACCAAGGCTTGATTTGTGACCCAAGATATGATCTATCCTGGAGAATGTTCCATGAACACTTGAGAGGAATGTGTATTCTGTTGTTTTTGGATGGAATGTCTTATAAATATCAATTAAATCCACCTTGTTTAATGTATCATTTAAAGCTGTGTTTCCTTATTTATTTTCATTTTGTATGTTCTGTCCATTGGTGAAAGTGGGGTGTTAAAAGTTCCCTACTATGACTGTGTTACTGTTGATTTCCCCTTTTATGACTGTTAGTATTTGCCTTATGTATTGAGGTGCTCCTATGTTGGGTACATAAATATTTACAACTGTTATATCTTCTTCTTCTTGGATTGATCTCTTGATCATTATGTAGTCTCCTTCTTTGTCTCTTGTAATAGTCTTTGTTTTAACATCTATTTTATCTGATATGAGAATTGCTTCTCCAGCTTTCTTTTGATTTCCATTTGCATGGAATATATTTTTCCATCCCCTCACTTTCAGTCCCTAAGTTTGAAGTGGGTCTCTTTTAGACAGTGTATATACGGATCTTGTTTTTGTATACATTCAGCCAGTCTATGTCTTCTGTTTGGAGCATTTAATCCATTTACATTTAAGGTAATTATCTATATGTATGTTCCTATGACCATTTTCTTAATTGTTCTGGGTTTGTTATTGGAGGTCTTTTCCTTCTCTTGTGTTTCCTGACTAGAGAAATTCCTTTAGCATTTGTTGTAATGCTGGTTTGGTGGTGCTGAATTCTCTTAGTGTTTGCTTGTCTGTAAAGGTCTTAATTTCTCCATCAAATCTGAATGAGATCCTTGCTGGGTAGAGTGATCTTGGTTGTAGGTTTTTCTCCTCCATCACTTTAAATATGTCCTGCCACTCCTTTCTGGGTTGCAGAGTTCCTGCTGAAAGATTAGCTGTTAAACTTATGGGGATTCCCTTGTGTGTTATTTGTTGTTTTTCCCTTGCTGCTTTTCATATTTTTTCTTTTCTTTTCTTTCTTTATTTTGCGGTACGCGGGCCTCTCACTGTTGTGGCCTCTCCCGTTACGGGGCACAGGCTCCAGACGCACAGGCTCAGCGGCCATGGCTTACGGGCCCAGCCGCTCTGTGGCATGTGAGCTCTTCCCGGACCAGGGCACGAACCCGTGTCCCCGGCATCGGCAGGCAGACTCTCAACCACTGTGCCACCAGGGAAGCCCCACAGTATTTTTTAATTAAGCTTTCAAATTGAGATATAATGTATATACCATAAAAATTTACATTTTAAAATGCACAATTCAGTGTTATTTAGTATATTTACAAATTTGTGCAACTATCACCACTCTCTAATTCCAGAACTTTTCAACATCCCCAAAAGATGTAGCTATTAGTAGTCACTCCCCCATCTCCCCCACTTCTACCCCTGGCAACCACGAATCTATTTCCTGTCCCTATGGACTTGTGTATTCTGGACATTTCATATAAATGGAAACATATAACATGTGGCCTTTTGTGACTGGCTTCTTTCACTTAGTATCATATTTTCAAGGTTTATTCATGTTGTACCATGAATCAGGAAATCATTCCTTTTTACTCCTGAATAATATCCAAATTGTGGGAATATACGATATTTTGTTTATCTGTCCTCAGTTGATGGAAATTTGGGTTGCTTCCAATTTTAGGCTGGTATGAATAATGTTGCTATAAACATTCACGTACAGTTTTTTGTGTGGGACACACGTTTTCAATTCTCTTGAGTATAGACCTAGGAGTGAAAAGCACATCCTTGTGTGGCTGGTTTCTTCTGATCAACATTATGTCTGTGTAATTAATTCATTTTTGTTGTTGCATGTTGCAGCAGTTCATTCTTTTTCATTACTTTTTAGGATTCTGTTCTATGAACATGCGGCAATTTATCTATCTCCGATTGATGGACATGTGGGTTGTTGCCAGTTTGAGGCTATGGTGAATAATACTGCTGTGAACATTCTTTATATGTCTTTTGGTGGAAAAGGCACTCATTTCTCCTGGGTAAATACACAGAAGTGAGGTTGCTAGGCCATCCTTCTTTATCTGTCTTTCCGCATCATTCCAGCATGCTTATTCACGTTGGTGCTGGATATGCCCTTGGCTTCTTGCCAACCTGCTGCAGGAGTCCTTCCCTGCCTGGGCACACATTTAGGACTGACTTTTCTTCTGTTTAATCTCTCTGAAAAGCATCTTGTAACAATCCTCTCCTTCCTTATATACTTTTTCTCCTGTTGATTAACAAAGCAGAGCTTAGCTCATGCCTGCCTACGGCTCACTATGTTTGTACAGTTACCAGCTTGAGAGCCTAAGATAATTTATAATGGTGCATTACCTTACAGTAGTGGTCACTATGGGTTTTGAGGGGCCTAGATCCCTCTTAGAATCTGATAAAAGCTATAGGCCCTCCCATAGAAAATGTACACACACACACACACACAATTTATCTTACACCTTTGTGGGATTTATGAACCTCCATGAATCCCATTCAACTGTGTGTTCTTGGTTCCTAGGTTAAGGATCTTCTCAATTTTGGGGAATTCCCTGGCTGTCCAGTGGTTAAGACTTCACCCTTCCACCGCTGGGGGCACAGGTTCAGTCCCTGGCTGGGGAACTAAGATCCCGCATGCCTCATGGCATGGCCAAATGAAATGAAATGAAATAAAATAAAGTATTAAAAAAAGAATCTTCTCAATTTTGTAATACCTTAAAAATATCAGTCCTCTTCAGCCTTCCCCTAATTCTTTAAGATCTTCTATTCCAAGCTGTCATTGTTAACTGATGTTCACATAGGAAGGACCATATAGTCACAGATATAACACTGGCTAATACAGAGATCCTGATCTCTTTGACAGAAGGGGTAAGAATTACTAGCACTTACAAAGTCACTGTTATTGTTGTGAAGTCCTCATTCTTTCAGTTCTGCTAGCATTTGAGAACTTTTCTAATTGTATTCTTCACCACTCCTGTTCAGCTCCTTAACTGGAGATTAAAAAGGATACATTGCAGTTGAACTGGACCCTCCTAGGCTGAGAAGGCATTGCCCTGGCCGCAGGTGCCGCTGGCCTCGGAGCTGGGTGTGCACGCCTCCAGCTTCCTTCCTCACCAGGAGCCTTCCCCTCCTCAGCCTGGCAGAGTTTCCTGTCTCACATTTTCTTCATGGATGAATAATTGGGTGCCACAGAGTTCCATGGAAAAGAACGTGTGTGGACTAAATGAAGTGACCAATTAAGTAGTCCATAGTAAGTTAGATCTTTTTCTTGGAAAATGAAGAAAAAAATTTAAAAAAAAATTATTGGCTTAAAATTTTTATAAAAGTAATAAAAAGCACAAAATGAAAATAATTTTCCCTGCTCTGCAATGCCCATTTCCATTCCTCAAGGTTGCTAGTTTATCGTCCTGGAGTTTTTGTCAAGCATGGTGTAGATTTGTTTGTTTTTACAACCCTGAGATCACATTATGCAGTGTGGTGCAGCTTGCTTCTTCCACTTTGCAGGGTAGCACAGACATGCTTCTGTGTATACGCTGCATATGTGCTGTTTTACCTTCCTCTTTTCTTGTCTTTCTTTTTTAATGCTTAGTTTCCTTTACTTCCTCGTATTTAGAGTAATGAGTTGGTACCCTGACCTCCAAAGAGTACTAATAAGTATTTTTCTTATAACTATGAACTCATGGACTTTAACGTATTTGATGTGCTTTAATCCAATTTAGTCATTAATCTTTATGCACAGGTAGCCTCATTCTTGTTCAAGGATGAGGCTTGTTGTGAAGTCCTCATTCTTTCAGTTCTGCTAGTATTTGAGAACTTCACAACAAGCCTCATCCCTCTTCAAGTCCTTTTGATGTGACTCAGTCTGTGTCACACACTTTCAGGTGGGACAAGGTATTCCAGGCTGTTCTTTCCTCCAAATTAAAATTAAAGTTTGGAATAAGCCTCAATTTTATTGTGTGGCATGTTTAGGAAAATGTGTCTCACTAGGTTTAACCAGATGTCCCAGGTGCACCCCTGGTTGTGTCTTATCAGTCAACTGCCAAGTATGTGTGAGAGCCTCCAGGTGCAGGGCAGGCAGCTAGAGCCTGTTATGTAGCTGACAAGTCACCCCGTCTAACTCCTCCTCCCAGACCAAGCAAACCACAACCCAAACAACAAAAACAAGTCCTTATTATGTCCTCAAAGTTTATCTTTTAAAAAAAAATTATTTTTATTTAATTAATTAATTTATTTGTTTTTCTGGCTGCGTTGGGTCTTCATTGCTGCGTGCGGCTTTCTCTAGTTGTGGTGAGCAGGGGCTACTCTTGGTTGTGGTGCACGGGCTCCTCACTGTGGTGGCTTCTCTTGTTGTGGAGCATGGGCTCTAGGTGCACGGGTTTCAGTAGTTGTGGCACATGGGTTCAGTAGTTGTGGCACACGGGCCCTAGGGCGGGCAGGCTTCAGTAGTTGTGGTACGCGGGCTCAGTATTTGTGGCTTGCAGGCTTAGTTGCTCCGCGTCATGTGGGATCTTCCCGGACCAGGGATGGAACCCGTGTCCCCTGCATTGGCAGGTGGTTACTTAACCACTGCGCCCCCAGGGCAGTCCAAGGTTTATCTTTTATCTTAAGAATATTTATGGGACACCACTGATCCATAGAAAAGTAAGCAGCTGAGGGCTGTCTACAAATCTATTGATGTTTTGTTGCACAATAACTTACATACAATCACATTCACCCATTTTAAGTGCTCAGCTCAATGAGTTTTGGTAACAGTTGTGCAGCCAACACTATAATCATACTTCTATCACCGTCCCGCCCTCCCCGCAAAAAAAATTCTTCTTGCCCCTTTGCAGTCAATCCTTGTCCCCAGCCCAGTGCCAGGTGAACCACTGACTTTCTCGTGGATGCTCTAGGTTTGACTTTTCTAGAATTTTCTATAAGTGGCATCGCATGGTGTATAGTTTTTTGTGTCTGGCTTCTTTCCCTTAGTGTATGTCTTTGAGATTTATTCATGCTCTTGTGTGTATCAGTAGTTCAGTCCTCTTTCTCGGCTCAGTAGCATTCCGTTGTATAGATATACTACTGCATTTGGAGGTGGGTTGTTTCCCTTTTTTTGTGGCTATTATGAATGATTGTTGATATGAACATTTTTGTACGAGGCTTTGTGTGTTTTAATTCTCTTGAGTAAATACCTAGGAATGGGGATTGCTGAATCATATATTCAGTATATGTTTAACTTTTCAAGAAATTACCAAAACTTTTTCTCAAGTTGCTGAACCATTTGTTTCGTACTATGAATGAGGGTATGTATACATGTATGTATGTGCCATGTGCGAGGCTTCCAGTTGCCCCACATCTTCACCACCGTGATGTTGTCATTCTTTTTTATTTTAGCCTTTCTAGGGGGTGTGTAGTGGCATGTGACTGTGGTTTTAATTTGCATTTCCTTAATGACCAGTGATGTTGAGCATCTTTTCCTGTGCTTACTGGCCTTCCGTGTATCTTTCTTTGGTGACGTGTCTGTTCATATCTGTTGGGTTGTATGTGTTCCTTTATTGCATTGTAAAAATACTTTCTATATTCTGGATCCAAGCCCTTGTTAGATATATGTTTTGCTTTTGCAAGTTAATTTTAAGTTGAGTTTTGATAAGAAAATGTCCAATTCATCTGTATTTTATTTGAAATACAAAAGGTATAATCTTATCCAAGGAAAATCATAATACCTCTTAAGCACAACTTTGTAATCATGTAAGGAAGAGAAAGAAAAAAAAAAGAAAAGTAAAGAGAAAGTTCAGAGAAGAGATTGGGGAAAGAGTAAAATGAAAGGAAGAAAATGATTAGGAGAAAAGAAAGAACTAGACAAAACTGAAAAGAGAGATGGAATGAGAGAGAACCTAGAAAGTGAAGGAAGAGGACAACAAAAAAATTTACAGTTGTGGAGGGAAGAGGAAAAGTGGAAGGAGATGACAAAAAATTACAGGGAGAAGAAAATACCTCCTCATGCTTTGATTTCCCCTGCCCTGTTTTCTGCAGCAGCTTCTCTGTCACCCTGTCTTTCAGTTTCCTTCTTCTGAAAAGCAGGTTCATGTCCAGCCTACTTTCTGCCACTTCCCACTTCTTCAATATCTACTGCCCTTACTTCCAAACGTGCAACATAGCTGGGTTGTGTGTGTCCTTTCCACCTTCAGCGTATAAAAGCACAGACCCCGAAGTTAGTGGCGTGTGTTTGAATCCCAGCTCCGCCACTTGTTTAACTCTGTGACCCTGGGCAGAACCTAACCTTCGACCTCCAGTTTCACCGTCTGTAAAATGGGAATGATAGTAGGACCTGCCTCTTATTTTTCTGTGAAGATTAAAGAATCCACGTGGAGCTCTTATCATAGTGCTTGGTATATAGTGCTTGATCATTCAGTGTTAGCTGCTATTAGAGAGAGTGTGTGTGTGTGTGTGTGTGTGTGTGGTGTGTTTTGTGGGGACAGGGTCTTTCTTGGTTATCATTCTTTAAACTTTAGTTTTCTGTTCATCTTCTTTTCATCTGGGAGTATCTTATGAAATTAAAAAACTTAAGTGATAGAACATCACAACAAGCATCACGCTTCTGAAACTCCGAGATATAATAAACACAACTGTATTTGCTCATCTGGAATGTAAAGTTGGAAGTAATAATAATGGATATTTATGTAGTGCTTTAACTTTGAGTATTTTAACCTAGTACTGACAGGTATTTAATAGTAGAAGGCTTATAAGATCCAAGGCTGCAATTTTCTGGTCCTTGTAATAGTGAGATTCCAGACCCATCCACAATGTGATAAACACAGCTGGGGCAGGTGAGCCATCTGAGCTTTTTATCAGTAAATACTAGACATGAGCTCTACCCTTTCATGCCAATCATCTCTGCCACAAGTCCCGTCATAAAACAGAAGGTAGTAAGTAGTATTTGGAAGGGGCCGTCTTCCCAATGCAAGATCCCTTCTACAGCATTTCTGCCTCTGCCTGAACGCTATTGTAAAAGTTCACCTGTCTGTGATTAATTTGTATTTTTTGGACATTTCCAATTGCTGGCAAGATTTTCCTTACATTGAACTAATTGATAGTGAATTAGTATAGAAAAAAAATGTCTCCCCCTTTTTACATGTAGACCTTCAGCTTTATAAAGTAAGATTACGCCTACTGTTTCTTTCCTGTGTTGGGCAGTGTTTTCCAGTTCCAACCATTGTTCTTCAAACAACGTGATTTCTATATTATGCCTGCTTTCCCATTTGCCCAACTTTGGATACAGGCTATTTTGTCAGGATGCCACTTAAAATGTGGCAGCTATAATTGAGCCCAGCATTCTAGACATCTATAACTTTTTTTTTTGTTTGGCAACACGGCATGTGGGATCTTAGTTCCCCAACCAGGGATCAAACCTGCTCCCCTGCATTGGAAGCGCGGAATCTTAACAACTGGACTGCCAGGGAAGTCCCAAGGTGTCTATAATTGAGCCTAATATTCTGGATGTGTCCCTGCTTCTCTGGTTGGGGCTCCATTCTTCCATGAGTAAGTCTAAAATGGCTCCATCAGTTTTCCAGCTGCCACATCACGGTATTCATTTATTATATTTGGGGTGAGCATATACTTTATCATCTAAACCAGGACACTTTTGAGAGTGAAAAAGGATACAATTAATAATTAGGCACAGGTAACAGGCATAAACCAGAATTGTCCTGGGCACACAGGGCTGTATGGTCACTATAATTATATGAAGTTGAATTCAAGTCTATCAGATACCGAAGCAGTTGAATTTTTCTGAATTTAAATGCAGAACTGTGTGTTTGTTTGAAGTCTAATTGTGTTGATGTTTGTCCTGTAGAGATTATTTAAAATCTAGATTTTTGTCTGTCAAATTAGTTATTCCTCCCCAGTCTGCGCCATCGGAAAATTGGATGCACCCCTTTCCTCACATCCTTCCCAGGCGTTGGTAATGTAAAAGGTGCTTTCCCCAGATCTGCAGCACCAACCCATCTCCAGTTTTAAACTGAGAACCACGATCTTAGTGTGTTCCCTTCTCAGGTTTTTGCATTTTAACAGGATACAAAAAAGACTAAAACCTTTCGGAGCAGAAAGAACAGAAATCTAATGATTGTTTCTCAGGCAACTTGGCAGGTGTTTCCCCTGCAGATTCTGAGCATCTTCCATATACCAGATAATAGGTTGTGAACGTAGAGTTACATGCAAACATATTAACTAATGAAAGATACCATTTGATGGATAGGTACAGGAGTAAAGGTAGAAGTTAACTAGAGTGGGGGTGAAAAGGAGGAAGATATATTTAAAAGGGCATCTTCCTGTTTCATTGTAATTGGCTATATAAAAATTTGACGGGGCAGTTAATAAAAGGATAGTTTTTATTTCAAAGTGAAAGCTGGACTTCAAAAGTAATTATAGAGCAAAAAGAAGGTCCCTTAGTAGTCTCTGTTTTCTCTCCTCTTGACCACAGGATTCCTTCCTCCCTCCCTCCTTCCATTCCTTTCTTCCCTCCTTCCTGTCCTTGCTTCCTCTCCTCCCTCCCCCTCCCCCTCTCCTCCTCTCCTCTCCTCTTCTCTTTATATTTATTTGTTTTTTTAAGAATATTTCGGTTCCCTTAACCCTAAATTATATACATGTATAGCCCTCTAGAATAGTGACTTTCAAACACTTTTTAAAAAAAATAAATTTATTTATTTATGGCTGTGTTAGGTCTTTGTTGCTGTGCGCGGGCTTTCTCTAGTTGCGGTGAGCGGGGGCTACTCTTTGTTGTGGTGCGGGGCTTCTCTTGTTGCGGAGCATGGGCCGTAGGCACGCGGGCTTCAGTAGTTATGGCACACGGGCTCAGTAGTTGTGGCTCGTGGGCTCTAGAGAGCAGGCTCAGTAGTTGTGGCGCACGGGCTTAGTTGCTCCGCGGCATGTGAGGTCTTCCTGGACCAGGGCTCGACCCCCTGTCCTCTGAATTAGTAGGCGGATTCCTAACTACTGTGCCACCAGGGAAGTCCTCAGACACTTTTTATTGCAACTCTCAGTATGGAATACTGTACATTTCACATTGTAATCCAGCATGTACACACACACACACACACACCACACACACCCCAGAAAGAAGTTTCTTTTTTTTTTCAGAGTTTAAAAAATTTTTAAATTTTATATTGATTAACAATGTTGTGTTAGTGTACAGTGAAGTGATTCAGTTATACATATATCTATTCTTTTTTAAATTCTTTTCCCATTTAGGTTATTACAGAATATTGAGCAGAGTTCCCTGTGCTCTACAGTAGGCCCTCAGAAACAAGTTTCTTGAAAAGATTACTTGCTATTGCAGTGTCCTCTACTTCTCTTCCCTTCCCTTCCTGTTCCATTCAATTCTATTCCACTCCATTCCATTCCATTCATAAATGGCTGATTGAACCAAATAAATTGACTTGAAACCTGGTTTTCACAATTACAGTTTTAAAAATACTTCTCTAAAGTTATTGTCCATTGACTGCTAAATTATTTATAGAGATAGATGCTTTATGGTTATAATAAGCAACAAAAAGCTAGCCTCACTTGGGCATAAATCTACAGTAATAATGATGATTAGGACTTTATGATCTTTTTTTGTTCTTATGGGTAAATATCTGCTCACAGAGGACCTAGCACAACAAACTGATTTTGTTTTGGTTCTTCCAGATGAGAATTGCAATTAATTTAGTAACTAGACAATGAACAGTGAGCAATTCTTCAATCTAAATATTACATAAGTCTCCATTACATAACTGTAACATGGCATAAAATATCCTGTGTTTGACTTAAAAAAAATGTAGACCAGGAGTTATTATTGCAATGCTAAAACTGGTTTAAAAAGCCTATCTCTATAAAATGAATTTACCTGTCTTAAGCATTTAGTTGTTCAGCTATTCGAAAATTAGGACTTTCCAAGTGGAGGCCTTGAGGCCATAAAATTCCCTGCCCACTGTTTCTAACTTGCTGCTTTACTTCTATTAAGTCATAGTTACAGATACTTGGATAGTCTCTTTTTCATACATTTTGGGGCCCTTATAGGAGAAATTCAGGTCTCTAGAAGTATGAAACCAGGGAAAGCTAGACTATCCTGTTGTGTGTTTTAATTTCAGTGAATGTACCTAAATGCACTTTTTTAGCATGTATCAGAAGTTTTATTCTTTTTATGGCTGAATAATATTCCCTTGTAAATGTATACCACATTTTGTTTATCCATTCATCTCTTGATGGACATTTGTATTGCTTCTACTTTTTGTCTATTGTGAATAATGCTGCTATGAACATAAGAGACTCAACTTTCAATTCTGTTGTATACTCAGCAGTGGAATTGCTGGATCATATGGTAATCTTATGATCAAACCTTATTTTTTGAGCAGTTGCCATACTGTTTTTCATAGCGGCTGCATCATTTTATATCCCCACCAACAATGCACAAGGGTTCCAGTTTCTCCACATTCACTCCAACTCTTGTTATTTTCTGCTCTTTTAAAAAAAATTAACTGTCCTAATGGATGTGAAGTACATGTATTTTTTTATGTTTTAATTTCATAAATATGGAGTGTCTTCAATGAAATTACGAAGATGGGCTTTGGACAGAGATTGATCTGGATTAAGTCTTAAAACTAGTTTTGAGACTTTAGGATAGATCTTTAAAACGTTTAGAGTTTTTCTTTCTTCATTTATCAAGCTAATGGTTACCTCAGAGGGTTTTTAGAAGAATTAAGTGATGGAATGTGACCACCGCTGATACGTAGGAGACACTATAGCAGTATATTATATACTTATAAATGAAAATACAAGTAAACATATATAAAATATATTATATATGTAAGTATTGTGTATATATGTGTCTATATGTATAGACACACACATTTATGTATATATAAATTTACTTGCATTTCTTTTCTTTCAGACTTAATATTTGTGTAATGGGATTTGGAGACTTGTATTTTGATTTTGGAATCAGTCTGCTTATTACACTTTTTTTTGATTATCACTGTTAAATGATAATTTGAGGATGGGAAAAATTAATTGAAAAATTATACATTATGATGTTCTGATAGCGATTTCTACTTATGTCTAATGTAATGGTTTGCTTAATGCTAAAATTTACAACTTGACAAGAATGAAAATTAGCATTGGTGCATTTGGATTTAGTTTTTCTTCCTCACTCCAACGGAAGCAAAATAGAAAGTTTCATTTGTTTCTGAGTATTTAGCCATTAATCTAGGAATCAGATAATTAATGTTTTTGAGACTAAGATTTTATAACATTCCTATTGATGTCTTACCATTAATTGTATATGCACATGTGGCATATTTCCCATGAGAAAACAGAAATGTTTCTTTTGAAGTATTACAACTCTTTTATATCTATCTATCTATCTAGATATCAGATATTTATGTATCTATGGATGTAGATAGATAAAGACATATATCAGAGGATCTCAGTTCAAATTCCAGCTCATTTCCTTACCAACTGTGTAGACTTAAGAAGAGTCTCAGTTTCCTTCTCTGGAATATGGAGAAAATAATCCTGGCTAAATCTCAAGGGTGTTGTGAGGATCAAATGATCTTTATTATCAATATATAGTACTCTATATAGTTCATAAAGTACTCCATGGCAGTAATCTGTAATGAGCAAACCAAGTATCGTATTTAAAAATTTTTTTTTATTTGTACTTAAAAATGTTTTTTGGAGTATAGTTGATTTACAGTCTGTGTTAGCTTCAGGTGTACAGCAAGGTGAAGGAGTTATACATATACATATATCCACTCTTTTTAAGATTCTTTTCCCATATAAGCCAGTAAAGAGCATTGAGTAGAGTTCCCTGTGCTATACAGTAGGTCCTTACAAAGTATGGTATTAACATCCCTGCCACCAAGGGGCCAGGCAGTCACTTGTCAGGGCTTTCAAGCATCCTATGTGTGGTTGAACTTGTTCATATTTATAAATTATTTTAATCTAGAGAGTCTGTCGTGAATGACTAAGGCAACTCACTCTGAGGTTTTGCTTGTTTATCTCAGAGAAGGGGAAGGTTGGATTTTATCTCGGGCCCCTTCGAGTTCTAACATCTTTGTAGTCTACAAGCCTGTAATTACAAAAGGCCGTTTCTCTCCCTCTTGAGCAGTAAAATAGCTGACTTTTGCTTAGAGGAAGTTATCCTGTAATAATTCATGGTCGTCCAGCCATATATTGTGATAAATTTTAATGTTTGCTAACAACTGCAATAAATTTTCTTTGGCCTTTGTAACATTCTAGAGGACACTTTGCCTCTTACATACCCTCTCTGTACTTGCTTTTGACTATGACCAAAGGAGTAGATGTTTGGTTTGAAATTTCCATGCATAAACAAAACAGACTCCTTTTAAAAACACACTCTAAACATAAAGAGTTCTATACACACACTGTATTTCAGGATGCATTTCTTAGAGAAACTGAAAAACAAAAAGAGAGCTACAGTTATATTTTAGGCTAATGAATGTGTACCTCTCCCCTGACCAACTCTGAATTCTAATTGCTGGTGTCTAGCGGCCCCTTGTCTGCCTGTCCCTGACCCTAGGGAGAGTTTTGTTACCACTTTCCAGTTTATCATTGGGAAGGTTCTGTTGTCTTCATGGAATTCTGCTCCATCCTGTTTATATGAAAAAGAGAAAAAGGAAAGCTCCTCCCTCCTCACCTTTCTCCATGTGGAGACAATAAAGCCCTTGAGAACTGATTCCCTGTAATCAGTATGAGGTAATTTTACAAGCTACCACGAAAGAGCCTGCTTTGTGACAGGCATTTGCTGATGGTTTAATTATGTCTTGCCTCATTTAAATCGTACACACATCTGGGGAATTCCCTAGCGGTCCGGTAGTTAAGACTTTGCCTTCCAAAGCAGGGGTGCGGGTTCGATCCCTGGTCAGGGAGCTAAGATCCCACATGGCTTGGGTCCATAAAACCAAAAACACAAAAACAGAAGCAATAGTGTAACACATTAAATAAAGACTTTAAAAATAGTCCACATCAAAAAAATTAAAAAAAAAATCTTAGAACATCTTTTGGAGGGAGGAGAAATGAAACAAAGTTTTCTTTCCACCATTACCAAAGGAAATTGCTGGCCGCTACGTAACTTGAACATCCTATATAATAGCCCAGAATGGGGTCCTAAAGTCAGTTTCTGGGGTGCAGAAGCTGCCTTAGATACAAATATTTTAGGAAGTACTTGTATACATACAAAGCAAAACGTTGCAGAACTATTTAGTGAGGTATTGTGAGTGGAGGTTTAGACTGGGTTCCTTCCAGACGTACGTGGAATCGTGTGAGAAGGTTAGTTCTTTGATTCGCAGGGTGTTATATACCATGGATTATGTGCTCCACACCATTTGAATGGCTTTCATATTTCTTCCCTCCACTAGCATTTATTCGCAGGTTAAAGATGCCAGCAGATCTTTTAGTTTAACACGAGCACTTCTGGGAGGCTTAGTTTCCTTCCACGGTTGTAAAAAAACAGTTCTAATTCTGAGACATTGTTTCTAGCCTGTTGCCCGACTGAACATAGCCCATTTTGTGGAATTTCTAACATTTCCTAAACTTATGTAATTCTGTGAAGTTGCTGGCCTTAGTTCTTAAGGTTAAGCTTTTAAAAAATTTAACTCAAATTACTTCCTTCTCTTTGTGCTTTTGGTGTTTGCTCTATGAAGCAAATCTTGCCTTTTTTTATTATTCTTTGAGTCTTGAAATGCTGAAAAGATTGTTGTTACCTAGTTAATAAATGGCACTGAGCAGGTTTCTAATTAGAAAACCCCCCAAGACCTTTTTCCCTAGCAGTTTATACATCTCTAACTTTAGAGAATGAGCTGACTAAGGGATTCTAGAGAGCTAGTTCTAGAAGCAGGGTGAGGAGTGTGAATAGCTCTGGGTTCCTGCATGCCAGAGAAACACAGGCTTTTCGTCAAAGGCTGCATCCATGCTGGCGCTAGTGATTGCTTCTGCATATTTTAAAAGATATTACAAGGTAATGGAGCTTTCACTCTCTGCTCCCTGCCATGCTGTTTCAGGGAATTCAAGAACTGTATAAAAAAACACATCGTGGTATCTTAAAACAAAGGGGCGAACACTTTGTAACGAATTGGGCACTTTTGGGTTATGTTTGGGTTTAATCCAAGAATTCTACTTATTGAAGCTCTTTGCTGAGAGCTCTGTAAGGGTTTAGTCACCTCTCAGTGAAGCTATCGCTGAACGAATGAAGCAATATTGATAATAATACCTTACATTTATAATATGCCTTTCAGTTCACAGAGTAGTTTCACAGATTCTCTTTTTTGCGCACCTGAGCAGCCCTATGAATTAGGCGTGGCAGGTATTATTAATGCATTTATTATGTAGTAAATTTAGAATCAGACAAAATACACGACTAGTCCAAGACCAGTAGATTTTTAAAAAAGTTTTCCAAAGGAGGCAGAGGGAGAATTACACACACACGCATGCACACACACACACACCTGTCACAGTCACCACCACCACAAGCATTTTTACAGACATCTGCATGCCCTAGGTTCCCTCCTGTCAACCAAAATAGTCCTGTGATATTAGTTGCCAGGCAGAAACAGATCGGTTATTTACAAAATGAGTTGCCTCCTGGGGAGGGTTGCTGAGGAGAACCATACAGCTGCGGCCCTGAAAATGGAAAGGGCTGTGGAAATCTAAGCCTTAGTGTCTCAGAGGGAGTGGATGGAAGCCTGTTTGGCCATCCTCATTCTCTCTCTCCCTCGCCCTTCCCCACCCCACACTAAGAGATAAGACCAAGCCTGTTGGTTCTGCTGCTTTGTTTTTAAATCTACAGCTACCCTAGAGCTCCCATACGCCCAGATTCAGATCCTCCCTGTCTCTCATCACACTGGCAGTTGGCTTCTGTGCTGGATTTCTTGCCTCGTGTTCACATCATCCTTCACGTGCTGTAAGAGCTGAAAACCCTGTATAAGAGTTCGCATTTTCCCTGGGATGAAGTGCATACTTCTAACCTAGAACGTGGCACTCTGCAGAGGCTGATTTCAGCCAGCCTCACCGATTTCATTTCGCAGCTGGGGCTGTCGTTTTTCGGCACGGTTGGCAGGTCCCTGGGCATTCTCCTTCGCTGCCCTTGTACCGGCCATGGGCTCTGGTTGGGACGCCCCTCCCCTCTGAGCATTTGAACCCTCTCGCGAATGTGCTGAATTAGTATGGGTTCTTTAACACTTGACTTGTGCCTTCTTTTTTGGAAGACTTTTCTGGCCTCCCCTAAAGAATGTGAAAGGTCGCATTCATCTCTGAACCACACAGCACCTTCCCCAGAGCCCCACTGAAAAACTTCAGCCTGTTTCACCCGCTAGACTGAGAGCTTCTGAGGACAGGGTCTGAGCCTTACAGCACCCAGAGGCACAACCTAGGCAGTAAACCTTAGTTGGCTGGATGCTTAACTTCGCTTCACAATCACTTTAGCTATGATGACGAGGATCATAACACCCAGTTTCTTTCCTAGTTACCTAAGGATACCACTAGTTAGGAGTGCTACTGGTTGGTCTAGTATTTAGGACAAATATTTTCTTTGTCAAAAGACCATTTCCTGGGCTTCCCTGGTGGTGCAGTGCTTAAGAATCTGCCTGCCAGTGCAGGGGACACGGATTCCAGCCCTGGTCTGGGAAGATCCCACACGCCGCGGAGCTTCTAAGCCTGTGCGCCACAACTACTGAAGCTCGCACTCTAGAGCTGGTGAGCTGCTACTGAGCCCGTGTGCCACAACTACTGAAGCCTGCGTGCCTAGAGCCTGTGCTCTGCCACAAGAGAAGCCACCGCAATGAGAAGCCCACGCACCTCAACAAAGAGTAGCCCCCGCTCGCCACAACTAGAGAAAGCCACGTGCAGCAACGAAGACCCAACGCAGCAAAAAAAAAAAGACCATTTCCTAATGAACTTAATTAGGAATTTGAAGTTATGGAGAAGAACACATTTTTTTTTTCTCTTTTCATAGTTAAAGGAAGTCAGAAGTAGAGACTGCAGATTATAGAGTTCAGTTCTACTTGAATATGGACTTGTGTTTTTGCTGCACTAAACAATGTAGAGTTTGGCCACTTGCCTGATATAGGACAGTCTAAATAGCCTGCTGTATTAAATTGGGAGTACTCTTTTGGAGCTATCTGTAAACAACCTCTATATGTGTGCTTGAAAAAATTGTGTATTCTCTTTGTAGATACTAATATATAGGAAGTATTTTCTAGGGCTAATTAAATATGTTGTCAAGAAAAACAGTTTTCAGGTCCAGTTATTTGGTTTTCACACCGTTGTTCTAAGTGATGATTCCTGTAACCTACTGTAATTCTAACAGTCTCTCAACCAACTTTCAGCAGTTAGAAGGTGTCTGTTTTCTGTTGGTTATAAAATCTTTACTCATCCACATAAGTAACTTTTAGACCAGAAGTTAATAATGTTTTCTATAGCTTTGTATGTGTAGGTGGGAGGTAATCAATAGAACTTGTGTTTATAATTACAAGCTATAGGAAAAAAGTCATTATTTCTTCTGACTTTGAAAAATTCCTTAAAAAATTTATGGTCATATTTCTTGGTCATGTGTGCCATTAGAACCATAAAAAAGTGAGATATGAAAAGAGGTCGTCTCATTTAATTTTATAATTAATTTTAAAGAGAATAAAAGAATGAGTGCACATATAATATAGTCAAGAATGTGGCTAAAATGTATGTTTGAGCCGACTGAATTTTATTTTTGTGAAACATGCTTGAAAAATGGGAATGATTGTAAATATTAACACATCGATCAAAACAAGGTAAATTTGTTACATAGAATTCTTACAATTTTTTGTGAGAAAAATGAAAATAATGTTTAGATCTTCTATGTCAATACTCCTTTATTATAGAATATTCGGAATTGACCTTTATTCTAGATTGTGTGTTATCCATTCCACAAATGTACAGAATCATTAGCATATGAAGGCCTTTGTTTAGTCAAACTTGCATTTTCCTCATTAACAGAAAAAAAATTTGTTTTTTGACTTAGAGATATCACTAACTATATTATTCCACTATGATTTCCTAACTCGACATTTATAATCGACTATAATCTTGATTTAGTTTTTTTTGTTTGTTTGTTTTGCTTTGTTTTTCCCTTATAACATACTGCGTCTCAGATGTCTACAACATGTTCACCCCAGGTATGTGGAAGCTTGGGGAATAGATGACTGAAACGCGACTGCTTGATTACTGTGATTGTTTCTACTTCTTCCATCACTTTGGCTGTCAAAGATACATACCATGAATAAGTAATTAATTGTGCAAGGTCAGATAAGGCAGTGAAAGGCACTAATCTCATTCTATTGACTTTCTAAGTCCAGGCACTTTATTATAATTAAGAAGTGCTTTATAATGATTACATTGGTTTGATTTCTTTATAGATCACGCTAGCTATGATTTCCTATAAATTAATGAAAAAGGTGGTATTCTAACAGGCTAAATGATTATTTAAAAAGGATGTTATAGGGATAATTTAACAGTTGACTGGAGTATGGGCTAGATGATGTTTAAATGTTATTTATACTCAGGGATTCCGAGATTCCAATGCTAGGCTATAAGGGAAATCTAAGAAATGCTGGTCTCCTTAATTACAGTGTTTTTGTTTGTTGGTTTGTCATAGACTGCCTCTTTAAGGTGTGCCCTATGAACCGATATTCTGCTCAGAAACAATATTGGAAAGCCAAGCAAGTTAAACAAGGGAACCACACAGAGGCAGCCTTGCTGAAGAAATTACAGGTAAGGGCCAGCCTTCCATCTGTCTGGTTTAGGCTAGAACAAGTACAGCAATAACAAAAGATCTATGCTGTAGCTTAATGATTTCACTCGATACACTGAGATTCAGAATAGTTGTGGCAGCACATTAAAGGTGGAAAGGACTTTTAAGTTACAGGGTGTGGCTACTGATTTCCTGGAGTGTCGGTAGTGCATTTCTGCTGTTTATTCAGGTGTGCCACACTAATTCAGATATTCACATCACACTGAAAACCAGTCCAGAATCTCTGCAGGAATACCAAATCCAGTTATATTTTACTTGACATAGTACCTAATTCTTTTGAAAGACTGTTGGAAAAACATTGAAAGTCTGTTGTTTCTGATCTGGGCTCTGTGTAAATTTAATAGAACTTATTTTGTGTCATTAAAATTCCTGTTACTTTCGAATTGAAACTGAATTTTGAGGCTTTTGAAATTTACCTACTATGTTTGGTTTCTCTAGCAATATTCCTTCTGAAAATAATTTTATAAGACCAAAGTGCCTAGTATTTTTCTGAAATTCCCAACATAAAAGCATCTCAATATATTTTGGGCTACATTTCAGCATTAAGCTGAGAGATTTTTATCGCACATTTTCATCATGTATTTAATGATTGCCCCTCTTCTCCCGAAGCACCAAGAGTAAAGCAACCCGCCTATTTTAGTCTTGGTTGTATTCTTTGTTCCTAAATTAAACCTTATTTCTTTGTCAATTATTGTGCTCTGTTTTCTATGCTTCCACACTAAATATTTGATAATCAATTTATAGCATGCTGCAGAACTGGAACAAAAACAAAATGAATCAGAGAATAAGAAGCTGTTGGGAGAAATTGTGAAATATAGTAATGTTATACAAGTAAGTGTCTATTTACTTTTGCTTAAAAGGGGTGAATATTTTATGGTTAATTTGCATTTGGTAGGAATGCCAACCTGCCTTAAAATTGGGGGATACAGTGGCTTGTTATTTGGTGGGAATTATACAGTGTGATATTTTCTGTTGATATTCAGCACACGATTCTGTATGAATAAATCTGGTGCATACACATAAAGAAGTGACCTTATCCAGATGTATGCACAAGTTGTTAAATCAAAAGGAAGAAAATGGGGAAAGCCTGTAACAAGAGTCCTTTAGAATTAATGGGACTAACCTGTAACAAATGAAGCTTTATGTTTTCATTTTGTAGGGAGGAAAGTTTTCAAATTGTACTTTTAGATGAGAACTGTCCTTGAGTTATTAGCTCTTCCATTTCAGTTAGTATACGCACTGATTTATCTCAGCAGCATTTCTTCCTTGTGCTTCACTTAGATCTTTTAGCTTTTTACTTGGGTAGTTGTGAATGCCCCACCTTGTTCCAAAAAGAATGTAAGGCATTTTCAAAAATACATTCCATATAAGATAAAATATTAATAGAAATAAATAAGGCAACTGGATCAAAGGGAAAATAACGATTGCATGAATAAAATGAAGTCAAGGGTAAGGCATGTTTATAAAATCCATGCTGTAAAGGCTGATAAACTTTGGCTCGAAGCCTTTTTGTTGCTTGAGTAGCTATAAGGGCAGTGTGAAATATTACAGCATTCACATAGAAGGTCCGTACAGAGAGCTAAGTCAGAAGTTTGGAAGCACAAACATTCCCCGGAAGAAGACCAGCGAACTGTTTCTCCAATGAGCTCTCATAAAGAGGACACTGTTTAATATAGTAAACAATGGCCTTAACAACTTCCTTACTGTAAATACTACAATGAGGTGTTTCATAGAGCTGTTTCAAAAAATAACATCCCCTGATGTTTTGTTATCGGCCAATGGCAAAGTGTCAGAGCACAGGACTGGCAAAGCGGTTCTCTGATGGTACAAGAGGAGAGCCCTGGGTCTGCGGCTCCCTGGACGTATGAGTTAATCTAATGATAGATTGTGTGATACCTGTGGCTGCATGTCCCTTGGGCAGTACTCCATAACTAGAGTTTCTCTTAACCAAGTTTTGATTCATACTAAGTGCCAGCGAGCAGAGCTCATGTTTCTTGTCAAGAACCTGACTCGCGAATGTTTGCGTGGTGAGTTAGGGGCTGAGCCACGTTTTCTAACACGGTGGATTCCAAAAGGAGTGGGGTTGGCCCATGAGGGTTTTCACTGGTTTCTGAGATAACTTCCTTCTTATATTGTGGATATTAAAACCACCATTCTTTTTTGAAGTGATTGTAATAATAGGAAGGTTATTTGTTTTAGTTTTCCTACTCAGTAATGTCTTGGAAAGGTTTTGCCCATGGAATCCAGTAACCCGAACAGTGGTGCTTCTGCCCTCATCTGAGAAGGGGTGGGATTGTGTCCTCTTATGGAAGTGGCAGAGTTTATTTAGAATGGGCAGGCTGTCTCCGCCCCCAGGGGGTGAGGGCTGTCTGCAGGCAGGGGTGGTTAATAATACTAAGTGGGTTGGTGCATTATTACAGGTCCTCGGTTATTCTTTAATATGTTCTGTTTTTGTGGCCAGGCAGGGATTGAGAAGGAATGTAGTTTGGGGGGACCCCCTGGTCTCCTTTGGAAAGCTTGGGTTTATCCTATTATTTATCAGTAGATGAAACTCTTTCAGAAGTGTCCCCTGGTTTGTTTTCCTTATGTGCTCACTTCATTATGAAACAGAATTGGGGATGGAGGTGAGGAGGAACCCAAAGAAAGTCGGCTTGGAAAGATGGTGACTGTGGAGTCTGGAAAGAACTTTGTTTAAACTCTATCCCGAGCTGTGTTATGTGGGCACATGATATAAGTATAAACACATATATGCAATTAGCAGAGGAGATCAAAGAATAAAGGCGGTAATCCATATCTTTCTTCTACAGCTACTGCATATAAAAAGCAACAAGTATCTGACTGTCAACAAGAGATTACCCGCTTTACTGGAGAAGAATGCCATGCGCGTGTCCTTGGATGCTGCAGGAAATGAAGGGTCTTGGTTTTATATTCATCCCTTCTGGAAGCTGAGAAGCGAGGGTGACAATGTATGTAACTATAAGATTAAGAGAAAAGCAGCACATTCTTAAAGACAGTAGTTCTTAGTAGTGGAGAATCCAGAAAGTGCAAAGAAAACAGATACAGTTTTCAATCTTCAACGTATTATTTTTATGTTAATTTCTTTAATAGGTTGAAAGCATTTTTTTATAGTACAAATTGTGCTCAGGAATCATAAAAAGACAAAGATCAGATTAATTTAAAAACATCTTCCAGCCAGAATTTGTGTGAAAGAATTTAAGAACGTTAATATTGGCTGAGACTTTTAAGGGAGAGAGGCAGAGTTTGCTTCTCGGCCTATTCAGGAGGGAGCATGGCTGTAAGGAAAAAGAGCTGTGTTGCAGAAGATGGAGTCTATTCCTTTGAATTTATAGAGCGACACAGCAAATCATGACAATATGTCATTTACTGCCTCTGTAGCCAGTTGTTTGCAGTCTGTACATCTTAATAGATGTGTAATGAATGAGGAGCTATAGATTGGCAGTAGCTCATTGACGACAATACTTAAATACGTTGTGGAATGCGAGCGTGTTGTAGCATGTGAGTTCTAGTAGTTGCTAAAATATTTTCCTGCTACTTTATAGAGCAGAGAAAATAAAATTATGTGCAATGATTCAACAGGGTCAATAGTTAGATACTTTTGTGTGTAATAAATGAAGTAGCAGGTGACAGTCCCTGGCACATGGAAGATGCTTAATAAATTCTGGTTGACCCCCAATACGGAATAACTTTCATAAATAGACGACTTTACAGATATTGGGTCAGGTGATCAAGAAAAATAGTTGAGATTAAAAAAATTAACATAAAAATTCAAAGCAACATAAAAGTGTAATTATTCTGACAGTTCTCTCAATCAATACTGTGATGACATTTTAAAATGCATTGGGGCTTCCGTGGTGGCGCAGTGGTTGAGAGTCCGCCTGCCGATGCAGGGGACATGGGTTCATGCCCCGGTCCGGGAGGATCCCGCATGCCGCGGAGCGGCTGGGCCCATGAGCCATGGCCGCTGAGCCTGCGCGTCTGGGGCCTGTGCTCCGCAACGGGAGAGCCCACGACAGTGAGAGGCCCGCGTACCCCCCCCCCCAAAAAAATCATTAAAATGTATTGGCTGTTTCTTGTCTTAGAAATGTCTTCTGTTGTAGTGAATCTATTTTTTCCAGTGAATTTTGAAGTCCAAATTCGATTCCACAGGATGCAAGCTTCATGGTTTAATTTGGTTAATAAGTTATCTGATGATATCCTCCTTAGGTAAGATTTGGGAGAAGCATGGCATGTAGAAATGTAATGCACTTTAAATCTTGTGTTGGATTTCTTAAAAATAAGTTCTCTTTTTTTTTTTTTTCTTTTGGCATCAAGTGATGTATGCTGTGAGCATGACATATATTGTAATTTCAGTAGGTAGTTAATTACAATCAACTCTCAATTATTCAGGGACTGGTTATGCAGTTTATGAACAACCTGTGTGTTTGGATGCCCTGTTTTGTAATGCTCGTTCCCTTCTCCAGCGCTGCCCCCCCACCCCGCCTCACTCCCACTGAGTACGGTCCCTGTTGGCAGGTGGTCAGTGAATTTCAAAACAAAACATCAAAACAGATAAAACCTGAACTCAAGCTCTAAAGGAATGTGATGAAATGATTGGATAAATTGGGGCCTGAGCCTGGCTGTGGATTTTATTAATTCATTCTGTCTAGTTTTTCGTTCTATCTGTTCCTTTCCCTGCTCCCAAATGCCTTTACAGGCTCAAAGAGAGTTGAATGTAATGAACTATTTCAAATAATTAGTTGTATTGGGTTGTGGGGTGGGGAACAACCTACCACCCAAACATTCCATCTTGGTTAAAATGGACAATGTAATTGTTAAGTGCAATGTAGAGATTCTCCTTATATAGGTGTGCTCTATAAAGCATGGCTAAAGCAACCTTACACACTGCTTTTTGCTGAAATAGCTCACTGTTTTTGCTCGCCACTGTGTAGCTTTTATGTGTGATTAAGGTTGCTGTGAAAGCATATCCACAGCCCTATATTTGCCATGTAAATAATTGTATCGTAATGGTCATTTTCTTTGCCAGGAATAGGTAGCATTTTTCTAAAATACAAGCCTACTGTATTTTATTGAAGGCCATTGGAAACACTGTTATTTCATAACAGGTGGTTTAATTACTGTTGATTTTCTTTAAAAACATATTGAACTTAGAGGAGTAAATTGCAAGGTTTAAAGGACTTTAAAATTTCTGTTTTACTATTTAGCAACTAGTTAAGTTGCGATTTAGATTATAAGTATCCACAAGATGTTCAGTGACCAAAATGAAATGTAAAAATGAGGCTGATGATAGTGTGGGGAGAAAAATGCTCGTATCCTCAAAAATCAGTTGTTTCTACCGTTTAAGGACACCTTTGCCATTTATCTTATAGAATTTTGGGGTGGATAGTTTTGGGAGAACATAGATTCATGGATCCCTCAGCTGTCTAGAAGTCCTCACGTGCTGTTGCTCAGTTAGAAAGTCACTGGGGACAGCCTTGAGCAGAGTTCATAAATATTTCATTTTCATTTATCTTCCCATGATTGAGTAGTTAATTTTTCATTTAAAACTTTGATCTAAGAAGGCCTTAGTTCTTTACATTGGCGGTAGATTTTAAAGGGGAGAAAAGGCCAGATATTCTTTCAATCAAGAAAAAAAACCAACCCTTAGGGAAAGAGTCTCCTTAAATAGCAAGTAGATTTTGCTGTTTTGCAAAACTAGACCCCTTGGAATTCTGGTGAAGGTGGACTCGATCCCTGGTGTTTTGATTTCTATGGCAATGTTCTTTTCACCACATCAGGTGCCACTTCAAAAGAAGGGTAGCTGCCAGTGGCATTACACTGCTCTTCATTTTCGGTAAAATCCCAACGTGAATCTTACATGGCTGTTAACATAGAATCAACAGACGTGCTTTTGGAATTGCAGTTTTTTTAAATGTTTGTGCACTAGGGTGAATGTGATATGGCAGAAAATTCAAGTTCTGCTTTAAATATGTGACTTCTCAGAAGGCATCTGACCCTATCAGTGGATCAGGCTCCATGCCTGTACTCGTCTGAAAATATTACCAAGTTCCATATTTACCAAGTTATCTAAGTAGATGTGAATTCCCTGAAAATAGAGACTATTTATTACACACTTTTGTGTTATTCCTGGCACTTCTTACTGTTCTTTTTATATCTTATGATTAGCATCTTGTCCATTTCATTTGTAAGTTTTATTCAGCGTGGGTAGTCAAAGTAACTATTGTCAAGAACAAGACCTAGGACCTGGAAATTAGTGAATTAATGCTAGATTCTCCTTATGAATACCATTCTTATGAATCCTTGGAGTTGGTGACATTTTGGCTATATGGCTAGTCTCTTAAAATTATATAAGACTTTACAGGTGGTGTTTTGAGGTAAAACTAACTTTGGGATTGGCCCAAAGCATACAGACAGCTCTAATAAACAGTAAGACTTAGAGCAGTGAATATAGGTGCAATCAAAAGTATTCTTTTAATTGGAAAGAAATAGCTGAACTATGTCATTATATTTAGCAACTTACTGGCTAATATTTGTATGGTACAGATAAGGATGACAGTGAACCAAATCGAATTGTTCTTTAAGAAATTGGAAGACCAGATATAGCCCTGGCAGAATGTGGTATGAAGTCCCAGTGTTTATGGTACGGAAGACTACTCAGGCTTCTACGTGATTCTGAGACTTGGGGCTGCCTTGGTGTCATGTGCAATGACACGTTTTTATTTTTCGAGGGGATGTTGAAAATATGTCTATGTCATGTTGACTTTTATTTTTTGTTTATAATTTAATTGTTTAAAACAGGCAACAATTCATGGTTCAAAGATAGAAAACAATATAAAGGTATATCGGGAAAAGTCTCTCTCTTATCTTTTTTTTCATGTCCTCAATTCCCAGTTCTCTCTTTTACAGTTAACCACTGGGAGAATTTCTTATGCGTACACTCCTACTCTCTTTCCCTTTTTTATACAAATATAGGCCAGTTCTGCCCCCTCATCCTCTCACTCAACACAGTTCCTTTATGATTTTTCCTTATCTGGACATATAAAGAGTTTCTGTGATGGATATTTTGAGTCACAGCATCTGCCTGATTATGGACTTGAAAGGCAGGATGGTGAATAGAGACCAGTCCTGTAAATAACAGAAGCTATTCCTGCAAACTAAAGGATAACCTTCTGTTGCTCCATTAATGAGCTTGAAGCTTCTCTGTCACATTTGAATCTTCAGATATAGTTTGTGCCAACAGTACTATAGGTGAATGTAGACTCCTGTGTATAATTTATTAAAGGTTAATTTATATTAAAAGTGTGAAATTGTGTTCCTTAAAATCTTGGTCTAGGTTCAGATCCAGGGAGAAGAAGTCCTGTCTGTTTTTACTGTCTGAGTCCTAATTTGTTTTTCAGTTGTCTACTAATCTATTCTAATATTCAGTTGATATGAAATATGCAGAGGGAAGGTGTTGGTTTTCATTTCTGAGATGGTAGTAAGCAATCCTCTGAAGGAGAGTGTAGGTAACTACAGTAATAAGTCTTCTAGCAGAACCTAACAACAAAAGTAACTTGAATAACTATAAAATAACTGTTCGTTATTATCATTAAGAAAGCACAACTTCATTTCCCCACGACTTGAGATATGAATAAAAATACTTGAAGATTAAGCAGACATTGTTAATGATAGCATAAATAAAAAATCAACTTAGACTTACTTCTTTAGAGCACTTTTCCCGTAACTGATTTTAATTTTTATCTAAAAATGAGCACGAACCTATTTGCAGGGCAGGAATAAAGATGCAGATGTAAAGAATGGACATGTACACACAGTGGGGGGAAGGGGAGGGTGGGGTGAATTGTGAGATTAGGTTTGACATAAACACACTACCATGTGTAAAATAGATAGCTAGTGGGAACCTGCTATATAGCACAGGGAGCTCAGCTCGGTGCTCTGTGATGACCTAGATGGGTGAGATGGGGGGTGGAGGGAGGGAGGTCCAAGAAGGAGGGGATATATGTATACATATAGCTGATGCACTTCATTATACGGCAGTAACTAACACAACATTGTAAAGCACCTGTACTCCAATAAAAAAAGTGAGATAAAAAAATGAGCACCAGGTTTAAGGAGCAATATTAGTGTTGGATGTTTAAGACAAAAGTGAACCATTTGCCCAAGGCCCAAACTGTAAATGTATTCCTACAAGGTCATACTGGATTCTGCATTCTCTGAATCCAGATGACATTAGACTGTTTAATAAACTTCTGAGACTATAGGGAAGATCAAATATAATAGATTTGTTTTTAATTCTGGAGATAATACAAATGTATAAGATTTCCTACGTGCACTTAAAGTGATTCTAATATTTAGGCAGATTGGTTTATTTGTGGTGGGTGCATTCACTCTTTGTATCTCCTGTATACGTGGCATCAGACCTGGTGTGGAGGGATGCTGACCTATTTATTGACATTAAGAAAGCTCTAACTGAAATAGGAGACCAATAAGAAAAGGATCTAGGGACTTCCCTGGCAGTCCAGTGGTTAAGACTCCACGCTTCCACTGCAAGGGTTGTGGGTTCGATCCCTGGTTGGGGAACTAAGATCCTGCATGCTCTGTGATGTGGCCAAAAAAAAAAAAAAACTATCTACACCAGCTTTATGAATCCAGACTGATAGGCACTGTGGGACGTGATTATATAATCATTTATCAGAAGATATTTTACCTCGAAGAGAAAAAGAATTAAAATTTATATGAAGGATAAATGGGTCAAATGTTAGGTCAATGACGAGGACTTCTGTGCAGTTATTTTTAGCTTCAGGTATAGCACCACAGACCCATGCACTGTCTCAATTGCAACTTATTTCTGATTCCCAGATTGTTGTTGGAGATAAAGTTGTTTTGATGCCTGTGAATGCAGGGCAGCCGCTACATGCCAGCAACATAGAGCTTCTCGATAATCCAGGGTGTAAAGAGGTAAGTTCAGGAGGAAAGGAAATGAATTTGTTGATTTTCTCATGAGAGGGGAAAAAAAGTCCCTTAGTTTCATTGTTTTCATAAGCATAAGCCCAGTTATGCTAGTTACTATTCCTGAGGTACATATAGATTTCAGATGGTCCTTTGAAGATATTTTTTGACATACATACCCAAGTTGTTCTTTCTGCTCCTTCTAGTTGAAGGAATACTTCAACTAGAAGTACTTCAATTACCAGTTGAAGTATTAATTTCTGGTATAAAATTGAACCTGCAGTCTTATAACTTAATGTTTCTTCATTAATAGGTGAATGCTGTTAATTGCAACACTAGCTGGAAAATCACTCTATTCATGAAATATAGTTCCTATCGAGAGGATGTACTAAAAGGGGTAAGTATGTGCTACCTAGACATTTACTGGAAGAATTGAAGGTAGTCTTACTGAGCTTCTAGATGCAAAACCTGTGTATTCACTGAGGTTTGAAGTTTAGAATGTGACTATAAACCTTAAAACTCACATTGAGTTTTCCCTCCTGTGTTTGGAAACGTATATTTATGCATACTCATTAAAAGCCAAGTGTTAGCAGAAGTCCCAGAGTATCAGAACTATAGAGAGACACCCACTTCTTATGTCTATTTGTTCAAACTTTTGTTGGAAATATAGTTTTCTCGATCTGTTTTTCTAGGGTGATGTTGTTCGATTGTTTCATGCGGAACAAGAGAAGTTTCTGACTTGTGATGAATATGAGAAAAAACAGCACATTTTCCTTCGTACAACTTTGCGTCAATCAGCCACTTCTGCTACCAGTTCGAAAGCACTCTGGGAAATTGAGGTATGTAAATATTTTCTGGCTTTTAATAAATACTTATATCAATAAGACAAGGTCACTAGGCTGGCTGGTTTATTGTTATAAGCATCATTTGTGATAGACCCATAAAACAGTAATTTTGGTGAAGCCACTTGTACCTCTTTACTGCTGTGACCGGTTTGAAATGTTGCTATACTTCCTTTATCTATCTTCTCAGGGGCATCTCTCTCTCTCTGTCATTTAATAAGGGCATATATATGATTTAGCTTTTTAAAATTCCATCGTGAAGTGTTGTTAAGACCGGTCAGACTATAGGCCTTGTACCTCGAATGGTACTGGGGTTGAAATGGAGTGAGGAGGACTCACTGTATGTGAGGATCTGAAGGGCACAGTCACCGAAAAGAACCTGTGTCTTCTGGGGATGCCGTTTCTAGTGGAGCGAGGAGACCCATAGTTAAGAATTCATCGTCCTTTAAGAGGTATTTGCTTAAGTGTGCCAATATGATAGAGTAAGAAAATGTAAGGTATGGATTTTTCTTTAAAGGACCTTTCTGTACCATGGAAGAGATAAGAGATACGTAGTTAACTACAAACAACCTGATAAGTTCCATCTTGATTTTTTTTTTTTTTTTGCGGTACGCGGGCCTCTCACTGTTGCGGCCTCTCCGGTTGCGGAGCACAGGCTCTGGACGCGCAGGCTCAGCGGCCGTGGCTCACGGGCCCAGCCGCTCCGCGGCATGTGGGATGTTCCCGGACCGGGGCACGAACCCGTGTCCCCTGCATCGGCAGGCGGCCTCTCAACCACTGTGCCACCAGGGAAGCCCCATCACACCTCTTTTACAGCATATATTTTGTTATACTTCCTTTATGTATGAAAATGAAATTCATATTTAATATATTTTATAGTCTCATTAAAAGTTAATAAAATGCCCAAATTCTAATATAAAGGAGAAACAAAAGAAAAATAATTTATATAAAACAATATGTAAGTACCTACTTTAGAAGGCAAAATATTTATATCTATCTTTGATGGATACATTTGGATTTGAGAGAAGTAGAAGAAGAGGATCAGAAGACATTCTATACAAATACAGGAAAATGAAAGAGCAGAGGTAAATGTGTGCCATCGGATAATATCTAGTATTAGGTGAAGTAATAACAAAATAGACTTATTTGTACATGATTTAAAAAAAAAAAATCACTATAATTGAAATAGGGATAATGAGGCAAATTCCAAACTATTGAAACAGAGAAAATGAGGAAGTATCATGTTTATGCAAATGAGCTGAGCCTTAATTATAAATGAAGCGTCAAAATAATTCTCTAAGTTATGACATGGTTTAGAATAGAGCTGAAATAGCACAGAAGCATAGCTTTTATCTTGAAACCCCACTCATGTTGAGGCATACTTTCAGTCTCTAGCATTCAGAAGAGACCATATCCTTCAGTATATTTGGAGACCATATCCTTCAATAAGTGAAGGGAATTGAGAAGGTCCGGGGAAAACAGCCACCACCAAAACTACATGATATTCTTCCCAGAAGCCTACCCCACAACTTCTCTTATCAGGGTAAGAGAAAGATAACAGACAACTAGAAGATAAATACATAATTAAAATACACATTTCCTTATCACTGTGCTTCCAAAATTTTCAAAATATAGGGATAGCAATAATGTGAAATATTATTTTAAAACCTTATTAGCAAAATACAGTGATGAAAAAGTCAGATAGCAACTTCCCTACACAGTGAGTTCCCTGCATTTCACGTGTCTCTGTCTATTTAATGTTTGGTTCTAAGTCTGTTAAAATCTCTCCTCTTATATATTTACCATTAGTTTTATAGCTTTTGCTGTAATTGCACCTCTGCACTGAAATCCTTTCCAACAAAATGTGTGGTTGGAAATGCTGCGTCCCATTGAGCAGTCCGAATGGAGAGAGTTGAATAGATTATTCAGTAATTTTGAGACAATGTCTTGGATTCATGTAAGCTTCCTTCTCCATAGTGGATTTCTCTAAAATTATTCGCCTTTTCCTATAACTCGATGTAAAAGCTTTCTAGTATGATTTCATGTTAAAGCATTACCAGTTTATATTTGTGGTAGGTTTATTTCTGCAATACTATGGGACGTTTCCGTATTGTGTGCTGCATCAGCCAGGCTTCAGCCAGGAAGCCTGAGCATCAGGTGTTTCAAGCAGAGAGGTATTTAATACAGGAAATTAGGTTTCAACGTTGTTGGAAGGACTGGGTGGGAGAAAGTGGGGTGGGGAATGTGGTCTTATCTGAAGATCTGGCAGTGCCAGAAGCCACTCCTCCCTGTGGGAGCCTGCCCAGGACAGCTGCCACCAGCTTTACTGGAGGCCTAAGAGGATCCTCTCTTTCACTTTCCTCTGCTTCCCGCCCCTGTGCTACAGGGGAGCACTTTGAAGGGCAGGGATGCTCCTGAGTGTCGTACACAATATCTAGCCTATGCTGAACTCTCCTGTGAATTGCAGGATATTTAATGTCTTGGCTACTGCCCATTCATGCCACTAGCATCCCTCCAAAATCATTGTGATAAATGAAAACACCCTCCCTTCCCTATCTGCAAATTATCCCCTAGGGAGCTGCACTACTGTTGCTAGACCCGCTAGTGTATAGGACAGGAGTTCTTAGTCTGTGATTCATGGTGAGCTTCAAGTTATTTGTTACCCTCTAGCAGTGGTATACAAAAGTTGTGTGTGCGTATGTGTGTATGTGAGACAACCACTAGATATGATCAGATTTTTAAAGATATCTATGCCTCTTGCAAAGGAGTAAGAGTTCAAACGTTGACAAGGTCACAGTAGCTGGTGGGATTAGCAAAGGATTGGTGGTAGAAGGTCGATGTGAGAACTGAGCTTTGAAGGATGGGCAGGTGTTTGGCTGCAGGGGGAGCATTTTTGTAAGACTTCACCCACTTTGAAGTATTTTCATCATTACCTCATTGAGCTTTTGGAGTAGCAGAAGACATAGGAGCCGGAGTCTAGCAAAAGGCATTAGAAAGTCCTGTACGTTAGCACCCAGAATTTGATGCTGGGGTTGGAGGCAAACAGTATGAACGAGAAGAAGGAGGCAAAGAGTATTAATCTGTTGGAGAATAGTGGGAATTTATCTGAGCACTCTAATATGTGTTACGATGTTTAATCTTCACAACAATTCTATGAATTAAACCCACTTGGTACATGAAGAAGCAGGCTTGAAGATGTTACTTGCTGTGATCATACCGTAGTAACTGGTGGAGCTGGGACTCATAAACAGTCGTCTTTGGACTGGAAAACCTGAGCTTTGCTACAACACCGAGCCACCTGTCGTAAGTGACAGTTGCAGACCCACTTTCATTCTCAGTGAGGCTAGTGGCTTAGCATCTGGGGCAAGACAGGTTTCTCGGACAGGTATCAAAGGACATGGTGTTAGTAAACAGGCAACACATGGAAAGGGCCAGGAAGTAAGTTAATCCAGACCTCCAGGCCTTGGCGTTTATGGTTCTCTCTGCCTGGAATGATCTCTTCCAGTCTCTCTGCATGACTGTCTCATTCTTATCCACCAGAGTGTCCATGCTGATTGCAGTATCGATAGAAAGTAGCCTACTCTAGGTTACCCAATCATGTGCTCTATTTAGTTCCTCCTGGCACTTGCCAAATCTTATTCATTGAAAGCTCTGGTCTTATTCATTACTGCGGTCCCTACTGCCTAGAAGAGCACCTGACACATGGTAGGCAACAGATTCATTCATAATCTGTTGAATGAATGAATCACAAATGTGGGGAAACCCCACAGCATTTACAGTTTTGGCCCGGGAAACATGTCTTTTGAAGTAAGGCATCTGTGTTTGCAGCTGTGAGAATCATGCAGCCCAGTGAGTTAACTGTGTAATTACTCATTTATGGGGAATTTTGTTTTTCTGCCACGTTGTCCTCCTGAAACGTATATTAGATCTGACAAGTTTAGTATGAACAGGCGGGCACCCCATGTAAACTGTTGGCATTTGCTGGCCAGGAACATGCATGTCTTTTAGCCATTATTTTTGTTTCTCTTTTTGTCTGTAGGTAGTTCATCATGACCCATGCCGTGGAGGTGCAGGACAATGGAACAGCTTGTTCAGGTTTAAACATCTTGCAACCGGGAACTATTTAGCTGCAGAGGTAAGATTAATGGATATAGTGCTGTTAAATCTCTGATTCTCAAATAGTGGAACAGGCAATACAGAAGATGTTGTATTTGAAGAAACAGTTATTATGCACATTTCATTATTGCCTGTCGTGTTCTGGATTGGCATGTCAGTTGTCCTCAAAATGTAAATATTAGTTAAAACCTTAAAATAATTTTTGTCTTGAAAGTGAAAACAGCAGCAGCCACAACAACAGAGCTGTGTGGTTAGTTTGCTGTAAGGGCATCTGGAAGGGGGTATCTGATTTGCATCTGTGTGGGATGCGTCCTGAGATTTGCTGTTTAGCTTCACTCTTTCAGAATGTCTGCGTTAGAGCCGTGATCAGTGCATAGTCGATGTGGTGTAGTCTAGATAGTTTCTGGTTGATCTTCTGTGGCTATTCTTTTACTGGTGGGTGGCTTTCATTGTTCAAACCATTGGAGAGGAAAGGGTTTTTTCCTTGAGATACTGCACTGTCCTAAAACTGTCAATAAAAATGGTAAAAACTTAGAAGGGTCTTTTCTTTCTCCACTAAATGCATGTTGACAATCAGAATGAAGGGTAGGTAGATACAGTAGTACAGATGTTTTAGCAATGATTTAATTAAAGTTTGGTTATCTGGTTTAAAACTAATTTTGAAAATATTTGATTTATTTTTTTAAATTTAGTTTTTCTTAGATCTTTTTTGTAATTGAAGTATAGTTGATTTACAATATTGTGTTAGTTTCACGTGTACAGCAAAATGATTCAGTTATACATACATATATATATGTATCTACTTATATTCTTTTTTCAATTCTTTTCCATTATAGATTATTACAAGATATTGAATATAGTTCCCTGTGCTATACAGTAAATCCTGTTGTTTATCTATTTTATATATGGTAGTGTATAGAAAATATGTTTTCAGATGTATGAAAATGTCCATTCATTCTACTCTCCTCAACTCTGTTTTTCAAGTTAGAGTTTCTTCTGGGATTCTAAACCAGAATTTGGTGTTGGAATTTGTAGTATTACTAAAAATTTGTATAAACATGCTGACCCCAGTCTAAGCTGGAACTCAACCCTATTACTATCTCCATCATGTTAATCTGTGATGATTTTCTTTATAGTACTTCCCACGATCTCACTTATCGTAAATTTTATTTTTTTTTGTAACATCACCATTGTGTTTCCAGCACCTATGACAGTGCCTGGTGCTTCGAAAGCATTTGGTAAATAATTTTTGAATGAATGAATATGAAGAAGCTGTTCAGGCTTCTCTAAGCTTAGAGAATGGGAAGAAGAAAATTTTGGGATTTGTATCTGAGAGGCATTTGGAGCCATATTTGGGCAAATTAATCTCTCTAAACTCCCATTTCCTCCTCTGGAAAATGGGGATAATTGCAATATTTGTATAATAAGACTATTAAGAGAATGAAATGAGGTGAAGTGCTTGGCATCATGTGTGACCATGGTAAGCATCCAAGAAGGGATGCCAGCATGATTAATTTTATAATATGGTAAGTAGAGATTGTTCTTACTTTTATAAATATCTGGCTCAATTTTAATGAGTCTGCTTGACTAAATGAAATAGAGCTTTGCAATTTGTGGGCTGTTTGCACCATAAATGTTTTGAAGTAACTGTTTTGGAAAAGTAACCCTTTGAAAAATTAAGCAGTAAGGTAAGAGAATCTTGTCTAAAATAAGAATTAGAAAAGTCTACTAGATGTCCTATAAAAGAATAGAAATTAGGATTAAAATTCTTTTGGTGATAGGGAGGCACTCAAGAGCAACACACCTTTGGTAGAGGGGGCCAGGGAGGTACAAGGAAGGGCAGCTGCTTGGTGGACAAGTAAGGCAGTTGGGGAAGAGTGGGAAGCGTGTTCAGGCAATGAGGAAGAGGAGGTATGTGGCATCTTACATTTCCTATGGATAATTCATGTATCACACATAAGATGTGTGTGAGGTTAGAAGTGGTGCTAGAAGGTGGGAAAGGAGTGCTGGGGCCAGAAATGTAGGGCAGCTGTTTTTTTTCTGGCCGTGGATATTAAGCCAAGGAGAATGGATTTTTTTTTTTTTTTTTGCGGTACGCGGGCCTCTCACTGTTGTGGCCTCTCCCGTTGCGGAGCACGGGCTCTGGACGTGCAGGCCCAGCGGCCATGGCTCACGGGCCTAGCCGCTCCATGGCACATGGAATCTTCCCGGACCGGGGCACGAACCCACGTCCCCTGCATCGGCAGGCGTACTCTCAACCACTGCGCCACCAGGGAAGCCCCAAGGAGAATAGATTTTATGTGTAACTTAAAGAGCAGTGTTCTAAATAATTTGTGTTCAAAGCAGACCACTCCAGAGTGGCACTGTCCAATGTGGTAGTCACCAGCCACACACTGGTTATTTAAATTAAACTTAATATTCTTAAAATTAAGTAAAGTTAGAAAGACTGGCAGCCTGAGAAGTCATAGAAGCAACTGGAAAATCAAATGGGCTGAGTCACAGATGCCAGGCAAGGGAAGATAAGAGTTTCATCGAGGGGGGATGCTACCTAAAAGGTCAGGAACAAAATGTCTTTACAATATTTGGCAAGAACGGGGTCATCTGTGACTTCACTGAGAGCATTTTTAAAGGAAACCGGAATGCAGGGGGTGGGGGAAGGGATGAGGAAGTCAGGAAGCAGAAAGAAGTGCCGACTGAGTTTTCATATAATAACTGCGAAGGGGAAGAAATATTAATAAAAGGAGAGTAAGAGTCCAATTAGACAGGCTTTTATGAAGTAGTTTTAGAAAAAGTAAGGTGGATGAGTTGTTTTTATATTAAAGGGAAGGACCTATCACAGGGCAGGATTTGTTGGTGGCTTTTCCACTCTCAGCACACCGATTTATAATTTAAAATATTAATATAATGTGCTTGAGGCACCCCTGGTAAATTGGATGATATAATTCTTGAATTGTCTTTGAGTTTATGGTGTTTATATTGGCCAGTGTGGCAAAGAGGGCCTAGATAAACAAACATTAAATGGCATACAGATAAAAAAAAAAAAAAAAAAAAAAAGAGGGCCTAGAGTAGTGGGAAGAAGAGTCCCAGGTAGACCACTCACAATCTCTCTGCCTTTAAGCAAATAGTTAACCTCTCTGAATTTCAGTTCCCTTGTGTGTAAAAAAGGTGATAATATATATTACATGGGATTTTTTGGAATTAAAGAATATCTTGTGAATTTTAAGCACCTTGTACATAAAATAAAAAAAAATAAAAAGGAAAAAAAAAAAAAAAAAAAAAAAAAAAAAAGAGGGCCTAGAGTAGTGGGAAGAAGAGTCCCAGGTAGACCACTCACAATCTCTCTGCCTTTAAGCAAATAGTTAACCTCTCTGAATTTCAGTTCCCTTGTGTGTAAAAAAGGTGATAATATATATTACATGGGATTTTTTGGAATTAAAGAATATCTTGTGAATTTTAAGCACCTTGTACATAAAAGGTACTCAGTAAGTGTTAAGTCCCTTCACTTCCACTGGGAGGAAGGAGACAGAAATTATGTAGTAGTGTTTATTATTATTATTTTAAAATTTATTTTTATTATTTTTATTTTCCAGAACTGACATTTCTTTGTCAATCAGATAACTTAATGGGGAAAAAAGTTGAGAGGCTCACCACTGGCTACCTTGTGCCTAGAACAGTGTCTGATATTTAATTTACATTCAGTAAATACTGGATAGTCTAATGAATGAATCATAGAGACAATGAGGTACACATCCAATCATTTCATTTTACAGAAAAGGAAACCCAGACTCAAAGAGGTGATTTATTTTGTCTGAAGTTAAAAAGCAAGATTAATGATAGTATCCAGGCTGAATGCTACACTTACTTCATCCGTACCAGTGGTTCTCAGCTGAGGGTGATCTTGTCCCCAGGGGATATTTGGCAACGTCTGGAGACATTTTTATTGTCACTGTTGGGGAGAGGTGGCTGCAGGCATCTAGTGGGTAGAGGCTAGGGATGCAGCTAAACTCCCTGTAATGTTCAGGACACACCCCACAACAAAGAATTATATGGCCCCAAATGCCAATAGTGCCGATGTTGAGAAACCCTGATCTCCATTATACTGAAATTACACAACCTTTTATTGACAGTCTACTAGGTGGAAGCACTACTTTGTTATTGTGGAAAAAACAAAGATGATTAACATTTTGTCCTTGTTCTTTAAGGATTTGCAATCTAGAGGAGAATTAGATTAACTCATCACTAGGACGTCTCTTTTGCAATTGTTTCCAGCATACACAAACATCTGAGATAACTGGTTTTGTGTAATGTTTACATTATTAACATCTATAGAAGACCATGATAAATCTCACAGTAAGTTTAAAGGGCTGCAACCTTAAGTGTAAGCATATGTGAGAAAAAACACCTAAAATTTTTACTTGTACTTCCTTAACATGATATTCTATTTAACCAGTACTTACTAGGTGGCTAAGTTATTCAGAAAAATGTAATAAGCTTATTGTTTGTTTAGAAATGAAGGGAAACTAACTAAATAAAATTAGACCATTCGTATGATGAAGATTCTGTAGTCTAACTATAGAGACAAAGCACATAAATTGCAAGCTATTCAAGAATAGCACCATATTTTGTGTGTGTATATGTGTGTGAATTGTGGAAAACATCTAGGAATTAGGACAGTGATATAACGCTGTTTAGATTTTATTCTCTAAGTTACTAAAGTGAACCAACATTTAGAAATGGACCCTTATTCAATTTGAATATCTCCAACAGTATTGTCTCAGGGAACTCAAGGTTTATTTTTGAGTAATGTGCAGTGCTAGAAACTCATGGACAAAATGTGGAACAAAGTATTTAATTATGAATTAGGTAATCAGGGCATTTGTGGCTGCATCGATAATGCATTACAGTACTGTATATTAGGCTGTCTTCCTATAGTGTCAGTTTCTGTGGGCCATACAAGAAAATTAGGTGGCATGAGGGGAAAGTAAACAGTCATGTATTTTTGCTTTTAATATACAGGACAGTTTTGTTTTTAATGTCAGCACACTCTGTGCCATTTTGCTATGGATCTTTTTCTTGTATCACCTTATTGGTTCAGGAGAGTTCACAACCATGTCTGTGGGGCAGAAAGTAAATTGATCATATTTTGAATAGGATAATATGGGAGCCTTGGTAAATAGTTCTACAGCCATGGAGAGAATGATAAATCGAATATCATAATTTCTGATCTGCTGCATTTTCTTTCTTTGGATATTATTAAAGCAATAACTTTTGATGATCCTTTCCAAAACAAGATGGAGGGACTAGTTGAAAATAATTTTGTTAAAGATTTTATAATTGCCCTTTTAAAGACCGCTCGCTTATTTGTTTGTAGATAGTCCGGACTTCCACCAGATGGCAGTAAACACTTATTTCCTAACTATACAGTAGTCTTTGGCTTTAATTAATTAGGTAAAAATTTTGTACTCAAGAACCTGTACATTAGCATAGAATCTTATGCATATTAGGGCTGTAGTTTTAAATATTCCAATGTTTAGTTCTCTATCAAATGTACCAGCCATAGTATATGAAAAGGGACTCTCTCACTCTCTCTTTCTCTCTCTCTCTCTCTCTCTATACACACACACATATATCACACATATATATACATACATGTACAATATTTATATATAATAGAGGAATATACATACCAGACCCTATACACATGTATAAATATATATCAAAATAGAAATGATGCCTGGCACATATAAGCATCCAGTAAAGGTTATTTTTCCCTTCTTTTCTTTTCTAGACCTAACAGCATAATAGGTTGGCTCTGAAATGCCTGGTCATTGAAAAGAGGAACATATAATTATTTACAAACCCACATGTGATGGTTTTATAACTTCAATGATATATATAATAAAAATTGATCAAAAGACATTTCATTATAAAAAAGTAACTTTTTTTTTTTTACGAAAATGAACAAAAATTATGGACTTACAACTTGTGGTCTGCTTCTTGCTATTGTTAGAGGGACAGTTGCAGCTGTCTTTAATTTGATAGGTGGTACAACCATGACTTTCTCTCTCTAGGTGTTCATGATATCACTCTCTCTCTCTCTGCCTCTTTTCTATTCTGACTTAGTCACACTCTCTACCTGACTTCATTCTGGTCCTCTTTGGCCTCTTAAATGAGGACTCCCTTCAGAGCTTAGTGGTGGCTGTTAGCTCTTTCTCTTCTCTGTCACTCACTCCCGTGGCTGCAGTGGGTCGTGACTTCGATCTCGGGTATCCCACTGCCATTGAAACTCAATATCATATCTAAGATGGAACTGTTTTCCCACAGAGAGTGAATTTTCTTAGCTCTGGGTTAAAAACTTGGGAGTCACGATAAACGTGTTTTTCTCTCTCAGTTTATGCATTCAGGTTCTCCTGACTCTGTCTCTGCAAAATCTTTCGCATCTGCTTTTTCCTTTCCATTTCAGCATTGATATCGTTGGGGCTCTGCCACCTCTTACGTGAACCCCACACTTGGTTACTTTGCTTCTTTCATCATCTGTCTCTGTCTCCTACTAATTATGGCCAAGTGAGGATTTTTAATGCACTATTTCTGCAGACATTTTCCCAGTGATATTCAGAATCTTTCTGAATATGCAAACACTTTAGCCTGTGGCAAAAAGCCCCGTTGGCCCGGCCTCTTCCTACCTTGGATCACACCAGTACTCGTTATGGAGGTGGGAGGGAAGTTATATGCTATCAGAACTAAAAGATGTAGCTTTGGAGCCCTCAGACCTGTGCTTCTGAATAACCCTGCCACTCGCCAGCAGTGTGACTTTGCATGGGGTACTTCACTTGATGCCTCCTCTGGAAAATGGGGCTAAGGGTCCCTTCTAATAGGGTAATTGTATGGGGAAATGAATGAACTTTAAAAGCATATAAAAAGTATTCCGTAAATGACATTTATGGGTCTTCTCTCATCAAGGCTCATTTTCTCACCTATTTGGCATTGGCTCCGCCTGCACTGCCTGTTCTCTTTACCCCCTCTTCCTTCTTCTTCTTTTTTTTTTTTTTGCATTTTAGTTTTTATTTTCTTTTTTAACTTTTATTTTATATTGGAGTGAAGCTGATTTACAATGTTGTGTTAGTTTCAGGTGTACAGCAAAGTGATTTAGTTATACATATACCTATTCTTTATCAGATTGTTTTCCCATATAGGTTATTACAGAGTATTGAGCAGAGTTCCCTGTGCTATCTAGTAGGTCCTTGTTGAGAATCAATTTTATATAGATAATCTTTCCTTCTCTCCCAGTCATATTGAATAATTCTACCTATCCTTCAAGCCTTCGCTCATATGCTACCTTCTCCATGAATAATTCTTCAATAAATTTGCCCACCACAGATCCCTCCTTCTTCTGACCTATATTATTTATAAATTATGCATTCCTGTCTTATATCTCTTGTCACATTCTATTTTGTATTACCACTAACTGTATTTATGTCTTCTCTTCCCTCTTAGATTGTAAGGTCTTGTGGTCAGGGACCATATTCTCTTTGTCTTTGCTAAAATACCGTATGCCACCATGCTTTGTCCATTATAGATGTTCTATTAATATTTATTGAGTAAATGATTGAGTAGCATATTAGATCTCTCTCTCTCCAATGCCAGATTTATAACTTATTTTTTAACATAAGGAAATGTTTCCTTTAAAGCCCTAAAAGATTCAGGAACCTCCACATCACTATGTCTTTTTTTCCCCCATCTTTAGAAATGTATTTTTTGGATTCATCCTTAGTCTAATTACTTAATTACTGTGGTTATTATGGTTAGAGTAGGAAATCAGCAGTATAAGTGAAACATATATTAAAGTGTATATTTACTTGGCCTTTGGTTAATTTTGGTGAATTTATGTAGCCATAGATTTGTTTGGGTGCTTCCTCTTCCTCTTTCTCCTTCCTCGTCTTCCTGTTCTTCTCCTCCTTCTCATTGTTATTATTATCACTTTAATGAATTTACTGAAGCAATAATCTTATTTATTTTTAAATATTTTTTAAAAAAATTTATCTATTTGGCCGCGTCAGGTCTTAGTTGCGGCACGCGGGATCTTTCATCGCGGTGCCCGGGCTTCTCTCTAGTTGTGGCCCGCGGGCTTATTGCCCCGCAGCACTTGGGATCTTAGTTCCCCGACCAGGGATCGAACCCACGTCCCTGGCATTGGAAGGCGGATTCTTAACCACTGGACCACAAGGGAAGTCCCTGAAATAATAATTTTATATAAAAAAGGCCACATTGCAGCCTGTGAGACACAAGTTGAGGCGAAATCTAACTGATCGGCACCGTCTTTAGTATTGTTGCCAAAGACATGAATATATAAAATTTAATGACATGTAATTAGTATGATTAGGCTTTAGTCATAGGCTTTTCTCTTTTACAGATGAGGGCCCTGAGTTCCATGGAGGTTAGGCGACCTTTCCTAAGGCCCATGGCATTTCCTTCCAGACCAGAGTCTGGAATCTGGTTCCACACACATCCCTCAGGAACTGAACTGGGTGATCCTAAGAGGGTGAAATGTGTGAAGATAATTTTAGAAAGTAACATTATCTTTAAGGTAGAATATGACCTATGTCTTAAAGGGCATACCTGACTCCTGTTTGACTTAGGTACGTTAATTCCTGTTTCTGTACACATGATAGTTACGGATATGTCATGGCTTCCAGCATGAAGTTAATATACTTTACAGTGTCTTTAACCAACTAGTCTAAATGCTTACTGAATGAAAGCTTTGACCGTAGGTATATCCTGGTTAAACATGTTACATATCTTTTGAATATAATTTAGCTATAATTTTAGTATGTATCTTTTAATTTAAAAAGAAAAGTCTGAATTCTTCAAACTGAAAACAAAAGAATATAACACAGTGATCCTTTTATTTTTTTTAAGTCATTTTATTTTATTTTTATTTGGCTGCACCACATGGCATGTGGGAATCCTAGTTCCCCGACAAGGGATCGAACCTGGGCCCTGGCAGTGAAAGCGCCAATTCCTAACCAGTGGACCGCCAGGGAATTCCCTAAAACAGTGATCCTTGACTAAAAGAGCTAAATAAACCCCTTCTGTGCACTATGCTGACCTTTCATTACTACTGAGTAAAAGTGTGTCTTTTTGAGTTTGATTAATCAGTAGACAGGAGGCCAGTTAAGTCACTGTCTTTTCACTTTCTACCTTTCACTGTTGGATTCCAAAAGCAGGAATAATACTGTTTTGGGACTGATTCGTTTATTCATAATTCAAGGGAATTTAAGGAGCCTGAGGTATGCATCTCCATAGAAAAATAAAATTCAGCCTCAGATCTCCCCAATTGCTGGCCTAGCACCAACAGGCAACTTGTAACTGGATTCCTGTTTTATCATCCCTCCCCCACCCCCGTTGTCTGTCTGCTCTGAAAATTGAAAGACTGCTGTCCAGTGGCTCTTGGACTTGGTTCTGCCTTCCAGCCACTCCTCTCCCACTCACTTTCTGATTTGTTTAACTATTTGTTTAACCACAGTTTAGTTTTGTCTGTTCTTAGATTTCCTATAAATGGAGTCATACCATGTCTGGCTTCTTTCACTTTACAATCGAGATGTAATTGACATATAACATTGTATTAGTTTCAGGTGTACAACATAATGACTTGAGATGTATATATGACATATATCTATATTGACATGATTACCACAGTAAATCTTGATAACATCCATCACCACACAGTTATAAAATTTTTTTTCTTGTGATGAGAACTTTTAAGATCTACTCTCTTAGCAACTTTCAGATATGCAATTCAGTATTATTAAATGTAGTCACCGTGCGCCATCACATTACCAGGACTTCTTTTCCTATAACTGGAAGTTTGTGCCTTTTGACCCCCTTCCCCGATCTCTTCCACTCCCACCCCTGCCTCTGGTAACCACAAATCTGATCTCTGTTTCTATAAGTTCGTTTTCTGTTTGTTTGTTTGTTTTAGATTCCACATATGACTGAGATCATACAGTATTTGCCTATCTCTGGCTGACTTATTTCACTTAACATGACGCCCTCAAGGTCGATCCATGTTGTTGCAAATGACAGGATTTCCTTCTGTTTTATGGCTGACTAATATTCCATGGTATATATTTCTGAGACCTACCCTTGTTGTGTACATCGGCAGCCCATCATTTTACTGCTGAGTAGTTCCCCATTGTTTGAATACGCCATATTTTGTTCATCCATTCTCCTGTTACATGATATGCATTTTGTCGAAGCCTAATTTCTGGCCCTATTTTATGTCCCTACCATTGTTCCCCCCACCTTTCCCATCATCCTCAAATGAATGTGCCTGTTTTAGTTGATCTTCCTGGAAATCAGGGTTACCTCCGCATACACAGTTCTTTCTTTAGCTGAGGAGAGCTCTATTTTCCATAATCTTTGATTATTGCTTGTATTCCACTGATTTTCTTTTCCTTCTAGTATCCTGGTTGCTCATTAGTTGATACCCCAATCTCTGGTCCTCCGTGACTATTTCCTTTTTCCTAATTTTCATTTCTTTACACCTTTCCTCTATGGTGAAAGATAGCTGTTCCATTTTTATCCTTTGCATCACTCATTTCCAGTAATGTCAACTATGCTTGTTCCTGCTGCTGACATGGACTTTAATTTTGTATTTATGTTCTCATTGTTATTGAGATCCTCCTTAATTTAACTCCTTTTTATATTGTGATTATTTGTTATATTATTATTTATCTGATTATTTTTATATTATATTTTTCAGTTCATCTTCTGCTGTCTTCATATGGAGGCAATGTTTACTTGCACTTTCTTGAATATGCCAAACCATTTCCTGAAAAGTTATTTTGTATCATACCATAGATAATATTCAGAAAGACTCTGAGAAAGAATTCCCCCCCATTTAAACATTTTTTAAGCAGTCCCATGTTGTTTTTTCCTGCTTTCCTCCCTTATTGTCCTCAGATGAGTGAGCTCCATGCAGAAGCAGAACGGTTGAGTGGACGGTCTTTTTGTTCCATTTCTTTTTTTCTCAGTCCTCTTGCTAAATCTTCAGCTGCAGGGCAGCCTGCAGGGTCCTGATGTACTTCCCAGTTCCAGCAGGTGTCAAGTCTGCATCCCTGGACTCTCTTGAGGCTGCTTCTCTCCCCGGCCCCTCTGCTATTTTTCCTTTATCTCACAGTGACATTCCAGCCCACAGCAGCTACAGTTCTTTCTCTTCTTGCCCTTTCTTCAGACAGCGCTTCTTAGAAAGCCCTCTGCCATCATCTGCTCCCTCTGCTTTCTGCCCATTTGCTTTCTGAGCTTTGCTGTATCTCTCTGGCCATGAGAAGACAGACAGAGGTAGTGGACAGTGGGGGGCAGGATGGGGGAAACAATTTTCTGCTCCATCTCACAGCAGCTTCTCAGTGATGGAGAAGCACTTCTGTATAGGTCTTTGGTTGGTGAATACTCGGGGTCTCTGGGTTGGGGGCACATAGTGGAACCGCACCAAGTATCTTCTGAACTGTGTTCACCTGGCCACTAGCTTGAAGTCAGGTTGAGGTTTGCCATGAGATGACAAGTGGGGAGTTATTGTCTCTCCCCCAGCACTGTCGACTTTATAATTACTGTCAATTCATTGATGATTGGGGGTTCAGATGATTTTCAACCTTAGTCTTCAATGAGATGGAGAGTGTTTTGCTTTGTTTTTGATCATTTTCAGTACCGTCATTAATATTTAGGGATAGGTTGGGAGGGGCATTCCTCAGAGCTACTAGCCAAGTGTAATTCTGAGAAAGACTCCCAGCCTTACATCTTAAGTGGTGACTTTAATTACCTGGGGTTGCATATTGTATACACCAACCGATTCACATTAATAGGATTGCATTCAATTGGACAGCTTGTTATTTTGAGAAAACACCTTCTAAACCAGATGCTTTACAAATGATCAGCGAGGACATCTTTTTGAAACTGTGTATTCAGGTGGGAGTCAGGAGTTACGGATGCTAAGCAGCTGGAAATATGTGGGCCAACAGGCAGCATGTGCAGAGCTCATGCTTTCTCATTGGAATGACCCCTAAACTCCACAGTCCAACCCAGAGACATGTGTTCTTTATTTTTTTTAACATCTTTATTGGAGTATAATTGCTTTACGTTGTTGTGTTAGTTTCTGCTGTACAACAAAGTGAATCAGCTATACACATACATATATTCCCTTATCCCTTCCCTCTTGTGTCTCCCTCTCACCCTCCCTATCCCACCCCTCTAGGTGGTCACAAAGCACCGAGCTGATCTCCCTGTGCTGTGTGGCTGCTTCCCACTAACTATCTATTTTACATTTGGTAGTGTATATATGTCCATGCCACTCTCTCACTTCGTCTCAGGTTACCCTTCCCCCTCCCCGTGTCCTCAAGTCCATTCTCTGTGTCTGCGTCTTTATTCCTGTCCTGCCCCTAGGTTCTTCAGAACCTTTTTTTTCTTTTAGATTCCATATATGTATGTTAGCATATGATATTTGTTTTTCTTTCTGACTTACTTCACTCTGTGTGAGAGACTCTAGGTCCATCCACCTCACTACAAATAACTCAATTTCATTTCTTTTTATGTCTGAGTAATATTCCATTGTATATATGTGCCACATCTTCTTTATCCATTCATCTGTCGATGGACACTTAGGTTGCTTCCATGTCCTGGCTATTGTAAATAGAGCTGCAGTGAACAGTGTGGTAGTATGAAGTACCGCGTGGTGAATGAGGGTTTTCTCAGGGTATATGCCCAGTAGTGGGATTGCAGGGTCGTATGGTAGTTCTATTTTTAGTTTTTTAAGGAACCTCCATACTGTTCTCTATCTCTCCATCTGTTTGAGACATGTGTTCTTGTTTGTTAGTTTAAATAGTCCTCATGCATTAGCTGACATAGCGGATATATAGATCCTCTTTTGCTTGACTTTCTTTTCTTGTGTGTTTAGCACGTGGAGCATGATCTTGAATCATTGTTAAAACTTTCCTTTGGTCTATTTTTAGAAATCGGTGTCTGCATTATTGGTCAATAGCAGATTTTGTGGTGGGCAAAATGAACTCTCTTGAATGCTTCTTAAGAGGTGGTGAGACTGTCAGCTCTCACTTGTTCAAAAATGTCAACTGTTTGATACAAACAAAGGCCATAAATTTGGCATTTTAACTCTTGTCTCCTGCACTAGGGTTTGAAGGTATTTACTAACCGTTTCTTTCTTAGCCTCTTTTTATGTTAAACTTAGTTAAATGTACAATAGTGTACTGGAATTAAAGATCACTGGTCTTGTTAATGTGCTTTTAATAGCAATTCAAAACTAGCTTTGTTTTTTTGTTTTTAGCTTAACCCTGATTATCGAGATGCCCAAAATGAAGGAAAAAATGTGGTGAGTAGAATTGTTTTTTTCCCCGTCGAATACAAGCATATTATTTATATTTTATATGAACACATTGAAAAGTTAGTAGAAAATTTGAAGACTAGGGCTCTGAGAGAGATTCTCCAAGTAGAGGCTGTGGATCGAAGATAAAAAGTAAATGATGATTTGGCTTAGATTATAAGAAGATGACCAGAAGTGGGTGTTTAGGGAGATTACCAGCAACTTGGAGGCCACTTATGATAGATTGCTGAAGGCAACTGGATTTGGGAGGTATGGTGGGTCTAGGTTTAGTTTTCAGAAGTTCATAGAAATTAGGAAGGAGGAATGGAATTGTGGCATAATATTAAAATAGGACAGCAGAACAATCCTTTTCAATTCAAAATAATTTGGTTTCTATTTATGGGGAGAAATTGAAGTGTTCAGTAACTAGATAATTCTAATTTCTAATAATCTACGGTGTGCTACTCAAAAAAAATTCGCAATCTTATTTTAAACCCAGTTTTCATTTAAAATACTTATTATTATTTATCCTGCTCATCTCATCATAATTTGGAAAGAATATGACTTAACAATGACAACATGATTTAATTCAATAAAAAATTCATAGGGGAAGGGAGTTACCAGTGGGGATGGGGGTGGGTTATGGGTGAAACTGTATGGTGATGGATGGCAACTAGACTTGTGGTGGTGACCACTTTGTAGTATATAAGATGTCGAATTGTTAATGCTGTACACCTGAAACTTATTAAAAAATTCAGAAATTCAGGATATTTTGATGTGATCCAAATAAAGCCTGGATGATGCACTGGATTTTTTTTTTTTTTTGGTGTTTGCTATTATCAATCATTTTTATTATTGTTGTTATATCAATATTTTTGATTACTTCTGCAGCTACTGTCCACTGCCCCATGGTGTCTACTGCCTTTTCTGTGTGTGACTCTCAGCAGGGCTGGATTTCTTTAAAAGCAATTTAGCCAGGTATTTTGATATAAAATAGACACAGTCTATCAGTCTATAATACAATTTTGTTAGGAATTTTGCCATCCCTTTTGGAATGGGTAGGTATTATTACTGCATCACCCCTAATTCTGCTCTTTGATAGAAACTGTTGGAACGTTTCATTAAAATGACTACTGTTTTACATTGGCGCACAGATTTACGTTTTAGGAGGATATGGGGCAGATGGATCAAATAAGAATTTCTGGACCCGAGTCAACCCTGTTTGACTCCTCTCTCCATATGATTATCATGTTTACAATAGAAATAAGCGAAGTATCAGGTCACTGACCCAGGTGAAAACTTTAATTTGTGTCAGAATGTCTTTAAATATAGAAGTAGGTTTGTTAGATCCATTGGATCTTTTATTTATGATTCAGTTTTATCCGTCTGTGTGGGCTTTTCTCCCCCTGGTTTTCAAATAGCTGTAGCAGGACTGTTGGGTCCTTACCTTCCTATGATTTAGGAAAATGCTATCAGTAGCCATGTTTAAAAAGCAAAGTGTGAACCATAGTTTCTTTGGTTCTTCCTATAAGCTTGTCAATGGTCTCAATGGTTTCCGGCCAGAGACCACCAGGAAAATACCCATACAAGTGGCGTTTATAACCCACTGCACGCACACTATGGGGAGCCGTGCTGCTTCTGAGTAAGAAGGTGTTATAAAAAACATCTTATAGGAATTGGGCTTGTGTGATTGATTTTGGGGAAGATTTAAAGAAGTGGGGCTTTGCTGTGGACGGGAATGCTGTTAGGAAGAGGAGGTATCTTAATACATTTTATCTGTGGGTAGGGCAGGCTAGGTCTGTAATCGCTAAAGAAGCAGCAGTCGCTCATATTTGCTAGAGGACAGTCATTTTTTGTGGCTTGAACAACGTTCACAGTCTGTCGGTGTTCAGATATGGTCAGGGAGTGGTGTTGTTTCGTCTTGATCCATTCCAGTCATGAAGTGACCTTGTCCGGTGTTGCTGTTTTGTGAAATTGTCCATATTCACCAGGAGAACACCATGGCCCAGCTTGAGTGTCAGGTCAGCTCCTAGCAACACCAAGGCCTGGCTCATCCACCAGGCCAGCTGTCGGATGTCGGGGACTGCTTTTCTCTTTGTCAAGGTTCATTTCCGTGATATTCTATGTGACTTCTTGAGCGTGCTGTCGAGACAGCGGAGCTCTACTGTAGCACCACCATGAACTTGTGTAGCCTTGGACAAGTCAGGTAGCTTTCCTGAGACTCATTTTCTTCACCTGTCTGATAGGATGAGGACGTTTGCCCTACATCTCTCACCTGCATGCCATGGGGATAAAATGCCAGCAGACAAATGGGAAACTCTCTGAATAAAAGATGTTAGTAGGCTAAAAATGTAAGTTGTTTCTATTCAAAGGTCATCATATCAAAGCTTCCAATTGTGCAATTGAATTAAATCTCTGGCTCATCTCCTTTTGGCTACACACCCTTTGGAGATGCTACCGATCATTCTGGGCAGAGCTGAGTGGGAGAATACAGTGAATGAAGGGTTATGGAGCAGCACAGAGCATATAAATAAGTAATAAATCCATGGTGAAGTTTACTCTGTGTTAATCAAGCTTTTGATTAGACTTGCTAAATATTTTTCCTTTGTATTCCGAAGTACAGTTTCTTTATCCTCCTCTAACGGTGAGAAAGAGGACTCTTCTGTTTAAGCAGTGTTACTAGCAATACTTTAATTGCATACAACATAGGTGGGATCGCTTTTGCTGTAGAATTTTATGACTGGATCTCATCTGTCATCTCAGAGACACATCCAACTGGAGACATCTGATTTCCTTCTCTCTAAAACCCCTAGCTTGAAAGTAAATAAAACTGAGAATATGGAACAGTAAAGCTAACAATATGGCTTCTCATTTTATACACCATTTACCATCTAGCAATGATGATGTTTCTGTCTAAAAAAGAAAACAGAGGAGCGTTTAGAGTGTAGCCTGTGAAAAATGAAATCAGTTTCCCAAAACAATGCTATCTCACCTCAGATCTGGGTTCCAGTAACACTGAGTTCCCTGGGACCATGCTAATTATTTTCTTTCCTAATTTTCCCTATGTTGTCTATTTAATATCCAGTTAATATTTTTCCTGTAATTTAGAAACCTTTATCAAATGTTGCCTTCCATTTTTGAAGTTTCAGAGGTTAATGGATAATACTGCTGAAATGAGGCGGAGTGTGTCAGAGCTCCCATTAAGATCCAAATAGCTGTATTTATTCTACAAAGAAGTCTATTATTTCCAATCTTACAAATGTACAGCATCCACAGGGACCCTGTAAATATTGGAACGGTATCAAGCCCAGCTGGGAACCTGAAAGTCGTTAGTTTTTTTCTCCGTGAAAACTGGCATCTTTTCAAATGGCTCTTTGAAGGAGATTTTTCTGGAATAACACCACCCATTTTAACATTACCTTATTTATGTGGAATGTGATCTGATTTTTCCAGGGAATGTCTTTTGTCTGTGCTGGGGATCCTCAGCCTCAGCAATACTGATATATTGATATTCGGGCCAGATCATTCTTGGTTGTGGTCGGGCTGTTCTCTGCATTGTAGGATGTTTAGCAGCATCTCTGGACTCTACTCACTAGAGACCAGGAGTGGTCTCCCTGTTCTCCGTCCCCCATCCCCCGCCCAAGTTGTGGCAACTAAAAGTGTTTCTGGAAATTGCCAAACGTCTCTGGGGAGCCAAACTCTCTCCCTTTGAGAACCATCCCCGTCTTTGTGCAAAAACATACGTTAAACAGAAATGTTCTAGAAAGCATGAAACTTTGCTGAAATAGACTTGAAAATTCTATTCTGTAGAATTTTTCTTTTGGGGGAGGGTACCAGATCCTGAAAGAAGACCCGCACATTTCTTTGTGTTTTACTATGTATTCATCAGTGGTAAGATGATAAGGAAAAGAAAGAAAAAAGGGTCATATTGGGAATTAGTTTGAGAGCACCCGATTGTCAAGGAACCGTGGCAAGAGAAGAAGGGTTTGCAGCTTTAAATGGCAGGGTTGTGTCTGTTCCATAAAGTCTGCAGTGAGAGCCCCAGAGGGTCTGGACCAAAACACAGATGCCTACACAAAGTTATGCTGCCGTGGCCACAGGTCTGAATCGGCCCTGAAAACGCAGACATTGTTTCTTACCGAATGTCTCTGGCTCTTCACAGCAGAATTGCTACGTGATGTCTCTGCTGAAAATGCGATGACTCACAAATGAGGCAACAGAGAAGGTGTAACAGGAGGCTCCCTGCTGTGCGCCGCGGGCAGGGCCCCCAGGAGCTAGAGAAGCTGGCGAGCCATTAGCATCCTCTGGCTTCTCATACGGGATTTTCAATTTGTATAATCTGCGAGGCTGTGTGCCTTTCCTTCCAAGTGAAAATGCTAGTTTTCTAAAAGCCCAGCAGACTAGGTTAACATTCTGCAGCCCTTCATTCCCTAAATTGAGAGTGTTTTGGAGACTGAGATGCTGTTAAATTTCACACCTGTTTAAGCTCTGTTGTACCTTAATGTCTTTTCATGATGCAAAGAGGGAGGGCAGTGTGCTTCTGTAATTCTCTGCAGAGAACTAGTGTTTTGGGGTCTTTTTTCTTACTTAAAAAGAGATGTGGGTTTGTAAACAAAAGCCACAAGCACACAATTTTGAACAGAACTGCCTTCATATTGTAGAAATATAATATTAATTTTCTTGATATTGAAGCTTGATCCATTTATTTAAAAACTGTATGCTTATAACTCATTATTCATATTTTATTATTTAAAAAATTCCAAGGGGCTGGCTTGAAGTTTACTGTCAAACTGCTATGACAGCTTGTTAAGCAAATTAACAGAGTACAAGAGATTAATAGCAGAATGCTTAAGACTATAGCACTGTTTTAAAAAACTTCTAAATGTGTTAGAAGCGCTTATTCACACATAAACAATTGTTATGCTATTTATAAATGGAACTTATCTATTCATTAAAGCTTTTTTCCTCAAAGACCTAAGCAAATTATTTGGGGGTACATTCCACTTATCCTAGGTAATTAAAATTAAACCACAGCTCTTAAATACTATGAGTAACTTAGAGTGACCTCTTTTAGCTAGCCCTAATAAGTGAGGTTTCTCTATGGAAAAGATTTTTATTTTTCACTGTAAGAGTGTCAAAATAGAGAGGTCTTTTGACTATTCTTATCAGGATCCCATGGGGAGATATTACCAAGGGGGATGGGGTAGGAGGGCAATCTCTTGGAACCCGAATCTGCTCGCCTTTTATAAGTCTAGAAAATTCATTTTATTAGCCTTTCGAAAGGGGGAAAAGGACAGTGCATACAGGAGGATTGATTCCACTAAATGAATCTCAAATGACTGATGTACAAACCACAGTGCCAACTGTCAGTTGCAAAGTAGATCTAAATCCTTGGGTCAGTTAGTGCATTTTCCCTGAAGGAAAATCTATATCAAAAGCTAAATTATGATTAGAAGATTGGCATGGAGAGCTCAGGAAATTAGATGACACACATGCCTTTCAGGGATATGGAATTCCTCCAGGAACACTGGAATACTAATTTGTTTCATCTACCCTAGCCTGCGGTGAGAGAAACTGTCAAATTCTTGTTCATTGACTCTCCGTTTGTTTAGGTTACATGCTTATCTTCTGTTAATAAAGCCTTTCTTCGAATATGGTTCAACGTAATTGATTAGATTTTATTTTCCTTAGCTAAAATCATATTTTAATTGTGCCTTTCTAATACTCCATTTAAACCACTTGTGCTCAAATCCCTGTGCCTACATATTCACAAAAATCCTTTGAGTTTTTTTCTACAACTGACTGATCTCGTCCATTATTTCTGCATTCTTACATTCTGAGGCAATCTTCCCTCACATGTATTAATAACACTCATTATGTTGGTGGTTCTTTCTTTTGGCTGCAGTAGCATTGCCAAATCCAGAAAAGAGCTCTTTCATAATATTTCTTTGTGACTGTAACTCTCCTCGTCTGTTTCCCCCCAAGTTTTCATGTTAAGATGTAATAAACAGCAAACTTCCTTTTCTTTCTTTTAGAATTAGCACTTCCTCTTCTTAAATCTCTCCCTTCCTCTTTCTCTGCCTTCTTCCTCATCATAGTGATTATTATCCTCAATTTCAGACGTCACCACCATTTTTACCATAGGGAAGGAGTTCATAGCTGCACGTGGTATTCTCCTGAGCCCTATGTAAGAAGATTGTGTAGATCTTCTTAAGACCTTCTTGACTCAGTTGTTTGGGGTCAGGCAGAAGTGTGATTCCTGTGTCACCATTACATTTCAGAGCCTTCATGGAAAACTGCTCCTTTGCTATCCATATCTTAGTATAACACCTGGATTTTCATGTTGAGCTGCATGGCAGAGATCAACGCAACAGCACACTTTTTTTTCATTGTTTTAGTTAGTTTGTTCATTCGTTTGTTCCTTCCCTCCCTCCCCCTCTGTCTCCCCGTCTCTCCCATCTTTACTCCCTCCCCCCTCTCTTTTCTTTTCTTTCCTCCCTTCCTTCAGTAGCTTTATTGAGATATAGTTTACATACCATAAGAATTCTCATGTTTAGAATTACAGATCAGTGGTTTTTAGTATATTCACAGAGTTGTAAAACCATAACCACTATCTAATTTTAGAACATTTTTACCGCCCCCAAAAGAAAGCCTGTATCCACTAGCAGCTCCTGGCAACCTGGATCTACTGTCTCTATGAGTTTGCCTTTTCTGGACATAGGTGGAATCATGCACTATATGGCCTTTCTTTCATGGCTTCTTTCACTTAGCATAATGTTTTTAAGGTGCATGCAGGTTGTACCATGTATCTGTACTTCATTCCTTTCATGGCCAAATAATATTCCATTTGGTGCATGTACCACATTTTGTTTATCCATCATTTGGATGATGGTTATGTCTACTTTCTGGCTTTTATAAGTAAAGCTGCTATGAACATTCAGTGCAAGTTTCTGTGGGGTCATATACTTTCATTTCTCTCGGGTAGATACCTAGAATTAGAATTGCTGGTTATATGTTTAACATTTTGAGGAACTGCCCAACTCTTCCTAAGTGGCTATACCATTTTGTGTTCCTCTAGCAATATATGAGTGTTACAATTTCTCCACATCTTAACGCTTGTTATTGTCTGTGTCTTTGACTATAACTATCCTAGTACATTTTCCTAATTAGTAATGATATTGAGCACCTTTGCATGTGCTGCTTGGCCATTTGTATGTCTTCTATGGAGAAATGTCGTCACATCCTTTCCTCAATTTTTATTTATTTATTTATCTATCTATTTATTTATTTATTTATGGCTGTGTTGGGTCTTTGTTGCTGTGTGTGGGCTTTCTCTAGTTGCGGCGAGTGGGGGCTACTCTTAGTTGTGGTGCACGGGCTTCTCATTGGGGTGGCTTCTCTTGTTGTGGAGCACAGGCTGTAGGTGCACGGGCTTCAGTAGTTGTGGCACGCAGGCTGTGTAGTTGTGGCTCTTGGGCTCTAGAGCGCAGGCTCAGTAGTGGTGGTGCATAGGATTAGTTGCTCCGTGGCATGTGGGATCTTCCCGGACCAGGAATCGAACCCATGTCCCCTGCATTGGCAGGCAGATTCTTAACCACTGCACCACCAGCAAAGTCCCTTCTCAATTTTTAATTGGGTTATTTGTCTTTACAGCTGTTCAGTTGTAAGTGTTCTTTATATATTCTGCATACAAGTCCCTTATCAGATATATAATTTACAAATATTTTCTCTATTTTTTTTTAATAGACACTTTTTAAAGAGAGTTTTAGATGCATAGCAAAATCCAGTGGAAGGTACAGAGGGTTCCCGCATACCCCTGCCAGCACACAAATACAGCCTACTATCAACATTCCTCACCAGAGGGGTACATTTGTTACACTGGTAAACCTGCCTTGACACATCATTATTACCCAAAGTTCATAGTTTACATTAGGGTTCTCTCTCAGTGTTGTACATTCTATCAGTTTGACAAAAGTATAATGATATGTATCCGCCATTATAGGATCATACAGAACAGTTACACTGCCTTTAAACTCCTCTGTGTTTTTCCTATTCATCCCTCCCTCCCCCAATCCCTGGCAGTATATTCATAGTATATTTTTATTGTGTCCATAATTTTGCTTTTTCCAAATATCATATTTGGAATCACACCGTGTGTAGCTTTTTCACACTGGCTTCTTTCAAGATGCATTTAAGGTTTCTTTGTGTCTTTTCATAACTTGATGGCTCATTTATTCTTAGTGCTGAATAGCATTCCATTGTTTGGATGTCCCACGGTTTATTTACCTACTCACCTACTGAAAGATTTCTTGGTTGCTTCTAAGTTTTGGCAGTTATGAATAATGCTGCGGTGCAATTTTTTCTGTGGAAATAGCTTTTCAGTTCATTTGGGTAAATAACAAGGAGCATGATTGCTGAATCATATGGTATGGAATGTGTTTTGTTTTGTAAAACCACTAAACTGTCTTCCATGGTGGCTGTACCATTTTGCATTCCCACCAGCAATGAATGAGAGTTCATGTTGCTCCACATCCTCGTCAGCATTTGGTGTTGTCAGTGTTTTGGATTTTGGCCATTCTAATAGGTGTATATGGTATCTCATTGTTTTGAGTGATATCTCATTAGAGAATTTGCTATTCCCTAATGACATTTGATGTTGAGCATCTTTTCATGTATATATTTACCACTTGTATGTCATCTTTGGTGAAGTGTCTCTTCAGGTCTTTTGCCCATTTAAAAATTGGATTATTTGTTTTATTATTATTGAATTTTAAGAGTTCTTTGTATATTTTGGACACCAGTTCTTTATCAAATATGTCTTTTGCAACAGTTTTCTCCAAGTCTGTGGTTCATCTTCTCATTCTTTTGAGAGTGTCTTTCACAGAGCAGAAGAAACCCGTTTTCATGAAAACCAGTTTATCAATTATTTCTTTCATGGAAATTGCCTTTGGTGTCATATTTTTCTTGTACACTGCTATTTTTCTTCTAGTGTCCACACTCACTTCCCTTTCTTTCTCCCTCCCTCATTCCTACTTTCTCGTTCCAGCTATTTCTCTTTCTTTAGACTCTTTCTCCCAACCCACTGTGAGAGTTGAAATATAGGAAATAAACAAAACTGTAGAAAGACTGTCTAAACTTCAGTAGGGAATAATTAAAGACTAATGTTTTCAAGACCCAAAGGAGTAAATTACAAGTTATAGTATTTCACTAGGCTAGCTGCTGCCGGAGATTTATTTGGAAGAAGTCTTTTTAGCTCACAGATGATCTATAAAGATCCCTCCCAAGCTTGATATTCCATGATTCTAAGCTGTTATGTTACCCAGGCAGCCTTCTTTCCCGACTTATTTGTCTGGCCAGACTACTCTTATTGGGTTATTAAAAGACATTTAGGTTTTCCTCTCTCAGGATATGACGGTGTTTTTGCCCTTCAAAGACTGTTGTCTTTAGTTCACAGACTTCCATGCCCTCAACACAGATCACTGTGAAATGGGTCTCCTGACCCATGAGAATTTTTTCAGAAGACCTTAAGAAGGTTCTTTTTTTAAAAAATAAGTTTATTTATTTTATTTATTTATTTTTGGCTGCATTGGGTCTTCGTTGCTGTGCACGGGCTTTTCCCAGTTGTGACGAGCGGGGGCTACTCTTTGTTGCGGTGGGCGGGCTTCTCATTGCGGTGGCTTCTCATGTTGTGGAGCACGGGCTCTGGGCGTGTGGGCTTTGGTAGTTGTGGCATGCGGGCTCAGTAGTTGTGGCTCGTGGGCTCTAGAGCACAGGCTCAGTAGTTATGGCGCACAGGCTTAGTTGCTCCGCGACATGTGAGATCTTCCCGGACCAGGGCTCGAACCCGTGTCCCCTGCATTGGCAGGCGGATTCTTAACCACTGTGCCACCAGGGAAGGAGGTTCTTAACCGTGAGTTCATGCCTGCCCTTTGAGGAGTGACTAATTCAGTGCTTAAGGGCTGCAGACCAGGCTGCTGGCTTTGGTTAATTTGGACTGAGGCATGGCAAGTTGAATATGGGGTTGAGCATTCACTATAGCACCCACTGCTCCCCTTGCCTTCCTCTTCCCCCCTCCTTTTTCCCTTTTTATTCCCTCCTCTCCACTTTCTCTCCCTCCTTCCTCTCTCCCTCTTCTTCCCTCCCCCTTTTTCTACTCTGGTCCTCCCCGCTCTCCATCCTCTTTCCTTCGCTCCTTCCCTCATCCTTCATCTCCTGTAGGTAACTGCACTCATGTCTTTATTTAAAGGAAATAATGCTCATCTTCCTCGCTCTTAAACTTGTGGTAAGATTAGTGAGAACAGTCAAGGGAATGGTTTTGGTATTGTGAGAACTTTTGTATCAATTCAGAAGTGGGGTTTGCTTACTGCTTTTGTATATCCTTCTCTCCTATTTCCCTATACTCACTTCTAGTGTATAGTAAGTTAAGTATACCTTTTTCTGATGAATGAACACAGTTCACAGTTGCTGGTAAGAAACAACTGTTATGGGGGTTAAACCACCTGGGGAGAATTTTCCAGACCCCTGTCTTCATATAAGTCTGAGCTTATATCTCTGCAGAAAACATATAAATCAGAGATGACAAGAGCTACCAGATACTGCTAGCCTATGTGAGATTTAGCAGATAGCAATCCTGTTCCTTCCTAAGAACACTGGCAGTTCCTCTGCCCATTCAGTTAACTGGTGCTACCAATTTGTGCACCATTTACAGAAGACACCAGCATGAAACTGCAAGGGTTCACTGATCCAAGGAAAATGATTTTCACAGTCTTGGGATGGAGCTTCAAGTGAATGTTTTGGAATGACCAGGTGTAGTATTTCACTGTCATGGCAGCCTTTAAAGAAATGCTTGTCTTTGGATATGGATGGCTTTCATTTGCCTTTGAGCATCCCTTCCCACCTATTTTCTTTCAACTACCTGTGATGGTACAATGACAGTTTTTCTCTCTCATTTTCAAATTTGATTTGATTTAATAATTATATATAAGTAATTATATTTATGTACTTTACTACCAAACTTATATTACATTTGCTGTATCATGTTTTGGTTTTCTTATACATCAGATTCTTCCATGGGACGCTGGAACTTGGGGAAGTTCGAGTGAAAATACATAATCATCAGTCTTGTGTTGTTTTTTGCTTAAAATGGTGGGAGTGTGCTAGAAATATTGACTGAGTTTCACATCATCTGAAGGCTTCTATTCCATTTGATTTCACTTTATATGCCATTATAGTATGTTCTGGGATCTAATGGAATGAGCTGATGAACTGAATGGGAATGTTGCTGTTGATTTCCCCTCCCCCCAATTAATATCCCAATGATTTTTGGGAGTTAGGCAGGAACTCTGAAACATTTCCATGCTTACTCTTTAATTTATGAACTCTAGATGATTCAACACACTACTTCTTCTCTGTGTTTGTTTTAAATGTGGAATGGTCAAAATTACTACTGTGATAATAGGTTTAATACCAGGGAAGGGATCAAAACTATTGTGACTCTTAGTGCCTTGATAATTTGCCCAGGTCAAATCACCCCTCTGGGATGTGTGACTTATCACTCTTAATAATAATCACCTGAAAGGCTCTCAGACCCGATCTGCTCTTTCTGGATGATGTGAACTGGACATCACTATAATCCAATGAAGAAATAAATGCAAATTTAAAACTGATCTTCCAATTAATTGGAGAGTTTAGTAAGAAACATATAAAAGTAAAAAACCTTGTACTTCCTCAACAGAGAGACGGAGATCTTCCAACTGCAAAGAAGAAACGCCAGGCAGGGGAGAAGATCATGTACACTTTGGTCTCAGTCCCACATGGAAATGACATTGCATCCCTTTTTGAACTGGATGCCACAACTCTTCAGAGAGCAGACTGCCTGGTCCCAAGGTAAAAAAAAATATGGTTAAACAATAGTGTTTCTCTGAATAATTTTACTGGCAGGTAAGGAATAAAAATCATAATCTTAGTATAATTTTTGTGATATAAAGAGAGCAAGCATAAGTGAAGAACAAGAGTTAAAAAAAATCATTCCTCTTTTGTGAGTAGATTAACATAGTTTGTTTTATTCTTAAAAATAATTCAAATGTGCAGGAGAAAAGAAATTCTGAAAAATTCATAAGAATCATTTATTCTTATTACTTATATGGCCTGTGGTTACTAAAATAAAAAATGATCTAGAAGCATTTCCATTAACAGTCATGGCATTTATTTTTATTATGTCAAATTAAAAATTTCATTCACTCATCATCCACTTGTTCATTTATTGAGTCATTCAGTCAACAAATCTTTTTTAAAAAAATTATTTTATTTATTTGGCTGTGTTGGTTCTTAGCTGCAGCACTCCGGATCTTTGTTGTGGCATGTGGGATCTTTTGTTCTGGTGCACGGGCTCCTTGTTGTGGTGCACGGGGCTCCTTGTTGTGGCCCACGGGCTTCTCTCTAGTTGTGGTGCGGGCTCCAGAGTGCGTGGGCTGCTCCTTTTGGCATGCGGGCTTCTCTCTAGTTGTGGCAGGGGCTGCAGAGCGTGGGCTCAGTAGTTGCAGCATGTGGGCTTAGTTGCCTCACCGCACGTGGGATCTTAGTTCCCCGACCAGGGATCAAACCCGTGTCCCCTGCATTGGAAGGTGGGTTCTTAAGCACTGGACCACCAGGGAAGTCCTTCCGTCAACAAACCTTTATTGAACATCAATTCCATTCCAGGCATTGCCCTTGGCCTTGGGAAGAAAACCATGAGCAAACTGGTTATGAACTTAAATTCAGATGGGAGTGGGAGGCAATAAACAAATAAACATAAAATATAAGGTCAGGTAATAAGAACGCTTTGAAGAAAAATTGAAGAGTATGGGGAGTTTTATTATGAGACCTCTTGATTTAGGACATTCGAGAAAAGATCTGAATGATTTGAAGGGTCAGATCCTCTCCATATGGGAGAAGTGTTTCAAGCAGCAGGAACACAAAGTGGAAGAATCTTGAGATTTACTAGGTGTCCTGAAGGACCAGCTAAGAGACCAGTCGGCCCCCAGTGAGGGAGGGGAAAGGAGACTGTTAATGAGGGAGTCAGAACTTAATGTAAGAGAGTATTTTACATTCTTTCACTTCGATTTGATTATTTTAATTAAGATTTTTTTGTTTTGCCTAGAGCTGTCTGCTTTCCAACAACAGCACTCTGATGTGATCTCTAGATGCATAGAGGAGTTTTGCCCATATATTCAGGTCTAGTGGAATGGTTCTAAATTGTCCTTGGTACAGCACGGTTGTCTCGGCCTTGGGCAGATGGCAGGGGTGAGGCTGAAGGTACCTGCTCAAAATGCAGACATTATTGTGTAGGTTACTTTCAGGGGAGGTAAGAAGTTGCTGTACTAACACTGCCAAGAAACACTGCTCCTTGGACTTCCTCGGCTGTTTCATGGCTGTTCTCATTCATGAGAAATGTAGCTCAGTACACGGCCATACCACCCTGAATGTGCCCAGTCTTGTCTGATCTTGGAAGCTAAGCAGAGTCGGACCTGGTTTATACTTGGATGGGAGAAATGTAGCTGAATCTTGGCCTTATATGAGCCATCTCCCACTCTGTTGAACCAATAGAAGCCTGTAAAGAAATACCCTCTGAAGGTTTGGCCTGATGCAGGTCTTTGACCTTCTCTTCTGAGTATTGCATCTTAATAAATCCTTACTCTGACTATGCATTTTAGATTTTAACTCAGCAAGAATAGAGTCCTTCTTGAACTCTAACCAAGAAAGTTTGCTTAGGGAAATGATAGAAAGATCTTACTCTAATGTGACTAGACCCGAGACAAGCCCCTGAGCCTCACTTTATATGGCAGGTTTCATCTATTCCTATTTCAGAACTGCTGAAGCCCTTCTCAGTATCGAACAGAATTTTGTATTAACATAGATTCACTTGTCATTAATTGTTTTAAAGCTAACACTAATTAACACTTAATAATGGCTACTATTATGACTCTGAAGTGCTGGCTGTGTGCTAAGCACTGTGTCAGCTTCTTTATAAATGTCTTATTTAATGCTGGCAGCAACTCTTACAGATCAGGAACTAAGGACTTAGAGCAGTGCTTTTCAAGTTGGCTCTAAACTGGAATCACCTGGGCAGCATTGCGCCCTCTCCATGCTCTGGCCACACCAAGACCAGTGAAATCAGAGTCTTGGGGGCAGGAGGCAGGCTTTACTTTTACAAATCAGTACCCAGGTGATTCCAATGCGGGGTGAAATCCTTCTCAAACTTGACACTCTGTAATCAGTGCTTCTCACACTTGAATGTGTACTGAACCACCTGGGGATCTCATGGCAGCTCAGATTCTGATCTGCTTGGTCTAGGGTGGGGTCTGAGGTCTGCATTGCTAACAGACCCTCAGATAATGCTGATGCTCCTGATTCGTGGACTAGACTTTTAAGTATCAAGGGCTTGGAGCAGTGGCTCCCAGTCTTTGGTGCGCGTTGGAATATCTGGGGATCTTTAAAAAGTACTGATGCCTCCTCTGACTCCCAGACATCCTGATTTAAATGGTGTGCGGTGCAGCTTGGGCAATAGGGTTGTAAAAAGCTCTCCGGGTGATTCTAACGTGTAGCCAAGTTGGGGAACCACTGGCTCAGTGTGATTAGGTTGATTGATCCTTGTCAAGCTCATGAAGTGGAATTTGATCCTGGATTGTGTGAACTCAAAATCTGTACTCTTAACCACTATGCTACTGTGCCTTCATAGTTCAGACATTCAGATTATATCGAGATTTTAACAATGGATTTATGTGCTGTGGGTCCTAAAGAGTTACTCATTTCCAAAATTCTTGGAAATTGCGGGTTATTATGCTCAAGTATAGTCTCTTTAGCTTGGAACCCAGCCATCTAGGTTGACTCCATAAGCAGCTATAGAAGGTCCAGGAGTAAGAATAGGGGGAACGACACAGAGCTGAATAAGCTATGGCCCCACTTTCCAGATGCTTAAAATATCAATACAGTGAGGAAGATAACTGAGTCCAAGTGAGATCTCCTGTATAATTCCATGCAGAAGATAAGTGGTAATACAGAGGTATATCAGGATTGGACCTTTGCTGATTATTTGGACAAGGATTGGACCTTTGCTGTTTTAGATTTTTGAAACAATCTCTTTTTCTTTTTTTGCACTTAATTTATTTGAAACTTTGTTCACGTCTTGCTAAAGCATTCTAATATTTCGTTCCAAGTGTGATAGCGGTATAGCGGGCACCGCTGTGCAGGGCAACAGAACATCTATTACAGACATACCGTGTTTCACAGTGCTTTCCCCTGGAACAGCAGACTCTATACTTTCTGGTGGCATTTTTTTTAGTCCTGTGGGTATTATTTCCTCTAGAATATGTTCTTTTATTTTACCTGGTGGTCCACAAGGTGGATCTTTGCGGGGGTCTCTTTTAGAAACACCACGAGAGGGATCAGGTGTGGGACTACCACTGCATTCACCAAAATGGTCAGTTACCCATTCTCTAGCTACTGCTAACAAAAATTGCTTGTAAGACATTTTATTCAGTGCATTAACTCAGTCTCTATTTTATCTACTTTTATGAATGAGAAGAATCGTGATGTTTGAGAATGAATCTCTTTCCCTGAAGTCCTTGGCGTTTTATTTGATTTTCTCTTATTGGCCTTAATGCTTTCTGCCTCATGTTATATGATTTATTTATCTTATCTTTCCTACTGAACTTTCAGCAACTTGAAGGCAGAGAACTTACCTCAGTGGTTTTCTTTTAATAGATACTTTATCCATTTTGTTAAAGAAATAATGATAATAGATTCACCAAAAAATGATAATATTTGAGCTGGATGAAGCTCTAGCTGTCCTTTCTTATGCACTCTCTCTCAATTCACATATAGTTGATTCTTATTATTTCTGGAACATGAATTAGCAAATACTGACCCATTGCTTCTAAGGGAACTGCAGAGTTAGGTTCCTGCAAGCCTCTGGGCACAATATTTTTGTCAATCAATCAATACTCAACCTTATTTTACATGTGTTTTTGTTTAAAGACACCTTATTTAATATATATTGTTTCATTAGCGTTGAATTCACGGCCATCATCACTATAACTCATGCCTGAATGAAGCATCTCTTATATGAGTTATTTTCTCCGTAATGCACATCACAGTCTTGCTCTATAGGAACACAAGACAGCACTTCAGCACTATGCTTAGGACTGTTTTAAACGATGAATTCACTAACAATAGATAGTGAAAAGCATGGCGCCAAACAGACCACAGAAAGACACTTGTTGACAGTATGAGAGCGGAAACAAGAAGGAAGAGGATCGTGTTGTTCAGCCTCACTGGGAATGTGAGTGGCAGGGAATCAAATTTTTTGCCACTCTGTGTATGTCTGAGAATGACTTCCAAAGTGACCCAAGTATTGATTTTGGGGTTACGGATAAATTTTTGTGAGTAGGCAAATTCACAGGTATGGAATCTGCGATTAATGAGGATCCACTGCACTATGTACTTTTACGTGCAGATGATTAAACCACAAAAGGGACTACAATCAGACAGCAGTTTTAACTCAGATGGTTACACAGTCAGTGCTTCTTACTCTAGTATGCACCAGAATTGCCTGGAAAGGCTGGTAAAATCCTGTTGGATCTCACCCTCGGAGCTTCTGATTCAGTGGACTGGGATGAAGCCTCAGAATTTGCATTTCTAACCAGTTCTTAGGTGATGCTGATGTTGCTGGTCCAGGGACCAGATTTTGAGAACCACTGGTTTTATGTAATAATACTGCATGCTTTGAAATAGCCTATAGTTCAGATATTCCCCTTAAACCAGACTGATCTGCACTTGAGTCAGTTACTAAGTCTAAAAATATATTTATATTCGTATCATGTATGAAACTGGTAAATACGTTGATATGTAAGTGTGCTAATTTTTTATAATCTGTGTTTTTAATACTATCTTGCTTTTAGGAATTCGTACGTTCGGTTAAGACATTTATGTACAAACACGTGGGTAACCAGTACTAGCATCCCCATAGATACAGATGAAGAGAGGCCTGTTATGTTGAAGGTAAATGTTGCTGAGAATGGTTTACTTTTCAGCCAGATGTTGTGTGAATAGGATTAGGGGGTGACTGACATGTTCTTACACTTGAGCTTCACCAGTATTAGAGATTATTGCAATTAATTTCATCAGGCACTCGTGCCTACCAGTTGCTTTAGGTAGCTGAACTTAGAGGCTAGACTGCAGCCGGGCTGTGATTCAGGAAGATGTAGCAGAGATACCAAAAGAGTGGGAGTAGCATATAGAACGGGAAGAAGATTCTAGGAGGGCATTTCCTCTCCTCTGTTGAAACTGAAGCAAAGAACACGTGTGAAAGGGATACATTTCTAGTCGGGCTTTGAAAACAAGGCAGGAAATGGGCACGGGAAATCTGTGTCCCTACAGCTTTTCATAGTGGATGATGCATGTAGGAATTACTGTGTTTGGATTCTCTACTCCTGTTTTATATCTCTTAAACAGTACTAAGATGTGTTAGTAGTTGAAGAATATTGCATAGTTATTTAGTAAAACAACTAATCTTAGTGGAAAAACACATTGCAGATCGGAACTTGCCAAACAAAAGAAGATAAAGAAGCTTTTGCCATTGTGTCCGTCCCGCTGTCTGAGGTCCGAGACTTAGACTTCGCCAATGACGCAAATAAAGTGCTGGCGACCACAGTTAAAAAGCTGGAAAACGGCACAATAACTCAGAATGAAAGGAGGTTAGTGACTTTTAAAATGACTTTTAAATCATAGAGTCAGTTGTCAACTCTTGCAGTAGACCTCAGGTGAATGAATGACTCTAAGGGAATATGTAGAATGGTCTCCATAGCAGCACACCTGCTTCTGAATGAGCAGATCCCGGTGAGTGAATGAAAATGGTGACATTAAAATCTGGTGGAATATTTACTTTTTCCATTTTATAGCTTGGCTTGAACACAGTTGTTTTTAGTTACTTTCTGGTCCTTCCTTTTAAATGTTTCGTAAGAGATGCCTTTTGCTGCACTTGATTTGATATTTGAGTTGGGAGTTCTAAAGGTCCTAAAAGAGGTTTTATGTTTTTCTCTTCTTACTTATTCAAGATACATTTCTCTGCACAAGTACCACGAAACAAGCATGTTATATAATACCAGCAAACAATCTGCAAAGTGTACCTCTCTGCCCTTGTAACTGCCTCAGAGAAACTGGATCTTTGATTCTTCAACTCTGGTTTTGGAAATAAGTGAGACAGAGAATGATACTGATAGCTATCAATCATTTCATCCCTAATTTATGTTGGTACCATGTTAGGCACCATAAATATATTTCTCTAGTCCTTCAAACAGCCCTGAGATGGACATTACTCCCATCTTACATAAAGGAAAATTGAAAGGTTAAGCAAATTAGGTAAGGTCACACAGTAAGTGGGGGATTTAATCACGTGAGGTTTTAAAGTCCACAGGTTTCCAACACACCAGAGCACAAGCATTGTCTGTATTTCTCCACTTCATGGTCTGCTATATACCTTTCAATTTGAACAAGAAAAGGCTATTTACCAATTTCCCAAGCATTCATACGTTGGAACTCTCATACACAGCTGGTGAGATGATAATTGGTATAAGCACTTTGGGACATAGTTTGACAGTAATGAGCAAAGTTAAAGAAGCAGTCTCTCCTCATGTAAGTGGAATCACGTAGTGTTTGTCCTTCTGTGACTGGCTCGTTTCACTAAGCATAATGTCCTCCGGTTTTATCCACATTGTCACATGTGACAGGATTTCCTTATTTTTAAAAATTGAATAATATTCTTAGGACAGTTTTCTTGTGCAAACTGTCAAGATGCTGAATGAAATAGGTGTGTACAGATGGAGAGGGAGGGTGCAGATTGCTGACATTAAAGTATTGACCTCCACATTCTGGTTCTCCTAATATCACAGCTGTGGGGAGTCAGAACCGAGAGAACGGCCGACTGCATGATTTGGTTCATTTTCTTACCTGCATATGTAATCTTCGGATGATAATAAAATAGATTATAGAAAAACTGAAAAAAAAGTTGAATAATATTCTATCATAGGTGTATATTGCATTTTCTTTATGCATTCATCCATTGATGGACATTTAATTTCCATATTTGGCTGTTGTTAATAACGTTGTAAAATAACTCATAGAAACAGAGACTAGACTGGTGGTTGCCAGGGGCTGGGGGGAGGGAGAAATGAGGAGTTTCTGTTTAACGGGTATGAAGTTTCATTTATATGAGATGAAGGTCGGCTGTACAACATTGTTCCTGTAGTTAACAATACTGTATATGCACATAAACATTTAAAACGGTAGATCTCATGTGTTCCTAACACACATGCATGCGTGTGCCTGCGCACACACAATCACACACACACACACACACACAAACACACACAGAAGCAAGTAGTCCATGACTTACCAATTCTGCTCCTAGGCTGAACATTCTTGAACATCTGTCCAAAAGAAGTTTCTATATGTGTGCACCAGGACACATTTAAGAATGTTCAGCCTTAGTCTAAATAACCCCAAACTGAAAACTGTTAAATGTCCATCACCAGTTGAATAGGTGAATACAGTTTTGGTATCGTCATATGGTGGAATACATATATAACAATGAAAATACATGACCTACATCTATGTACAACTACATGGATAAATCTAATATACTTTAGATTGAGTGAGAACAGGACACAAATGTATTCAGCCTAAGATTATTTGTAAAGTCCAAAATCAAGCAAAATTGAACTCTTTGGGGTTTAAGAAATTGGCAGAACTATAAAGAAACGCAAGGAAAGAATTGTCACAGAAATCAGGATGGTGTTCTCAGGGGGAGGGATTGGAGGAGACTTTTTCAGTGTTCCACTTCCTACTCTGCGTGGTGGCTTGATAAGGTTCACATGGTAAGCATTCCATAATGAAACACATGTTTTATGAACTTTTAGATCTCTGTCTTACAATACAAAGGAACAGAAAAATCCAAGTTGCTTCCTTCCAGCCCTGTCAATAGAAAAAGTCATAAATATGCAAACCAGTGGAATAGTTATTTCTCAGCTTCCTCTGTTCTTACCTCTGTTTCCCCCCTAACAAACCTGCATTTGAAAACCACTCTTGTGTATGCAATCGACCTCCAACCCCGTCGGGTGAAATGAATAAAGGCCACAAGCTGAAGCAGCTGCTCCCCTGTTCTGGACGACAGATAATTAAATATCAGAACTAAATTGTGACAGGCAATGGAATCCCATGTGTAGATACCACTTTTTTTATGTCTGTTATTTAGCTATTAACTCTGCTTTTGATGAATCTGTTTCTTTGTCTCTGTCATTGTCACATATGCGCAGAAATTTCCTCAGCCTCGCTAAAAAGTCTCCCTTGCTAAGTATTAAGGTGTTCCTTGAAGAAAAGGACAAATAAAGATTGATTATGAGCACTCCGCCATTGCCGACTGTAACTCTTCTTCAGTTACTGCCGGAGAGAATCTTAACCTCTCGAGATGTTTTCTCAGGAAGGTGGTGGACCAGGACTGACCAGGGATTGTGCATTTTTATTCCGCCGCTATTTTAGAGTGAAAAACATCATAGCAAAAAGAAGGTCTTGCCTGAGAAATAGGAAGTTGCAATGATTGATCTTCATTTAGTAATTTCCAAAAAGCTACCTGCCATCAAAACTCATTCAAAGCTGCCTGTCAGTACAGGGGAGCTTATAGGCTTAGTTGAATGTGTTTATATTATTTTCTCAGTTTTAGAATTTGATATAAAATTCTTTCTGAAAATTCCACACAACTCTGACTCCCTCCCCTCCCCAGAGAATGAAGTTATTATTAGAGATTCTTTTACTCAAAACCACGAAGAATGTTACAAGGTCAAAGGGAACATGTTAGAACATAGGAGATCTGTCTGAAAATGTCTGTATTGTTCCAATCCTTCCTCCCCCACCTCTGCTCCCCTTTCATTCACCCCAGGAGTGGGCTCCAGAGGCACAGCTCCTGTGTTGTGCTCCAAGATCCTCAACCTCAGATATTTTTTTTCGTGGAATTTTCTTCTGCATAGCTGCACCAGCAAAATAGACAGTATTGGGAACACATTGGGGTGGGAGAGGAGAGAGGATGGAGGTGGGTAAATCCGTTCAGAGCTGGAGGAGGTGAGTCGTGGACCACATTTTACTTCTGAGGGTACAGAAAAAGAGGTGGGGTTCCTCTGCTGCCTTTACAGTTCAGTGTCCATTTGTTTTCAGTGTTACTGAACTCCTGGTCCATGCCAGGCACTGGGCACTGCAGCGTGTGTACACACAGTGCCAATGCAGTGGTGAACAGCCCAGACCCCAGCCAAGTCTTTCTGCAATTTGGGGGCTTGAGCACTGGTTCGAATTCCTCGTGATAGGATTTCAGGATCTAGAGCAGGGGTCATCCAACATGTGATCACCAGATCAGATGTCCTGATTCAAAGTTAATATTTTCCTAGAGCAGCATCATCTCCCCTTGAATTTTTATTTGCCTGATGCTACTATCTTGACAACAGCTAACTTCTGTTTAGTGTTCGACTAGATGTCTTTTTTTCAATATCCATTTGTTTCAGATTTCCCGGTCATTTTGTTTTGTTATTGTCTCTTGTGAGCGGCTGAGAGCTGGATTTTTAAAATCTAATCTGATAGTCTATTTGAATTTGCTAAAGTTTAATTACTTTGCATTTGATAAATAATGTGTTTGGACTTAATACCTATGGGTATCTTATTTTGTTATTTTCTTTCTTTAGTGTAGCTTTTTTTCTCTCTTCCTCCACTTCTTTCTTGCTTTCTGTTAGATTGATGAAGTTTTTATTTTCTCCCTATTTTTCCTTTTCTTCTACTGGTTTAAAAGCTATAGATCATATTTCTATTCTTTCGCAAGTGCCCTTATGTTCTTGTCATACATTTCAACTATATATTCTTTCTTACAAAACTTGAAGATATTAAATATTTCTTTCTCTCATGGTAGAAAAATGCCTCAGAATGCTTTAATTGTACACTGACATTCTACCTCCCATCTTTTTTTGGAATAGTTGTCTAAAACCATAGTTCTGTGTTTATTCTTTAAATTACTTGTGTCACGTAAATTATGATGTATCACTTTTTATTACTGAAAATCCAGTTCCTAAAAATTTCTTTTAGTTATTAATTATATTTCTTAATGTATTTTACCTCTTGTTCTGCTTGCTTTTATTTCTTGCATCTCACTTCTCTCTGGGTTCACTTTTCTTCTTGCTGAAATTTGTTCTTTAGTCTATTCAATGAGGTTATAAATCTTACTAATCTTCATGTATGTGAGAATGTCTTTATTTTTCCTCCTCTCTTAAGTGATACTTTATGTATGGAATGCTAGCTTGACAGTTCTTTTTTTTTTAGTATTTTAAAGTTGTAATTTAATTATTTTCTATTATCTCTTGTTGCCATTAAGAATTGTTATTCTTTATTGGCATTTTTCTTTACTTTCTGATAATTTTCTGTTTTTTTTTCCCTTTGTCTTTGATGTCCTAAAATTTCACTACAATGTGTTTACAAGTAACTTTTATTTTTGTTTTTCCCACTTGACATTTAGGGTATGCTTTTGATCAGAATACTTAAGTCTTCCTTCAATTCTGGAAAATTTTCAGCCATTTTCTTTCAGGTATTACTTCTTTGTCTTTTCCTCTTATCTCTCTTCTGGAACTCCTATTAGGTGTACGTTGGATCCTCTTAATTCATCTTCTTTATCTTTTAAATTTCCTTTTATAATTTGCCTTTTAGAATCTGTTGCTTTCTGGATCGATTTTTTTCAATACTCTCTATATTGTAAGTCACTACTTTTTCTTAGAATGTGTGTATAATAGTTTACCTTCATGAATTATATTTTTATTTAAATGATTATAATTTTATTTCTCAGATTTCTATTGATTCTTTTGCATAGCCATCTTTTCTTCATTTGTATATGCCCTCTTTTATATATGTTGTCTTTTTTGGTATATAGTTATTTTCTTTGTCTCTTTGAGGGTTGGAAACACTTATTTAAAAGTTATTTTGAAATTGTTCTGTTACTTGAATTTTGTTGGCAACGAATTGGCCTCCTGATTTTTTAGTATGATGGTTGGCATTCTTAATGTCAGTTTTTCTCATGTACTTTGGAATTTAAATATGCAGGCTGTTCTTGGATGGGCGATTTTTGCTTATCCTCTCTCTACATTCACTCATCTTTTTTTATTAGTTTTATGGTTGCCTCTACCTGGCTTGCCTCAACAAGTCTGGAGCCAGATCTGATATTGAGGGCTGAGAGTTCATGTCTTATGGTAATTTAAGGCTTTAGCCATTGAGATCACAGGTGGGTATGTCCAGTCCTGTCTGTGCTTCCTCTCTTTCCTCCTACCACTCACTGTACAGCTAGGGCCCAAACAGGGATCACCACATTTTTAAGGTTCCTTTAAGAGATGGAGAAGCCCTGCTTTAGTCTCTGCTTTCTTGTCTTTAGTTTAATTCCTTATCACATGCTTTCAGTACCTGTTTTCTTGCCAGTACTGAATATTATCCTTGCTCATTGCTGTCTTTCTTATTTTATTCCTGATCCACAAAGCTTTTTATTATGGTTTTAGGTATGTCTTTTAAAAAATATATTTCATCTCTCATTGCTGCATATGATAAAAAAGTCACACAAAATTTTTTTAGTAAAAGCAGTTTAATAAGATTGAATGAGTTAGTAGGACTAACCATCTCCTGGTATAGAATTGTAATTTTATCTAAACTGAAAAAACCCACTTTTGTCTGCCACAGGTGGGATGCTTGAGGTGAAAAGACAAAAGAATAAGGTTTCAACAGTTTTAGAGGTCAAAAGAGAAGACTAGTTTTCTTGGCTATCATTGCCTCAACATCAAGGGAGGTGGGCTCTGCAAATAAGTTAATGTACAGTGATCCTCAGTCAAGACTGTTAATTTTCTTCATCATCACTCCATTAACTGTGGCCAATTTTTAGGCCATTTGGAGGAGTCTGAAGCAGAGTCATTTGTAGTTGCTCCCAAAGTTGCCCTTTCTTAGATGTCTAAACATCTGAATACAATATCCTCAAAACAGCAAGAGAAAAAGAACACTAGTACTTTTAAAAAGAAAATGCAGATATATTTATGCTCGGACTGGACTTGTAGATTGAGCCACTAGGGTACAACTTAATTTCAGTTTGTTCAAGAAATCTGAGCTCAAAATAAATGTTTTATTATTTCTTTTAAGAATAACAGAATGATATAGAAGACACTGAGTCACAATTTCAAAAGAAATTCACACCACATTTTGATGCATAGGAATCATGCTTTACATTTCTGTGGTTGCCCACAGAAGTTGTGTGAGTGAATCCTGTTTGTTAGACATGTTGTCGAAAAGAAATAGATTGGGTTAAGATTTTAAATAGGCACACAAGAAAACATAAAATCTCTGGAATTTGGGGGTGGAGTTTATGATCCTTGGAAGTGTGCTGAAATTTGGATGTGGTGGCTAAATTCTGGATTATGGATGTGTCCACTTAACTCCCTTCCATTGCAGGAGGTAAATATGGAGATAAGATCAAGATGCTTCCTAACTGAATACATTCCATACTTTGCTAGAGTCGCTGAATCTCTTAAATTGTAGTTTTCTTATTGATGTTATCATGATTGATCATGATAATAGCGGTGAATAATTATGCTAACGTATGTGGATAAAGCTTATTTATTTATTGAAGTATAGTAGATTTACAATGTTGTGTTAGTTTCTAGTGTACAGCAAAGTGAATCAGTTATGTATATATAAATATACATATTCTTCTTCATATTCTTTTCCATTCCAGTTTATTACAGGATACTGAATATCATTCCCTGCGCTATACAATAAGACCTTGTTGTTTATCTATTTTATATATAGTAGTTTGTGTCTGCTAATCCCAAACTCCTAATTTATCCATCCTCCACCCCCTTTCGCATTTGATAACCGTAAGTCTGTTTTCTATGTCTCTGAGTCTGTTTCTATAAATAAGTTGTAAATAAGTTCATTTGTGTCATATTTTAGATTTCACATGTAAGTGATATCATATGGTATTTGTCTTTCTCTGTCTGACTTACTTCACTTAATATGATAATCTCCAGGTCCATCTATGTGGCTGCAAATGGCATTATTTCATTCTTTTTTATGGCTGAGTAATATTCTATCATGTATATATATACCACATCTTCTTGAATAAAACATATTTAAATATTTGTTGGATAGCTTTTGTTGTATCCAAAAATTCACATACGGCGCAACTCCCTGGTGGACTATTACCTGGGATCATAAAAAAATTCATATAGAAAATGAAAAATCCCAGGAAGGAGGAAGAAGAAGGCTAAGGGGGGAACTGTTTTCCAGGCACTTTAGGTACTAGATGCCACTGAAGTTCAAGTAATTGTTAAAATAATAACTGAAATGTAGAATTTAAAGGTGAACATTAGTGTATGATTTTAGAATATTATGATTTTTATAGATCAGGTAATACTTTCAGAACAATTTAGAGCATCTGATTGCTTACTCTTGTCTTTCTATGAAGTTCAATTAAGTTTTTCCTCTTTTGTACAGGGAGAAATTGAAATGTAGTGAACATTAAGAGATGTAGATTGATAAAAATAGAACTACCATACGACCCGGCAATCGCACTACTGGGCATATACCCTGAAAAAACCATAATTCAAAAAGAGTCATGTACCACAATGTTCATTGCAGCTCAATTAACAATAACCAGGACATGGAAGCAACCTATGTGTCCATTGACAGATGAATGGATGAAGAAGATGTGGCACATAAATACAATGGAATATTACTCAGGCCTAAAAAGAGATGAAATTGAGTTGTTTGTAGTGAGGTGGATGGACCTAGAGTCTGTCATACAGAGTGAAGTAAGTCAGAAAGAGAAAAACAAATAACATATGCTAACACATATATATGGAAAAAAAAAAGTTCTGAAGAACATAGGGACAGGACAGGAGTAAAGACGCAGAAGTAGAAAATGGACTTGATAGGGAGATTAGCTTGGTGCTTTGTGACCACCTAGAGGGGTGGGATAGGGAGGGTGGGAGGGATGCAACAGGAAGGAGATATGGGGATGTATGTATATGTATAGCTGATTCACTTTGTTACACAGCAGAAACTAACACACCATTGTAAAGCAATTATGCTCCAATAAAGATGCTAAAAAAAAAAAGAAATGTAGTCTAAGTTAATAGTGAAAAAGAAAAGAATCTAAATTAAGAATTTAGTTTAGATCTCAGAGCCGTGTCCCACGCAGAGTCTCCACAGGCATCCCACCACTGCCATACTGAAGTGCCGGTGCTGCCTTTTCACAGTCTGAAGCACCGCATGCGAGGTCTCTGCACAAGGCCCCCTGTGAGCATGTGAAACTAGACAAAGCACAAAGGAAAATACATAAAAAGGAAGAACTACAATCCTGCAGCCTGTGGAACAAAAACCACATTCACAGAAAGACAGACAAGATGAAAAGGCAGAGAGCTATGTACCAGATGAAGGAACAAGATAAAACCCCAGAAAAACAACTAAATGAAGTGGAGATAGGCAACCTTCCAGAAAAAGAATTCAGAACAATGATAGTGATGATGATCCAGTACCTCGGAAAAAGAATGGAGGCAGAGATCCAGAAGATGCAAGAAATGTTTAACAAAGATTTAGAAGAGTTAAAGAACAAACAGCGATGAACAATACAATAACTGGAATGAAAACTACACTAGAAGGAATCAATAGCAGAATAACTGAGGCAGAAGAACGGATAAGTGACCTGGATGACAGAATGGTGGAATTCACTGCTGCGGAACAGAATAAAGAATGAAAAGAAATGAAGACAGCCTAAGAGACCTCTAGGACAACATTAATTGCAACAACATTCGCATTATAGGGGTCCCAGAAGGAGAAGAGAGAGAGAAAGGACCAGAGAAAATATTTGAAGAAATTGTAGTTGAAAGCTTCCCTAACATGGGAAAGAAAGTAGCCACCCAATTCCAGGAAGCATAGAGACCGCCATACAGGATAAACCCAAGGAGAAACACACCGAGACACATAGTAATCAAATTGGCAAAAATTAGAGACAAAAATTATTGAAAGCAGCAAGGGAAAAATGACAAATAACATACAAGGGAACTCTCACAAGGTTAACAGCTGATTTCTCAGCAGAAACTCTACAAGCCAGAAGGGAGTGGCATGATATACTTAAAGTGATGAAAGGGAAAAACCTACTACCAAGATTACTCTACCGGACAAGGATCTCATTCAGATTCAATGGAGAAATCAAAAGCTTTACAGACAAGCAAAAGCTAAGAGAATTCAGCACCACCAAACCAGCTCTACAAAAAATGCTAAAGGAACTTCTCTAAGTGGGAAACACAAGAGAAGAAAAGAACCTACAAAACCAAACCCAAAACAATTAAGAAAATGGTAATAGGAACATACATATAGATAATTACCTTAAATGTGAATGGACTAAATGCACCAACCAAAAGACACAGGCATGCTGAATGGATACAAAAACAAGACCCATATATATATATGCTGTCTACAAGAGACCCACTTCAGACCTAGGGACACATACCGACTGAAAGTGAGGGGATGGAAAAAGACATTCCATGCAAAAGGAGATCAAAAGAAAGTGGGAGTAGCATTACTCATATCAGATAAAATAGACTTTAAAATAAAGAATGTTACAAGAGACAAGGAAGGATACTACGTAATTATCAAAGGATCAATGCAAGAAGAAGATATAAGAATTATAAATATATATGCACCCAACATAGGAGCACCTCCATACATAAAGCAACTGCTAACAGCTATAAAAGAGGAAATCGACAGTAAAACAATAATAGTGGGGGACTTTAACATCTCACTTACACCAATGGACAGACCATGCAAAATGAAAATAAGTAAGAAAACAGAAGCTTTAAATGACAAAAAGACCAGATAGATTTAATTGATATTTATAGGACATTCCATCCAAAAACAGGAGATTACACTTTCTTCTCAAGTGCGCACAGAACATTCTCCAGGATAGATCACATCTTGGGTCACAAATCAAGTAAATTTAAGAAAATTCAAATCATATGAAACATCTTTTCTGAACACAACGCTATGAAATTAGAAATCAATTACAGGGATAAAAATCTGTAAAAAACACAAACGCATGGAGGCTAAAAAATACATTTCTGAATAACCAAGAAGAAGTCAGAGAGGAAATCAAAAAATACCTAGAGACAAATGACAATGAAAGCATGAAGATCCAAAACCTATGGGATGCAGCAAAAGCAGCTGTAAGAGGGAAGTTTATAGCTATACAACCCTACCTCAAGAAACAAGAAAAATATCAAATAAACAATCTAACATTACACCTAAAGGAACTAGAGAAAGAAGAACAAACAAAGCCCAATGTTAGCAGAAGGAAATAAGAGAAGAAATAAATGAAATAGAAACAAAGAAAATAATAACAAAGATCAATAAAACTAAAAGCTGGTTCTTTGAGAAGGTAAACAAAATTGATAAACCATTAGCCAGACTCATCAAGAAAAAGAGGGAGGGGACTCAAATCAATAAAATTACAAATGCAAAAGGAGAAGTTACAACAGACACTGCAGAAATACAGAGCATCTTAAGAGACTATTACAAGCAACTCTATGCCAATAAAATGGACAACCTGGAAGAAATGGACAAATTCTTAGAAAGGTATAACCTTTCAAGACTGAATGAGGAAGAAATAGAAAATATGAACAGACCAATCAGAAGTAATGAAATTGAAACGGTGATTAAATCACCAGATGGCTTCACAGGTGAAGTCTATCAAACATTTAGAGAAGAGCTAACACCCATCCTTCTCAAACTCTTCCAAAAAATTGCAGAGGAAGGAACACTCCCAAACTCATTCTATGAGGCCATCATCACCCTCATACCAAAACCAGAAAAAGATACTACAAAAAAGGAAAATTACAGACCAATATCACTGATGAATATAGATGAAAAAATCCTCAACAAAATACTAGCAAACAGAATCCAACAACACATTAAAAGGATCATGCACCATGATCAAGTGGGATTTATCCCAGGGATGCAAGGATTCTTCAATATACACAAATTAATCAATGTGATACACCATATTAACAAATTGAAGAATAAAAACCATATGATCACCTCAATAGATGCAGAAAAAGCTTTTGACGAAATTCAACACCCATTTATGATAAGATCTCTCCAGAGAGTGTGCATAGAGGGAACCTACCTCAACATAATAAAGGCCATATATGACAAACCCACAGCAAGCATCATTCTCCATGGTGAAAAACTGAAAGCATTTCCTCTAAGATCAGGAACAAGACAAGGACGTCCACTCTCACCCGTATTATTCAACATAGTTTTGGAAGTCCTAGCCACGGCAATCAGAGAGGAGAAAGAAATAAAAGGAATACAAATTGGAAAAGAAGTAATACTGTCACTTTGCAGTTGACATGATACTATACATAGAGAATCCTAAAGATGCCACCAGAGAACTACTAGAGCTCATCAATGAATTTGGTCAAGTTGCAGGGTACAAAATTAATGCACAGAAATCTCTTGCATTCCTATACACTAATGATGAAATATCTGAAATAGAAATATAGGAAACACTCCCATTTACCACTGTAACAAAAAGAATAAAATACCTAGGAGTAAACCTACCCAGGGAGACAAAAGAGCTGTATGCAGAAAAGTATAAGACACTCCTGAAAGAAATTAAGGATGATACCAACAGATGGAGAGATATACCATGTTCTTGGATTGGAAGAATCATTATTGTGAAAATGACTATACTCCCCAAAGCAATCTACAGATTCAATGCAATCCCTATCAAATTACCAATGGCATTTTTTACGGAACTAGAACAAATCATCATAAAAATTGTATGGAGACACAAAAGACTGCTAATAGCCAAAGCAGTCTTGAGGGAAAAAACGGAGCTGGAGGAATCAGTCTCCCTGACTTCAGACTATACTACAATGCTACAGTAATCAGTACAATATGGTACTGGCACAAAAACAGAAACATAGATCAATGCAACAAGATAGAACGCCCAGAGATAAACCCACACACCTATGGTCAACTAATCTATGACAAAGGAGACAAGCATTTACAATGGATAAAAGACAGCCTCTTCAATAAGTGGTGTTGGGAAAACTGGACAGGTACATGTAAAAGAATGAAATTAGAACACTCCCTAACACCATACACAGAAATAAACTCAAAATGGATTAGAGACCTAAATGTAAGACTGGGCATTATAAAACTCTTAGAGGAAAACATAGAACACTCTTTGAGATGAATCACCGCAAAGACCTTTTTTGATCCACCTCCTATAGTAATGGAAATAAAAACAAAAATAAACAAATGGACCTAATGAAACTTCAAAGCTTTTTCACAGTAAAGAAAACATAAACAAGACGAAAACACAACCCTTAGAATGGGAGAAAATAATCTCCAAAATGTATAAACAACTCATGGAGCTCAATATTAAAATGACTAACAACTCTATTGAAAAATGGGCAGAAGACCTAAATAGACATTTCTCCAAAGAAGACATACAGATGGCCAAGAAGCACATGAAAAGCTGCTCAACATCACTAATTATTAGAGAAATGCAAATCAAAACTACAATGAGGTATCACCTCACACCAATTAGAATGGGCATCATCAGAAAATCTACAAACAACAAATGCTGGAGAGGGTGTGGAGAAAAGGGAACCCTCTTGCACTGTTGGTGGGAATGTAAATTGATACAGCCACTATGGAGAACCATATGCAGGTTCCTTAAAGAAGTAAAAATAGAATTACTGTATGACCCAGCCATCCCACTACTGGGCATATACGCAGAAAAAACCATAATTCATAAAGACACATGCACCCCAAAATGTTCATTGTAGCCCTATTTACAATAGCCAGGTCATGGAAGCAACGTAAATGCCCATCGACAGATGATTGGATAAAGAAGAAGTGGTACATATATACAATGGAATATTACTCAGCTATAAAAAGGAACAAATTAGGTCATTTGTAGAGACGTGGATGGATCTAGAGACTGTCATACAGCGTGAAGTAAGTCAGAAAGAGAAAAACAAACATCGTATATTAATGCATATATGTGGAACCTAGAAAAATGGTACAGATGAACCAGTTTGCAGGGCAGAAATAGGGGCACAGATGTAGAAAACAAACGTATGGACACCAAGTGGGGAAAGTGGTGGGGGAGTGGGGGTGGTGGTGTGATGAATTGGGCAATGGGGGTTGATATGTATAAACTGATGTGTATAAAATGGATGACTAATAAGAAAAATAAATAAATAAATAAATAATTTAAAAAAAGGAATTTAGTTTAGCTGTTCTCCCTTAAAGCAGAAATACTTTTCTTTGGTAATCAGTCATGGAAGAGCATCTGTGGATAGGTGAAATGCTCTCAACACATCTGTTTTTGGGACTCACAGGGTTTTATTTCATAGTTGTGTTTCCAGATATTTGATTAGAGGTGGAGGTGGTGTCGGGTTGGACTAACTGAAAAAGGTATGCTCTTCATAAAGAATTAAGTAAATATTAACTGCATTAGGTATTTTGTTAATTAAATAATTATTATAAAATACTTTCACTTTCCTAGTGTTTTAGTTCTTAGTGTTTATTTAAATATATTTCCAAAATTAAACACACCATAATGTTTCCTTTTCGTTTTATGATAGGTTTGTGACCAAATTATTGGAAGACCTTATCTTCTTTGTTGCTGATGTACCTAACAATGGACAAGACGTTCTGGATGTGGTAATCACCAAGCCAAACCGAGAACGTCAGAAATTAATGAGGGAGCAAAACATATTGGCACAGGTGAATGTTTCCATGTACTAATTTTTCATATTTTGTCTTTTTGAATTATAGTATCAGGAAAGTTCTTGTATTGGTTATCTATTGATGTGTAACAAGTTACCCCAAAACTTAGTGTCTCAAAGCAGATACTTACAGTTTCTGCAGATTAGGAATCTGGGGGTGGACAGTTCTTGCTCAGGGTGTTTCACAGGCTGCAATCAGGGTGCTGGCTGGACTGCAGTCACCTCGACGCTCAAATGGGAGAGGATTCACTTCCCAGGTCACTGGCATGGGCCTCCGCACAGGGCTGCCTCAAGAGCCGGCAGTTTGCTTTCCTTAGAAGTGAGAGATCCAGGACAGGGCAAGAGACGGCCTTCAGATGGAGGCCATAGTTTTCTTGTAACGTAATCTTAGAAGTAACATCTCATCATTTCTACCTTGTTTCTCAGTTAGAAGTGAGTCCATAAATCCAGCCCACAGTCAAGAAGACAGTATTCCATACGAGTATAATTCCAGGAGGCAGGGATCATTGGAGGCCATCTTGGAGACAGCCTATCACCGACCTTTAAAAACCTCCGTGGTCAGACTGTCTCCAGAAAATATGCTGTAATGCTTTTTTAAGTACAATTTCCAGGGGAACTTGAAAGCTGCCATCTCCATTTGCTTCCTACTTTTTTCCCTTTCTTCCTTCGAAAAGTAGGGCAGTCTCTTCATCAGCTCTCAAGGGCTCTATACAGTATTCTGGTTTTTTCCCTGAAAGTCTAGAGCTGCTTCTATGCTATGTCTTCCTGAAATTGTTCATAACATGCCAGTAAATTAATTTACTCCTTAATAATATGCACATTTGGACATGCCTACCTTCATGCATTCTTTTTTTTTTTTGCATTCTTTTTATTCTGATAATTGTTATATAAAGTAATGGGCTTCTGCATTAATTGTGGACTGAAGGAAGATACTTAAATAAAATTTATGTTGTTGAAATACATGTTCTTGTGGAGTTGGGAAAGGAAGACAGTAGACATATTGTCAATTAATATTCTATAGCTGATTGTCTGAGTATATAAAATCAACATTTTTCTCAAAGAAAGTAAAGGTTGTAAATCTAATGAGACAAAGCCTTTTCTGACATTAGCATTTCTTTTGTATAAAACATTTGATTTCAAGGACTTTTAGGACCTTGAATGATTTATTAATATTATTTCAACCAACATATGTCAAACATTTTACTTTAGTATTATAAATAATAAAATTCAAGGTTTAGTGAATATAGAATTACTGAAGAAACTTTAATTCATGTTATATTTCATGAACTACAAAGGATAATTCCATTCCGTTTCGTTTCTTGTATGACTCCTCATATCTTTGCCTAGGTGCTCTTTCATAAACAATTTGCTCATCCCACCAGTTCCTCTCCAGGTGATCCTACCTGCTGTCTTGCTTCCTAAAAGAATGATGTTCCTTAGTGATTTTTAAATACTTCCCACTGCTAATCTTCTTACAAGAAGAATCTGAGTCACTGGGTATCACTAGCTGCCCATATGGCTCCTTATTTATTTTGAATGCTTATGCATTCATTGATTTGGCTGCATCTTTATGTATAGAAACAATAAGTTAATTCTTTTATGAAGAGGTTTAAAAGCAATATTTGGAGGCAGTATTTTGATGTCAGTTTCAGACGAAAAGTAAATATTTTCCTTATTTTGATTTTAGAAAGTTATAGAAAATAATAGAAAGAATTATAAAGCCGATCGAAATCAAACTGTATTTTAGTTCATCTGAATATGTTCATGTAACTTGGTACAACCTAACATCTTTATATTTTTATTTTAATAAAATAGAATTTCTAAACAAAATTAAGCATTTTATTTAAATATTGTTTTTGTCATTCAACTTAGGGAATCCTTTTAGCAGTATTTTTCTGTCCCTTAATAAGTTGGTCTTGTATCCTAAAAAAATCTTTTTTATTTTTACTTTATGTTAATTCTATTCAAATATTACAAAAGTGTTTTCCAGTCAGTGTGTAATAAACACACTGTTTATTGCAATGTTGCAAAACGTGCACCTCCATTCATCAGAATAAGCGGTTGTTTTTATTTTTCCTGTTAGGTATTTGGGATTCTGAAAGCACCCTTTAAGGAGAAAGCCGGAGAAGGCTCAATGCTGAGACTTGAAGATCTGGGGGATCAAAGATATGCCCCCTACAAGTACATGCTGAGGCTGTGCTACCGTGTGCTGAGACATTCACAGCAGGACTACCGGAAAAATCAGGTGGAGGGTGGCTCTCCTTTTTACCTCTGTTTAACATCTAAAGTATGGGCAAAGTTCTTTGGTTACTGTTCTAAGACATTTAAATAGGAACGGGAAATTCTGCTTTGCAATGCAATGTTTTATATCGGCAACACACAAAAATGACCTAAAATGTAATTGAGCTGACATATGTATTTATTCTTCCACGTAAAGTTAGAATTGTCAAGGGAGGATGTCTAAGTCCTTGTATGTGCATGGTATTAGCTCCTGCTGGGCAGGAGCCATGCTGGGTATGTTATGTAAAGATGAATGAGACATTTTTTGGCATTTCTAGGAGCATGTGCAGTACCAAATCACTGTGTGTAGGCCAAAGAATTCATTGTCTGGTGGAAAAGGTATGACATGTACATCTGAAACATAAGTTAGAGGCATAGAGGGGACAGGAGAGATAGGAGAGCATTGTGGGAATTCAGGAGAGAGAGGAGCTCAGCTGGGGGAACCCAGGAAGAGCACTTGGAGAAGAAGCATTTGGGTTGGATGAAAATCATTTTCAGAAATTGTATGGGAACAAGCATTTTAGTGAAGAGATATTTCTGAAAAGAGAATGATGGATCCTAGAAAGGGCACTTTCATCCCAAGACATTCCTAACTGTGGAGGACAGGAAACCCAGGTGTGTTCAAGGATATAGCTAAAAGCTCCCAACTTCAAGTGAAGTTTCTTTTAAGTCTCAGTTTTGTCTTAAAAAATATATAGCAATGTGCTCAATAATACACATTTGCTGAATATAACATTGCTTTCAGTTAATTATCGTTTGGTACATTAGTGTCCCATGTTTCTCTTAGCCAGTTGGAGAGATGAGTGTATAGTTTGTAAACTTTACTGATGAGTTTGGTCCATGGGGAAGGATGCTGTAAGAGAAAGCTGGGAAGGCAGGTAGAGCTGAGCCATGGCGGGGCTAGGTTGTCAGGCCTGGAGGCTGCAGGTTATTTGGGAATAGTTAGTAGTATTTAGTGAGTGCTCAGTTCTAAGCACTTTTCACAACATAACTTGGTTAATACTGGGTTAAGATGAAGAACTGAGGCACAGAGAGGTTAAATAAATTGCCAAAGAATACACAGTTTTGACTGGAGCCAGTATTCAAACCCAGGCTCTTAATAATCGTAGTACTGCCTCTAAAGTAGTCTAAAAGTTATTTGGCAAGAAAAAAAAATTGCTTTTAAAAAAAGTGTGAAAATACAGTTTTTTTGAAATTCAGTTTAAAGATTAAGAAAAAGTCTAAAAAGAATATGTAAAACAGATTAACCAGAAGATAAATAATTTGACAAGGACAAGAGTGAGGAAGCAGACAATATAAACAGATTCTTAAATGCTTTTTAATATAATCCTAGTTATAAACATTTTTCCTCCCAATTGAAAATGCTTGTCATTGGAATTATTTTTCCCAACTTCATTGCATTCCTTTAAGATGGCAAGGTAATGTAGGTAATGTTGTTTTATTGGAAGGAAAATTAAGTTCCAGAGCGTCAAATGACAGACAGCACTCAGAGAGTCAGCTTCCAAGAAGCCCCAGATACCAGGGTCACGTTATTCAGCGGAGGTCAGGGATGGGGGTGGGACTGGCGGTCACTCTGTGGCCTCATTTCCCTTCTCGGGTCTAGAAAGATCTACTTTGCTAGATAGGCCTCCACTCCACACTACATGGAATAGTCTATGAGAGAGATAGAATTAACTGAAAAAATCAGTAGGTCTACAGAATTTACCTGGTACCCTCAGAACCATGGGACCCCCTAATGTGCGTGTCCTCCTTTGCACTCAGTCTTTGGGAGGGTCCTGTGGACACCCGCTTTCCACAGCACTGCCCTGTGCTTCAGCACCGGATATCCTTGGTTTGGCTGTTCTGCTAGTACCTAGTAGATTGTCCAGGCAGCATGTCTCAACTGGTGTCTTTTCCCAGTCCCTCGAGGTCTGGCACAAAGTTCTTTCTCACTCCTCCTTGTCTAAGCTGGGGACTCGCATGCCTGGTGTCCTGAGGAGTGACTTCCTTGGTGGCACAGTGGTTAAGAATCCACCTGCCAATGCAGCGGACACGGGTTTGAGCCCTGGTCCAGGAAGATCCCACATGCCGCGAAGCAACTAAGCCTGTGAGCCACAACTACTGAGCCTGCGCTCTAGAGCCCGTGAGCCACAAGTACTGAGCCCACATGCCGCAAGTACTGAAGCCCACGTGCCTAGAGCCCATGCTCCGCAACAAGAGAAGCCACCGCAATGAGAAGCCCATGCACCGCAATGAAGAGTAGCCCCCGCTCACTGCAACTAGAGAAAGCTGGTGTGCAACAACGAAGACCCAATGGAGCCAAAAATAAATAATAATAATAAAAAAAAATAAAGCATGAGCAGAAAGACTTCCTACTTTTTGCATAATTCCTTCTTCTCCTTTATCCTCACCTATATTTTATAGAGTCCTAATAGGGAATTCTTTTGTGATTTAGTACTAACCCAAGTCTTTCATGTTGAGTTTCTGTTTATTGTTATTTATAGAATTTGGAGACACCTCTAATTTCCTTTGATTATTTACTGACATCTTGATCTATTTATCAAACATCTTGGAGGTTTGCCTTATATCGGGGTCTGATTACAATAGTCGTACAAGTGTATAAATTAATACATATCTTTAAAATGATACACTAATAGAAGACATTTACTTTACTTAACTGGTACCCAATATACAAAACCATCATTTTGAAAAAGGCCACAGGATTGATGCCTAGAATATAATGAGATTTGTGCAACCAGTAGCATTTTCAAGGAACAGGTAGGTTCCAGTAAATCTTAAGGCAAAAACACTTTCTAATCAATAAATTTTCCCATCATAGAAAAAATCCCCAAGGAGAATCTCCAAGAAATTGAAGTGAAAACTTTGGGTTGTGGACGGGGTTAAGCTTACCAGTGCTGTGGTTGGCTGAGACGTGGCTTGGAAGAGAGGCGAGGTGGTGGGAAGAAGGAGCAGATGGAATCATGCATGAGGGAAGCTCGCCAGTGGCTTTCTCTTGCTCTAAGAATGAGTATTTCTGTGTTCACCGTGGCTCGCAAGGTCCTCACCTGCCACGTCAGCTCTTGTTTTCTGCTCACTCGCTGTACTCCAGCCACAATGGCCACCTTGTGTTTACAGAACTCTGAAGACTCGGTTCCACCATTATAGAGCCTTCCACTTGGTACTCCCACTGCTCGATGGCTTCTCTCCCCACGGCTGCCTCCTTTTTTTTTTATCATTTCCGTCATTTCTATCATAGGTCAAATGTCCCCTCTTCAAGAGTCTACCCCATCTCAAGTTGTCACCTTTTCCCATCCCTCTGTTTCATTTCACTTCTCAACATGTAAAATGATCCTATTTACTACCTCATTGACTGCCCCTTCTCACTAGGATGTAAGCTCTATGGGAGCTTATCTGTCTTACTGCCGCATCCCTAGTCTTGCAAACTACCTGGAATGGCTTTCCAGAAATATGTCTTGGATGAATGGATCTGATCGATAAAGTGATCAATCACATTATCTTGTTGGATAGCTTTTTAAAGATAAAAAGTGCTGTGAAATTTTATCATTATTTTAAAGAGATTTAATAGGTCATTGTGGTATATGTACAAAAAAGAAATCAGCTAAGTTCACCTGGGATTGTCATGTAACAGTATAGAGCTCATGCTTCATGAACCAAATGTCAAAGAGTCATTTTTGTTTCTATAATTATGCCAGAATCCTAGGTTATAGCTCTTAGTGAGTGTTCGAAGAAAGGCGTCTGTTATACTGGTGAAATCATTACTTAACATGTCATAAAAAATTGTCATTTTAACTCAGTTTATTTTTGTTTTTCTCACTTGTAAGAGTGTAAACACCCGTATGAAAAATTATTACTAGGCACGTAATTTTCTGTTATAATTTGAATGAGGTATATGCGAATAGATTTCCATTTCCTTCCTCAGATATCCTATTTACTAAAGAATTATTTATTTGCTCTTCTTTAACAATAGTTTTTAGCGAGTTTTCTGTTATGAATAAATTAATCAATGTTGCTGACCCTAATAGAACCTGTTATTTCTGAGCTCTTTGTCAGTGCATTCTGACAGTCTTTCTCCTTTGTAGGAATATATTGCTAAGAATTTCTGTGTCATGCAGTCCCAGATTGGCTATGATATTTTGGCAGAAGATACCATCACAGCTTTGTTGCACAACAACAGAAAACTACTAGAGAAACACATCACAGCAAAAGAAATAGAAACATTTGTTAGTTTACTCAGGAGAAATCGGGAGCCAAGGTTTGAAGTGGTTCATCAGTATTCTTTTCTTGTGGGGACTGTGGCTTTTTGCTTTATTTTTAGAACTTTTTTAAAGTTCCAATTGTTTCATGAACAAAACAGTGTTGGGCTTATTGCTATAATAATTATGTACCATAAACAGTTATTATCTCATAGGAGATCAAAGCCCTTTATAGACGTATTTAAGTGTAATTGATTTTCGCTCTGATAACTTGTGTTTTTATAGTACCCCATAGTTTTTCAAAATATATTCATATTTCATTCAATTCAATACATTGCCTCATTTAAACCCTTGCACATTCTCATGAAGTACACTGGTCGTATAATATTATCCACAGTTTAGAGATGAGAAAGTAGAAGCCTAGAGACCAACTAGGAACAGAATTTAGAGTTTCTGACTCTGTGTCAAGTACCCTGTCTCTTATACCATGCTGCCTTATCTGGGAGAAATGAATGCAGAAATGTCAAGCAGATTGACAAAATTTTCTTAATTAGCAAGCAAATAAGTGTTAGAAGGTAGAATTGGGCCTTGGACTTGAGCAGGCCATATTCACGTCGATTAAGTATGTGCTGTTTGTCTGTTTTACTCAGTACAACATTAGCTTTGATCTGGCTTTGTTTTGATGTTGTAAATATAACAAGTCACAGTGCTGTGGGATGAATATCACCAAATAAATAAAAGCAAATATATCATTTTTGGAAACAAGATTTGTCCTAAATACAAATAATTGGATATTTAATTTGTTTCTAATGGTGCAGTAGATAAGCAACACATTAGAAAAATGTTGCATGGAAATAATATTAAAAATATATCTAGAAAGTCAGTTTCATTATATCTCAAAGTATATTTGGGGGTATGATTTTGTAAGATGCTTTTTGTTAATGATCAATTTAATTTTTTCTCTTGTCAGGTTTTTGGATTATTTATCAGATCTCTGTGTGTCTAATACCACGGCTATACCTGTAACTCAAGAACTCATCTGCAAATTTATGTTGAGCCCAGGCAATGCAGATATTCTCATTCAAACTAAGTAAGCCCAGAGGATGGAGACATCCTATTCTGTTCATTATTTGTAAGCAGTACAGTTCCTTATCATGTTTCTGAATGAGCTTGTTCATAGATTTTGTGTGTGTTATTTATTTCAAGGCTGGTCTCAATGCAAGGAGACAACCTCATGGAGAGCGCCATCCTTTCAGATGACATTGATGACGAAGAAGTTTGGCTCTACTGGATTGACAGCAACAAGGAACCTCATGGCAAAGCTATCAGGCACCTTGCTCAGGAAGCAAAAGAAGGCACCAAGGCTGATTTAGAAGTTCTTACCTACTACAGGTTAAGTATTGTAGAGAATGGTAGTCCTTAGTCTCACATATTCATTGAGAGATGATTCTCTGACATCTATAAAAGTTCGGTATCTATGAAGAAGAAATTTAAGAAGTTGTGTCAGAACTAGGGTAGCTGAAATATTTAGTATTATTTAAAATATTCACAGTAAATGTAAACATCTGTGTTTTCCACATATACCACTTGCAATTTTCTAGTTTTCCACTAGTTTGGAACTGTTGTGCAACAAAGGATGTTTTCCTCTTGTTGACTGGTGTGGGTGCAGATGAGAGACATGTTGGGACCTAGGTAATCGAGTTAAGAGGGAGGTGAAACTGGGGTTGGGGAAGCTGATCCGATTGTAGGGGTGGCCTCAGAGAAAGTTAGCTGGTAGTTATATATATACCACTTGTGATTATGTGGAGACCTAGGGCTTCGGGGAAACTGGTGTCATTAGCTGTGAAAGTTCAGCGGGGGCATATGGCAGTCGAAATTTCAGTGGTAGTTGCTGGTGGTCAGTATATTGGGAGCAAGAAACTAGCTGGCATTTTTGAGTCTAAGGCTTGGAAACCCAAGGCAGAAGCCCTTGGGCAACTTTGGGCCCAAAAGACAGGAATCTGAGAAAGGCAGAGAATTCACTGTGTTTCCTGGTTTCTGTAGCTACAGCTACAAAGCCAAAGGCTACTTTCTGGATCTCGGAGGCTGATGAATCCAAGTGTACTGATGCCTTTGGATTGATCACATTTGGTTTGGGAACTGAGTGGGTCTACCCTTGGAGTGTAGATACCAGAGCCTGGAGCTGAGTGAGCCTGGGAAAGGCAGAGAAACATGGTTTCATGTGAGCTGTTGTCCATAGCCTACAGGCTTAGTGTATTTGCAGACCTGGAAACCGAGAACTGAGAGCCTAATGACACTCTCCACCAGGTATATGTTGCTGGAACAAGTAAGAGAAGTTGCAACTGAATGGGCATAGAGGTGATTTCATCTGTGTGTTGTCATTTTTTTTTTTTTTTTTTTTGCGGTATGGGGGCCTCTCACTGCTGTGGCCCCTCCCATCACGGAGCACAGGCTCTGGACGCACAGGCTCAGCGGCCATGGCTCACGGGCCCAGCCTCTCCGCGGCACGTGGGATCCTCCCGGACTGGAGCACAAACCCATGTCCCCTGCATCGGCAGGCGGACCCCCAACCACTGCGCCACCAGGGAAGCCCTGTGTGTTGTCATTTGATCACTTAACCTACTACCAGAAGAGTTTTACACCAGTTATCACCTACACTGGGAAATATTGGAATCGTAAAAGTAGATGCTGATTGATACTAATATTTATGAATTTTATCCAGATAAGACAAATAATGTACTATGTTTAATATTTTTAAGGTACCAGCTAAATCTCTTTGCAAGGATGTGCTTGGATCGCCAGTATCTGGCCATAAACCAGATCTCTACGCAGCTCTCTGTTGATTTGATCCTGCGGTGTATGTCAGATGAGAGCCTGCCCTTTGACCTCCGAGCATCTTTTTGTCGCCTTATGCTGCACATGCATGTTGACCGGGATCCCCAGGAGTCTGTGGTGCCTGTTCGCTATGCCAGGCTCTGGACAGAAATCCCCACAAAGATCACAATTCATGAGTATGTTTGGAAAATTTTCTTTTTTAAAAAATTTTTTAAAATTTTATTTATTTTTTTATACAGCAGGTTCTTATTAGTCATCAGTTTTATCCACATCAGTGTATACATGTCAATCCCAATCGCCCAATTCAGCACACCACCTTCCCCACCCCGCCGTGGTTTTCCCCCCTTGGTGTCCATATGTTTGCTCTCTACATCTGTGTCTCAACTTCTGCCCCGCAAACCGGTTCATGTGTACCATTTTTCTAGGTTCCACATAATGCGTTAATATATGATACTTGTTTTTCTCTTTCTGATTTACTTCACTCTGTATGTCAGTCTCTAGATCCATTCACGTCTCAACAAATGACCCAATTTCGTTCCTGTTTATGGCTCAGTAATATTCCATTGTATATATGTACCACTTCTTCTTTATCTATTTGTCTGTCGATGTGCATTTACGTTGCTTCCATGACCTGGCTATTGTAAATAGTGCTGTAATGAACATTGGGGTGCATATGTCTTTTTGAATTATGGTTTTCTCAGGGTATATGCCCAGTAGTGGGATTGCAAGATAATATGGTAATTCTATTTTTAGTTTTTTAAGGAACCTCCATAATGTTCTCCATAGTGGCTGTATCAATTTACATTCCCACCAACAGTGCAAGAGGGTACCCTTTTCTCCACATCCTCTCCAGCATTTGTTGTTTGTAGATTTTCTGATGATGCCCATCCTAACTGGTGTGAGGTGATACCTCATTGTAGTTTTGATTTGCATTTCTCTAATAATTAGTGATGTTGAGCAGCTTTTCATGTACTTCTTGGCCATCTGTATGTCTTCTTTGGAGAAATGTCTATTTAGGTCTTCTGCCCATTTTTGGATTGGGTTGTTTTTTTAATATTGAGCTGCATGAGCTGTTTATATATTTTGGAGATTAATCCTTTGTCTGTTGATTCGTTTGCAAATATTCTCTCCCATTCTGAGGGTTGTCTTTTGGTCTTGTTTATGGTTTCCTTTGCTATGCAAAACTTTGAAGTTTCATTAGGTCCCATTTGTTTATTTTTATTTCCATTACTCTAGGAGGTGGATCAAAAAAGATCTTGCTGTGATTTATGGCAAAGAGTGTTCTTCCTATGTTTTCCTCTAAGAGTTTTATAGTGCCCGGTCTTACATTTAGGTGTCTAATCCATTTTGAGTTTATTTTTCTGTATGGTGTTAGGGAGTGTTCTAATTTCATTCTTTTACATGTACCTGTCCAGTTTTCCCAGTACCACTTATTGAAGAGACTGTCTTTTCTCCATTGTATATCCTTGCCTCCTTTGTCATAGATTAGTTGACCATAGTTGTGTGGGTTTATCTCTGGGCTTTCTATCTTGTTCCATTGATCTATATTTCTGTTTTTGTGCCAGTACCATATTGTCTAGATTACTGTAGCTTTGTAGTATAGTCTGAAGTCAGGGAGTCTGACTCTTCCAGCTCCATTTTTTTCCCTCAAGACTGCTTTGGCTATTCGCGGTCTTTTGTGTCTCCATACAAATTTTAAGATTTTTTTTGTTTTCGTTCTGTAAAAAATGCCATTGGAAATTTGATAGGGCTTGCATTGAATCTTTAGATTGCTTTGGATAGTATAGTCATTTTCACAATAATGATTCTTCCAATCCAAGAACATGGTATATATCTCTCCATCTGTTGGTATCATCTTTAATTTCCTTCATCAGTGTCTTATAGTTTTCTGCATACAGTTCTTTCGTCTCCCTAGGTAGGTTTATTCCTAGGTATCTTATTCTTTTTGTTGCAGTGGTAAATGGGAGTGTTTCCTTAATTTCACTTTCAGATTTTTCATCATTATTGTATAGGAATGCAAGAGATTTTTGTGCACTAATATTGTGTCCTGCAACTTGACCAAATTCATTGATTAGCTCTAGTAGTTTTCTGGTGGCATCTTTAGGATTCTCTATGTATAGTATCATGTCATCTGCAGACAGTGACAGTCTTACTTCTTTTCCAGTTTGTATTCCTTTTATTTCTTTCTCCTCTCTGATTGCCATGGCTAGAACTTCCAAAACTATGTTGAATATTAGTGGTGAGAGTGGACATCCTTGTCTTCTTCCTGATCTTAGAGGAAATGCTTTCAGTTTTTCACCATGGAGAATTATGTTTGCTGTGGGTTTGTTGTATATGGCCTTTATTATGTTGATGTAGGTTCCCTCTATGCCCACTTTCTGGAGAGTTTTTATCATAAATGGATGTTGCATTTTGTGCAAAGCTTTTTCTGCATCTATTGAGGTGATCATATGGTTTTTATTCTTCAGTTTGTTAATATAGTATATATCAGTGATTGATTTGCGTATACTGAAGAATCCCTGCATCCCTGGGATAAATCCCACCTGATGATGGTGTATGATCCTTTCAATGTGTCGTTGGATTCTGTTTGCCAGGATTTTGTCGAGGATTTTTTCATCTATATTCATGAGTGATATTGGTCTGTAATTTTCTTTTTTTGTAGTATCTCTGTCTGGTTTTGGTATCAGGGTGATGGTGGCCTCATAGAATGAGTTTGGGAGTGTTCCTTCGTCTGCAATTTTTTGGAAGATTTGAGAAGGTTGGGTGTTAGCTCTTCTCTAAATGTTTGATAGACTTCACCTGTGAAGCCATCTGGTCCTGGACTTTAGTTTGTTGGAAGATTTTTAATCACAGTTTCAATTCATTACTTGTGATTGGTCTGTTCATATTTTCTGTTTCTTCCTGGTTCAAGCTTGGGAGGTTATACCTTTCTAATAATTTGTCCATTTCTTCCAGGTTGTCCATTTTATTGGCATAGAGTTGCTTGTAGTAGTCTCTTAGGATGCTTTGTATTTGTGTGGTGTCTTTTATAACTTCTCCATTTTCATTTGTAATTTTATTGATTTGAGTCCTCTCCCTCTTTTTTTGGATGAGTCTGTCTAATGGTTTATCAATTTTGTTTATCTTCTCAAAGAACCAGGTTTTAGTTTTATTGATCTTTGCTGTTGTTTTCTTTGCTTCTATTTCATTTATTTCTGCTCTGACCTTTATGACTTCTTTCCTTCTGCTAACTTTGGGTTTTGTTTGTTCTTCTTTCTCTAGTTCCTTTAGGTGTAACGTTAGGGTGTTTGAGATTTTTCTTTTTTCTTGAGGTAGGCTTGTATAGCTATAAACTTCCCTCTTAGAACTGCTTTTGCTGCATCCCATAGATTTTGGATCATCATGTTTTCATTGTCATTCGTCTCAGGTATTTTTTGATTTCCTCTTTGATTTGTTTAGTGATCTCTTGGTTATTTAGTAACGTTTTGTTTAACCTCCATGTGTTTGTGTTTTTTATGGTTTTTTCCCTGTAATTGATTTTAATCTCATAGAGTTATGGTCAGTAAAGTTGCTTGATATAATTTCCATTTTCTTAAGTTTACTGAGGCTTGATTTGTGACCCAAGATGAGATCTATCCTGGAGAATGTTCCGTGCACACTTGAGAAGAAGTGTAATCTCCTGTTTTTGGATGGAATGTCCTATAAATATAAATTAAATCTATCTGGTCTTTTGTGTCATTTAAAGCTTTTGTTTCCTCATTTATTTTCTGTTTGGATGATCCGTCCGTTGGTGTAAGTGAGGTGTTAAAGTCCCCCACTATTATTGTGTTACTGTCGATTTCCTCTTTATAGCTGTTAACAGTTGCCTTATGTATTGAGGTGTTCCTATGTTGGATGCGTATATATTCATAATTGTTATTTCTTCTTCTTGGATTGATCCCTTCATCATTATGTAGTGTCCTTCCTTGTCTCTTGTGGCATTCTTTATTTTAAAGTCTATTTTATCTGATATGAGTACTGCTACTCCCGCTTTCTTTTGATCTCCTTTTGCATGGAATGTCTTTTCCATCCCCTCACTTTCAGTCTGTATGTGTCCCTAGGTCTGAAGTGGGTCTCTTGTAGATGGCATATATATGGGTCTTGTTTTTGTATCCATTCAGCTATCCTGTGTCTTTTGGTTGGAGCATTTAATCCATTCACGTTTAAGGTAATTATCGATATGTTTGTTCCTATTCCCATTTTCTTAATTGTTTTGGGTTTGTTTTTGTAGGTTCTTTTCTTCTCTTGTGTTTCCCACTTAGAGCAGTTCCTGTAGCATTTTTTGTAGAGCTGGTTTGGTGGTGCTGAATTCTCTTAGCTTTTGCTTGTCTCTAAAGCTTTTGATTTCTTCATCGAATCTGAATGAGATCCTTGCTGGGTAGAGTAATCTTGGTTGTAGGTTCTTTCCTTTCATCACTTTATGTATATCATGGCACCGCCTTCTGGCTGTAGAGTTTCTGCTGAGAAATCAGTTGTTAACCTTATGGGAATTCCCTTGTATGTTATTTGTCATTTTTCCCTTGCTGCTTTCAATAATTTTTCTTTGTCTTTAATTTTTGCCAATTTGATTACTATGTGTCTTGGTGTGTTTCTCCTTGGGTTTGTCCTGTATGGGACTTGCTGCATTTCCTGGACTTGGGTTGCTGTTTTCTTTCCCATGTTAGGGATGTTTTCTACTAGCATCTCTTCAAATATTTTCTCTGGTCCTTTCTCTCTCTCTTCTCCTTCTGGACCCCTATAATGCGAATGTTGTTGCGTTTAATATTGTCCCAGCGGTCTCTTAGGCTGTCTTCATTTCTTTTCGTTCTTTTGTCTTTATTCTGTTCCGCAGCAGTGAATTCCAACATTCTACCTTCCAGGTCACTTATGCTTTCTTCTGCCTCAGTTTTTCTGCTATTGATTCCTTCTAGTGTATTTTTCATTTCAGTTAGTGTATTGTTCACCTCTATTTGTTTGTTCTTTAATTCTTCTATGTCTTTGTTACACATTTCTTGCATCTTCTGGATCTTTGCCTCCATTCTTTTTCCGAGGTCCTGGATCATCGTCACCATCATTATTCTGAATTCTTTTTCTGGAAGGTTGCCTATCTCCACTTCATTTAGTTGTTTTTCTGGGGTTTTATCTTGTTCCTTCATCTGGTACATAGCCCTCTGCCTTTTCATCTTGTCTGTCTTTCTGTGAATGTGGTTTTTGTTCCACAGGCTGCAGGATTACGGTTCTTGCTTCTGCTCTGGAAAAATTTCTTGAAGACTTTAAATTCAGCAGATGAACTCAATGATTTTGATTATGTCTTCCGTTTTTAAAAAATTTATTTTGTTGAAGTATGGTTGATTTACAGTGTTGTGTTAATTTCTACTATACAGCAAAGTGATTTGGTTATACATAGGTATACATTCTTTTTCATCTTCTTTTCCATTATGATTTATCACAGAATATTGAGTGTGGTTCCTTGTGCTATACAGTAGGACCTAGTTGTTTATCCATTTTATATATAATAGTTTGCATCTACTAATCCCAAACTGCCAATCCGTCCCTCCCCCAAATGTCTTCAGTTTTGAAATGAAATATAACGAAAGGCATTTCTTTATTCAGACTTGGATTGTTAATTTTCCAAATGCAAACAAGATACTCTTTTTGTAAAGTAAAATGACAGCCCTTGACAATAGAAAAGTTATTCTGGAAACCAATAAACAGAAATCATGTTAATAAAAGGAGTAACAATTAATAAAAGGAGTAACAATGGTAGACTCTGATTTAAATGCTTTACATGTATCAACTCATTTCAAAATAGCTCCATTTTATAGATGAGGGTACAAAGTGTAGAAAGGTTCATTAATTTACCCAAGCTTAGAAGTCAAGAGGTCAAAATATATATATTTTCCTATTTTAAATGATTAGAATCAATTTAACTTCTTTTAACTTCTTTCTGTCTTCATAGATATGATTCTATAACAGACTCTTCCAGAAATGATATGAAGAGGAAATTTGCACTGACAATGGAATTTGTTGAAGAATACTTGAAAGAGGTTGTAAATCAGCCTTTTCCTTTTGGAGATAAAGAAAAAAACAAACTGACATTTGAGGTAATTTTTTAAAACAATCCGTGAGGTTATTCAATTTATGCTGTCTAAAATTAGATACATTGAACATTAAAGATTTTTTTCCCTCTAATATTTAGGATGTTTTAGTAATTAGGTAGTTGAATTCATGAACATATGATTCCCTCTGCCACTGATTAAAGGATAGATTTGATGCTTTAATTATACCTGATATAGAATACTAAATGTTTTATTTATAATTACCTGTTAGATACTCTGATTTTTCTAGTTTCATTTATTGTGTAAGCTTTATTGCATTTAATGAACAAAGACAGCTTTGCATATTTATAAAATGGTTGGATACATTTTTTTCATCTCCATGAAGGTAATGTTTTTAGCCTTATTAAACTGAATTGAAATACCACCAGTTATAATATCACTTTGGGGATATAGGGACAAAACTAGAGAAAAGATGCCATTACATGATATCTGGGGTATTAGGTGCCTACTGGTGTGTAGCAGATTACCCCCAAACTTAGCAGCGCAAAGCAACAAGCATGTATTATCTCACAGTTTCCATGGGTCAGGAATCTGGGAGGGCTTATTAGTTGGGTAGTTCTAGGTCAGGGTCTCTCTTGAGGTCAGGATCTCACAGGCTGTCGATTGGGGTTGCAGCTTCTGTGGGTCAGGAATCTGAGAGGGCTTATTAGTTGGATGGTTGTAGGTCAGGGTCTCTCATGAGATCAGGGCCTCACAAGCTGTTGATTGGGGTTGCAGTCATCTGGGGTTAGATGATCTGCTTCTAAGATCACTTGTGTGGTTGCTGGCGGCTACATTTCCTTGCTGGCTATTGTCTAGACACCTCATCTTCTTGCCGTGTGGGCCTTTCCATAGGCTGCCTCAGTGTCCTTACAGTATGGCACCTGGCTTCCCCCAGAGCAACCATTAGAGAGAGAGAAAGAGAGAGCCCAAGATGGAAGTTGCAATCTCCTATAACCTAATCTTAGAACTGTCATGTCATCACTTCTGCTGTATGCCGTTGGAGACTCTGACTAACCCTGGGGCAATGTGGAAGGAGACCCTACATTGGGCGCCATCTTGGAAGCTGGCTCTCACACCTAGTATGTCCTACAGTATCCGGGAGACCACACAGTGGCATAAGGAGCATATATTTCGAGACAGATTTCTTGGATAATATTCATTTATTAAAGTAATTCATTAAAGTAACTATTTATTAAGTGGTATCCTATGGACGTAAGTTAATGTTTAAATAAGAGGTAAATCATTCTAATGTAAATCTCTTTTAACCACCCTGATACAACTAATATCTTGTCTTGTCCCTTCCTTGCTGGCTGTTGACAAGATACCTCATCTTCTTGTCACATGGGCCTTTGATGGGGTTGATGAACTGGTCTTATTTGGATTTAATTCTAAACTTGACTAAATTGGAGTTCAGTGGTTGCTTTCAGAGGTATTTCAATTCCTAGGTATTAAAGAATTAGAAAGGTTAGAAATACCTGCACTAACTTAGATAATAAAAAGTCAATGCTAATTTCCGTTCCTAATGTTTTTCTTTTCTTTTTCACCTTCTCCCCGCCTTTTTAAAATTAAGGTGGTCCACTTGGCTCGGAATCTTATATACTTTGGATTTTATAGTTTCAGTGAATTATTAAGGCTAACAAGAACACTTCTGGCTATCCTTGACATCGTTCAGGCCCCCATGTCATCGTATTTTGAAAGATTAAGCAAATTTCAAGATGGAGGTAAGAACTTTGGAGAAAAGTTATAATCTTTTTGGTATTTCTTTGAGGTGAGATAGAAAACAAATCTATAGAGAAGTGGTTGTTAACATGTACCTGCTAATGTATGTGTGCAAATGGAATGTCATCCTGTGGTAGGACTGAGTGACCAGAGGCTGGATATACAAACATTCTTCTCTGTTTTTAATGAAAAGCTTTAAAAGACAACTTCATAAGATCAATGAATTCCACCTTCAGCAGCTCATGTTAAGGTCAATCCACTAGTGAAGTATTATGTGTTAAAAAGTCTTAATACTTGTGATCATCGTGGTGTGTGTCATGTGCTGGCTACGCTTCATAGCATGGCATAAAAAATGCAGAGAATGGGCACACTCAGGGTCACACCAGAGAAGCAGAGAGCAAGGCTAGCACAAGAGGCAGTACAGTAAAGTGGGCAAGAGAGCATGCGCTTTTGAGTCAGAGTGCCTATGTTCAAATCCTGCCTTGACCATTTATTAACTTAGGCAAGGTACTTATCTTCTCCAAGAGTTTCTTTTCTTATCTGAGATATGATGTTTAAAATAACAGTATCTTCCTCACAATCTCCATGTGAGAATTAAGTGAATGTGTACAACATATTCAAAGCACTTATAACAGTGCCCATCTCATAACTCAATAAAATTTTTTTCAGATGGTGATTGTCTTTAAGTAGGATGCTCTGAAAATACCGTGTGGTATAGAATTGTTTGCAGAATGTATATTGAAGAGTGCATTTAAGGTATACAGCTGTAAGGAAGTGGGGAAGGTAGGATTGGGCAGACAGAGAAGCTGAGCCACAGTGAGGTTACAATTGAGGTCATTGCTGATCCTACAGGGAGCTCTGGAGCTGAGTTGGCCCTTCAAAGTGGTCACAAATTAAGGCAAAGGGCCTGAGCTTTATATCCTTGCATTAGCCAGCCTTGACTGCTGGCTTCATCACAGAGGGGGTGTGTAGCTTTGGGTAAGGCAGTCCCCCTGGACAAGAGTCATTCTTAGTGGGAAGCACGGCTTCGAGAAGACAGCAGTCATCATGCCCAGCAACTGAGGAAATAGATACCTCAGCTCTAAGAGGTGATGCGGGTGGAGCATAATGTATCCACTATAGTATCCACTACAGGATTAAACGGTAAAGCCAGAAATCTAACTTCGGACATAGGGAAGAAATACATGACTAGGAATGATAAATGAACAAGTAGCTGAAGTAATTAATTGTGATGCCTAAATCTCAATTCCTTCTACATCTGCCAAAAATCTGTACAGACCAATAAAAAGCAAATTATACCCCATAAATCCCTCACCTTCAGCAGAACTAGAGGACAGAGGACAGTCTGAACTTCAGTTATTATAAGTGGAAAAGCAACATCAGTTTTTAGTGGCACTGTCTCACTGTTCCTACTGAGAACCTCTGTGGACAGTTAGGGAGTTCTGGAAAAACCATGTGGAAGAGACAGGAAGGGATTGTGTGAAAATCACCCTTAGAATTCCTTGGTGGTCCAGTGGTCAGGACTTCTTGCTTCCACTTCTGGGGACCTAGGTTTAATCCCTGGTCAGGGAACTAAGATCCATCAAGCCGCATGGTGTGGCCAAAAAAAAAAAAAGAAAAAAGAAAAGAAAAAAGAAAACCACCCTTAGAAAAAGAAAGTCTGTCTATCCTAAGGGTGAAAATATTGAAAGAGATTCCAGGTAGATAAGAGCACTGAGTAAGGAGGAAGGAACTTGAAAGTACACAGGTAGCAGTTGTGGAAAAGCAATGCTTCTAGGGATGAACAAGGTTAAAAGTAAGGAAGAGGCACCCTTTGGAGTCTTGTTGGTGAAGGCAAAAAGAAACAAGGTGGGGAAATCTAGAATACCAGATAAAAGAAACTAACACAGTATTGTGAAGCAATTACACTCCAATAATGATCTATTAAAAAAAATTGAAGAAAATATAACTTCCTCCACTGCCCCCCAACAAAAACCAGACTTTAAAGAAACTGCACTTCATGACTCAGACAGAAGAGGGTGCTCCTGAACTGAAGATCATGTAAACCAGCTCATGTTGTCACCTTGTCCATGAAATGCAGAAATGTAATCAGTCTTCATCTCTATGAAAGGACTGTAAGATCAAAACATTTCAGTTGATGGAAATTTCTCTCTGAACATCAACCATGAAAGAGAAGAAAATTGTCAATGATACTCTAAACTGAATTAAATATCTTCAAACATGAAACATGAATGTATGAAATACACCTTGAATCATAAATCCAAGAACTAAGGTTAGAAATGGACCAACACAAACCAGTGGGAAATGAAATGAAAGTTGATTGGACTCAGAAAAGAAAAAGACTTTATTATTATTATTTTTAGAAATAACAGATCGAATTACAAGGTATCAAAGGAAGAATACATTTGAATGAAAGTATAGTAAGCACCATTGAAGAAAGGCAGGAGAACAGTGATGAGAATGTTAAGGATTTAAAGAAACAAGTAAAAATGGTCAGTGAGAAAGTGGTTGAAATGGAAGAAAGGCAAAGAAGAACCATCATATGAATAATTGGAGTCCCTGAAAAAGAAAAGCAAAACAATGGAACAGACCTGAGATTTAAAATTCCAATCCAAGAAAACATTCTGTAACTAAAAGATAACCTGAATTCTACATGGTGAAGTTATGTAGGATGATAATCTCCAAGACTTAAGACATAGAAAAACGAAACTATTATATATAGTATATATTCAGACAGAGTGGTGAGGGGGACAGGGAGGCACTATGAAAGCAAATGGAGAAAAAAGGAAAGGAAAGATGCTTCCTGGTATGATGCTTTTTACGATACCCAGTTTACTTTACACCAGACCATTCTTTAAAAACTTAGAAATTGATTTTGACTTTTGTTCTCAGTGCTTATAGTCTGCTTTCAGAGTTATACCCTACAGAGTATTTTATTCCTCTGAGAATTTGCTGATATCTTGTACGTACTCTCCACTGTCCTGTGTGTGTCTGCCCTCTAAGACACGTTTTCTACTCTTTTCAGTATTTTATAATTCTCATATTTTCTCATGAACTCCATTCACCTCTGGATACCTTAATCATTCTTTCAACTCTCTGAGAACGATTAATTTTTCAATAAGAATTTATTGAGCAACTATTGCATGCCAGACATTATTCTAGACACTGGAAAAAAAAATGATGAACAAGCTAGAGTCCTTAGCCCTAGCGGGGACAGACAATAAATAGGCATAATCCCTCACCTCTCCCTATTGGGGGAGACAGTCAGATAATAAACAAATGAATATACACTATTACATTGCATAATACTATGGACAAAAATCAAGTAGGACAATATGGAGCATGATGGAGAAGGGACGGGCAGTTATTTTTAGCTAGAGTAGATTTTTTTTCAATTGAAGTATAGTTGATTTACAATGTTGTGTTAGTTTCAGGTGTACAGCAAAGTGTTTCCGTTATACATATATATATATCTATTTTTTTTCAGATTCTTTTCCCTTATAGCTTATTGTGAAATATTGAATATAGTTCCTTGTGGTGTATAGTAGGACCTTGTTGGTTGTCTATTTTATATATAGTAATGTGTATATGTCAATCTTAATCTTCCAATTTATCCCTTCCCCCCTTACTCCCTGGTAACCATAAGTTTATTTTCTACATCTGTAACTATTTCTGTTTGTATATAAGTTCATTTGTATCATTTTTAAGATTCCGCATATAAGTGATATCATATGATATTTGCCTTTGCCTGACTTACTTCACTTAGTATGATAATTTCTAAGTCCATCCATGTTGCTGCAAATGGCAATATTACATTCTTTTTTATGTCTGAGTAATATTCCCTTGTATATATGTACCATATCTTCTTTATCCAGTCATCTGTCGCTGGACATTTAGGTTGCTTCCATGTCTGGCTGTTGTAAATAGTGCTGCTATGAACATTGGGGTGCATGTATCTTTTCGAATTATGGTTTTCTCTGGATATATGCCCAGAAATGGGATTGCAGGATCATATGGTAGCTCTATTCTTAGTTTTTTAAGGAACTTCTATACTGTTCTCCATAGTGGCTGTATCAATTTACATTCCCACCAGCAGTGCAGGAGGGTTCCCTTTTCTCCACACCCTCTCCAGCATTTATTATATGTAGACTTTATGATGATGGCCATTCTGACTGGTGTGAGGTGATACCTCACTGTAGTTTTGGTTTGCATTTCTAGCTAGTTTCTGTTTGCATTGAACAACCTCTCTGATGTCTGAGCAGAGACCTACATGCATCAAGGAAGACGGCCCTGAGGCAGAGTCAGCTTGTTATGTGTGAGGAGCAGCAGGAAGGCCATTTTAGCTGAGGCAAAGTGAGGGAAGGGAGAATACAGGAGAAAAGGCTGGAGAAGCTCAGACTGTAGAGATTTGTAGACCCTTGAATTTGAATTGTGCTCTAAGTTTGATGGGCAACTTCAGAGGGTTTTGAGAAGGGATCAATATGATTTGATAACTTTGGCAGCTGAGTGGACAGTAGTGAACATGTATGTGGACATAAATGTTAGAAAGACCATAGAAAGGAGGCTATGGCAGGATTGGAAGATGGTGTTGGACTAGAATAGAAGTGGTAGAAGTGGATGAATTTGGAATGGTACTGTCCTGACTCATAGGACTTGGATGTGAAATGGGAAAGAAAGAAGAGAGTCAAAGATTATTCCTGGGTTTTGAAAGCAGTTGGATGAATGTGGTACTATTTATTGAGGTGAGAAAGACTAGTGGATAAGTAGGGTTGTAGGGACAATCGGGATTTCTGTTTGGGCACATCAGGTGGGAAATGACTGTTAGGCATCCAGTTGGGGATGTTACGGTGACAGTTGGATATGTGGATGAACTTAGGGTATTGTCAGGGTAGAAATATGAATGTGAGAATTGGTGCATAGGAGACATGAATACGATCACTTAAGGAGTGATTGTTGATTGGGAAGAAATGACATCTAAAGACTGAATCCTGGATGCACCAACATTGAACACCAAGATCGAGCAGGCCCCTGCAAAAGAGTCTGGGACAGAGAACCAGTGAGTAAAGAGGAAAACCAGGAGAATACGTTGTCTTGGAGGCCAAATGAAAAGTAATTGTAATTGTTTGTTGGCTTATATGATATATTTCCTAGATAGCTGCTGTTCATTGAGTACTGTATGTGCTGAGTGGTTTTCCATGGACTACTTTCCATGTAGAGTGACTTGTGCTTAACCATGACACACGGTGTTACTCCATTAGTTAAATATAAAACACCATAATTCTATTCCAGTATAAATGGTGATTCATGATAGTTTTTATCAGCCCATTATAATTCTCTAAGAAACTTCTTGCTGTGTTGTAAGAAATACCTGTATGTGTCCTGCATGAACCGAGGCTCAGAGGTCTCTTCCTTTTGACACTCGACTCGTGTGGTGTGTAGAATGGTGTCTTTTTATTTGGGGAAAGGCATTTTCCTAATCTGTGGAAAGGGTTTGTGGATTTTGCCTAGATTTTTGGAATTTGAAAGAATATGTTTAGTAGTAAATACCCTAGAAATCTGTTATTCTGGTCCTTGGGGCATTGAAATTAATTTGAATTTAAGGACTATAGTTTAAGATCCCTTCTCTTGATATTTGCAAATCAGAGGGTAAATTATTTCTTTTATACATTCCTATTATTGGATACATAATGTAAACTGTGAGAAAATGTAGTTTGTTGTTAAGCATGATTTGATAACAGTATATACTATATATCTATATCTATATCTATATCTATATCTATATCTATATCTATATCTATATATCTTGTATATACTATACAAGATACCTCTGAGAGAATTTGTTAGAGTGAGCTTTCTTCATTTCTCTCAACTCTAAAAGCCCTTCTCAAGGAATCATTTTTGCTTTTACTAGCACTAAATGTTTATTTAATATCATTCTCTTGCATACATATGGGAGGACAATGCTTTTATAGTAAAACACTCTCTAGATTTCTTTGGAGCATAACTATACTTGCAAGACAAAAAAGAAAAAGTACTATACTTTTGTCAATGTTGCCTTGAGGTACATTTGAAAAAGTGAATATGTGGCTTTATTTACATTACATAAAACAGAAAAGAAAGAACGTACCTCGCAGGGATACCTTGTTTGCTCATAAATATTGCCAATATGCGAATGTAATGGAATTGTGCCTGGATTCCACACTGTTTTGTAAAAAGTACCAATATAGAAAACCATAATCAGGGAGATTAATTAATTTGCGTAAGATGCATGAGTAAGTCAGTAGCATTGCGAAGAATTAAAGTGCAAGGAATTAGTCTTCCTATCTTTTGCACCACTCAATTATTTATTAGTCTGATGAGCTAATATTTTAGAAAAATTGTTACTGAGGTTAGAATTTTGGTCCGTAAATTTTTTTGAAGTTAACGCTTCTGTAGGGGCTCGCTCTTACAGGTATTCTTTAAGGTAAGTAAACAAAAGACAGAGTTGAAAATAAATTTTGAAAATAAAAAATAATAAAATTGGGACAAAGCAACATCACGTGCCTCTAGATGTGACGTACTGAGAAGGACACGACATTGCCTATTTAGTTATTCCTGACAAAAATTCATAATCACCATCTAATTATGAAGAAATATCAGACAGGTACAGAGTGAGGGGGGTATTTTATAGAACAACTGGCTTGAACATTTCGAAAATGTCAGTGTTATGAAAGATAAAGTTTGAGAAACTGTTTCAGAATAAAGGAGATAAAAGAGACATGACAACTACATATAATATGGGGTTTTGGATCAGGAAAATTATTATCTACAGAAGACATTATTGGCACAATTGGTAAAATTTGAATATGGATTGTACATTAGGTTGTAGTGTTGTATCAGATTTCCTGAATTTTATAATTGTACTGTACTGTAGTTATGGAAGAGAATGTACTTGTTTTTAGCAAATACGTGCTGAAGAATTGAGAGTTAAAAAGGTCATGTTGTTTGGAACTAACTCCCAAAGAGTGCAGGAAAGATTGTGTGTGTGTGTGTGTGTGTGTGTTTGTGTACAGAGAGAGAGAGGATGTAAATGTGGCAGAATTTGTGAATCTGATAAATGTGGGCAGAGGGTGTTATGGATGTTCTTTGTACTATTCTTGTAACTCTTTCCATAAATTCGAAAGTATTTCAAAACAGAAAAATTAATGACTTAAATAATTAGGCAAGTAAGAAAATGATTTATTATATGTAAGATGACATTTCAAACTTACAGCATTATCTTGCAACTCTTCTAGGAGATGTGTTATTATAGCTGAGTTCTCTTAAGCTATACATTCCTAGAAAAGCCCTATTAGACTCTATAAATTCTTAGCAAAAGAAGCAAGAGAGAACACATTTCTGGAATTTCCATATGTGGAGACAGGATTGTCAGGCCTGGGAAAAATTCCTGTGGTACAGGGTGAGACTGAGGCTGATGCCAGAGAGGAAATCCCAGATTACGGGAAGTACCTGGAGAAAAAAGAATTGTTATTCTAAAGGACGAGTCAGGGAGCTGTAGCAGTATTGCCACAGTATAATACCTGGTGTAGCACCATCTTGGCTCTTGTATATTAAAAGTGTTTGATTATATTTTCTTAATTTTAGTGATCTCACGGGCCCAGCCGCTCTGCGGTATGTGGGATCCTCCCGGACCGGGGCACAAACCCGTGTCCCCTGCATCGGCAGGCGGACTCTCAACCACTGCGCCACCAGGGAAGCCCCGTGAAACTTTATTTTTATTGCCAGTCATTTGCAAAATACAATTTTTTAAGAATAGGAGGTAATTTTATAAGCACTGTTGCTGGACAGGCCAGCTCTTTCAAGTAAATGATAACAGCTTTCTTTTCTCATACTGTGTCTGGAAAATTCTGTGCAATAGAACTATGTCTTTTTTTTTATCCTTTTGATCGACTTAGCACTTAAGAATTCTGCTCTAGCCCAGTTGGGGCTGGACATTCAGAGAAATGTGTCTGGTCATTGTTTGGCAGGTCAGACCCAGGGGAGCGGAAGAAGAGAGAGGTGTGTGGAGAAGGTGAAGGCTTACGGTTCCCGGAGTTCAATTCCATGCCAGTGATTCGTGTTTGAGGCAATGGGGATGGCTGCCTTGGAAAGTGGCAATTACAGAAGTTTTCCTCTTCTGGGTCCTTGGTTACAGGGCAGCCCTTCGCGTCACTGGGAGTTGTCCTCATCCTAGAGCTGGTTGGGAGTCTGAGTCTAGCTCCCAGGTTGTGTCTGTTCACCGTCACGGTGGCTTTTTAGTTGGCATGCTCAGCAGAAATTGGTAGGTTCAGAAGCAGCTTCTCATTTTCGTGCCCTAGAGGTGGTCCATTCAGAAAATTATCCAGGCACACTCACACGGAGACAAAAGGAGCTGGCACTGCCCTGGCCTTTACTGTAGTGAGGCAGAAGCTTCTCGTCTTCAGAGCTATCAACTATCAACTTTTCGTTCACTATGTACTCACTTAAGGGAAGAAATACTGTTTCCAAACAAGTGTATTCCCTCCCAGCAGGCTATGTTGTTCAGTGAGTGTGCTTTGCCTAATACCTGTCATTTACTCTCCGTGATTTAGAATTCACAGGCACCATTCAGTGTAATTGATCTTTTGGATCGAAGGATTATGTCAAGCAGTGCTCTTCTTTGTCATGTTTAGAAGTTAAAAGCAAATGCCATATACAGGCTGATAAACTGGATATTGTCAATATATTTGTGAAAGTACATTTCATTTAAAAAATTATGCGTCTCTCTTTATGCTTGCTGAAGGATACACAATCAAGGATTGATACTACTACAGGCATACCTTCTTTTATTGCACTTAGCTTTATTGCTAAGATATTGCATTTTTCACAAACGGAAGATTTGTGTCACCCCTGAGTCCAGCAAGTCTGCTGGAGCCATTTTCCCAACAGCATTTGTTCACTTTGTGTCTCTGTGTCACATTTTGGTAATTCTCAGAATATTTCAAACTTTTTCATTATTAATATGTTTGTCATGATAATCTGTGATCTTTGATGTTGCTCTTGTAATTGTTTTTGGCCACCACTAGCCACGTCCACATAAGCCGGCCAACTTAATCAATAAATGTTGTGTGTGTTCTGACCGCTCCACCAACCTGCCGTTTCCCATCTCTCCTTTTCTCCTTGGGCACCCGTATTCCCTGAGACACATCAATATTGAAATTAGGCCAGTTAACAACCATACAGTGGCCTCTATGTGTTCAAGTGAAAGGAAGAGTTGCACGGCTCTCACTTTACATCAAAAGCTAGAAATGATTAAGCTTAGTGAGGAAGGCATGTTGAAAGCCAAGATACACTAAAAGCTAGGCCTCTTGCACCAGTTAGCCAAGCAGTGAATGCAAAAGGAAGGTTCTTGAAGGAAGTTAAAAGTGCTACTCCAGTGAACATATGAATGGTAAGAAAGGGAAACAGCCTTATTGCTGATATGGAGAAAATTGTAGTGATCTGGAGAGAAGATCAAAGCAGCCACAACATTTCTTTAAGCCAAAGCCTAATCCAGAGCAAAACCCTAACTGTCTTCAATTCTCTGAAGGCTGAGAGAGGTGAGGAAACTGCAGGAGAAAAGTTTGAAGCTAGCAGAGGTTGGTTCATGGGGTTTAAGGGAAGAAACCATGTCCATAACATCAAAGTGCAAGGTTAAGCAGCAAGTGCTAAGGTAGAAGCTGCAGCAAATTATCCAGAAGACCTAGCTCAGATAATTCATGAAGGTGGCTACACTAAACAACAGATTTTCAGTGTAGACAAAGCAGCCTTCTATTTGAAGAAGTTGCCATCTAGGACTTTCATAGCTAGAGAGGAGAAGTCAATGCCTGTCTTCAAAGCTTCAAAAGACAGGCTAACTCTTGTTGCAGGCTAAAGCAGCTGGTGACTTTGTGTTGAAGCCAATGCTCATTTACCCTTCTGAAAATCCTAGGGCCCTTCAGAATTATGCTAACTCTACTTTGCCTGTGCTCTATAAGCGCAACAACAAATCCTGGATGACAGCACATCTGCTTACAACATGGTTTACTAAATATTTTAAGCCCACTGTTGAAACCTACTGCTCAGACAAAAAGATTTCTTCCAAAATATTACTGCTCACTGACAGTGCACCTGGTCACGCAAGAGCTCTGATGGAGACATACAACCAGATTAATGTTGTTTCCTTGCCTGCTAACACAGCATCTGTTCTGCAGCCCATGGATCAGGGAATAATTTTGACTTTCAAGTCTTATTATTTAAGAAATACATTTTATAAGACTATAGCTGCCTTAGGTAGTGATTCTTCTGATGGACCTGGGCAGAGTAAATAGAAAACCTTCTGGAAAGACTTCTTATTCTAGATGTCATTAAGAACATTTGTGATTCGTGAGAAGAGGTCAAAATATCAACATTAACAGGAGTTTGGAAGAAGTTGATTCCAGCCCTCAGGGATGACTGTGAGGGGTTCAAAACTTCAGTGGAGGAAGTAACTGCAGATGTGGTATAAGTAGCAAGAGAACTAGAATTAGAAGTGGAGCCTGAAGATGTCACTGAATTGCTATAATCTCAAGTTAAAACTTGAACAATTGACGAGTTGTTTCTTATGAGAGAAGAAAGTGGCTTTTTGAGATGGAATCTGCTCCTGGTGAAGATGCTGTGAGGATTGTTGGGATGACAACAAAGGATTTAGAATATGATGTAAACTGAGTTGGTAAAGCAGTGGCAGGGTTTGAGAAGATTGACTCCACATTTGAAAGAAGTTCTACTGTGGTTAAAATACTGTCAAACAGCTACAGAGAAGTTGTTCATGAAAAGAAGATCGATGCAGCAGACTTCATTGTTGTCTTATTTTGAGAAACTGCCACGACCACCTGAACTGCCACCAAGCCCCACCCTGATCAGTCAGCAGCCATCAACACTGAGGCAAGAGCCTCCACCAGCCAACAGATCATAATTCAGTGAGGGCTCAGATGATGGTTAGCATCTTTTTTTATGATTAAGGTAATTTCATTCATTTATTCTTACATTTATGAATTTATCAAATGACATGTTATTTTGAATACACTCTGTGAAAAGACTCAACTGTTATTAGGACAGGCATGTCATGCAATGTTTGAACATGGGTAGACACTGACCTTCTTTGATGCTAAAAGAAAATAATCCAGATGGTGAGCAATTTTTAGCATTAAAATATTTTTTAAGTTAAGGTGTATACATTTTTTTTTTACACATAATGCTGTTGTACACTTAATAGACTAAACCATCGTGTAAACATAACTTTTATATGCACTGGGAAACCAAAAAATCTTCCTGAGACTCATTTTTATTGCGATATATGATTTGCCGTGGTGGTCTGGAACTGAACCTGCAGTATTTCTGAGGTATGCCTATACTAATGTGATTAATTAAGATCACTTATTGCAGGTGCGTGGGTGTATTTTGTTCTACTAGAGAGTCATTTAAATGGTTGGGACAAATGTGAATCGTACTTATACATTCTCCTAAGAGAAACATAACGTGTTAATTCAGAAAGGTGAGAGTATCATCTCCATTTGAGCAGAGTATAGAACTTGACACAGTCTGGAAATAGCTTAAGTCTAATTTGTTATTTAGTTATCCTGTCAATATCCTTTCATTTATCTGTTTGTTGTTTGAATGGAACTGGGGTTCAAATTTAAACCTCCAAAATGGAGCAATAAAGTCTAACCATTGAGTAAGACTTGGGCTCATTCGGGTGTCTAGGTCACCACTGTCATTTCTTCTCACAATTGCCCCCCAACCCTTGAACTCACCGCAGTTTTAAAAGACAATAGATCAGAAAACTGCCAAAAGGTCAAATAAGAACCAAATAGTTTCTTTTCATCTTCTACCATTTTGCTTTTTCGCAGCTCCAAGTTCTTGGGAGTTTCTGTAGTCAAGCCCTGAAAGCTCGGCCTGTTCCCAGTCGGTAACCAGATAATGTCTTTTTTTGGCATATATGTTATAATATTGAAGAAGGGAAATCACCAAAAAAAAAAATCGATGGAAATTCCATTTACTTTTAGGATTTCCTTTCCTTTGAGGTTTCAGGGTGGGAGCTGAAGTGCCTTTGGTCTTAGAGAATAAAATACAGGTAACCACAGCAGCCTGAAATTATCCTCCTGCCCTAAAAGGATTCCAGCTGCACTGGTGACTCATGTAGCCCTGTGGGCCCAACCCAGCGTAGAGAAGAGATAAGGAGGGAGGGTAGTAGAGGCACCTTGGATACACAAATGTCCAGTAGTACCCTTGCCCCAGAAGATTGGGGGAGGAGAGTGAGGGTGTGCTAACTCCCCATCTAGTGGCAAAGAACCAGCTGCTTCTTCAATTTAACTTTTTTTTTTTTTTTTGCCTTGGCTGGGACTTCACATGATCCACCTTGAAATGCTTTTCCTGGCAAAATAGTTGCTTTTTAAAAGGAGAAGGGAAATTGAGATGGAAGGTGGAGCAGAAACATTTTTTAATAGTGTTATATGGGTGGGAAAGGAAGAAAATATTTGCAGCAAAAAGTCTGCCAGAAAATAGTTTCTTCCTTTATAAAATCAGGAGGTTAATCTAAATGTGATCTTTACAGTCTCTTTCAGTTCAAAGCTGTGATTCTTTGAAGATTAGTATGTAATTCTCATTCGCTCACTCAATGGTATTCTTTTTAATGTGTGTTGCAAAAGACTCCTTTTAGCAAATATCCATGAAGCATGACTGCTTGTTAAGAGCTGTGATTGCTCTTTGTAAAGACACCAGCTACAATGCCTTGAAACCAGGAGCCTTAGTTCACTTAAAATATCGAGTGTATCAAAAAAATCAAGCAAGGGCTTCCCCGGTGGCGCAGTGGTTGAGAGTCTGCCTGCCGATGCAGGGGACGCGGGTTCGTGACCCGGTCCGGGAAGCTCCCACATGCCGCGGAGCGGCTGGGCCCATTGAGCCGTGGCCGCTGAGCCTGCGCGTCCGGAGCCTGTGCTCCGCAACGGGAGAGGCCACAGCAGTGAGAGGCCCGCGTACCGCAAAAAAAGCAAGTAAGCAAGCAAGAAAGGCTTACCTGTGTGCAAGTTGGGACTCCGAGGGCGTGTATATGTGGAGTTGGAGGATGAGAAAGAACAGAAATGAGGTTTACTACAGTGACCATCACCGAACAGCAGGTAGCAAAGGTCCAGGCAGCTTCATTTTAAGGACTCTCTCTAATGTCCCTTCAGCTCCTGTCAATGTTTCATCAGACTGAGCTCCTTCCAGGTCGGTATAAACGACGTAAGTTCACAGCACAGCTCACAGTGCTCAGAAGTGTCAGGCTGGTTGGCTTGCCGGAGGAAGATGCCACAGTGACTAGTCATCATCTGAACATCTCTTTCCTGGACTTCTGGACTTAATTTTTCCCACCACCATTCTGCCCCTCGCGATGCTTCTTTTTGATGGTCCTGCCTCATCTCTGCTTCCAGCCTGTCCCTCGCCTTCAGGCAGATCTGTCTCATCCACTCTGGGTCTCGTTCCTCACACCTGCTTCTTCTCCCTTCTGCCTACACCTTCTCCCCATTCACATCATATGCTTCTAGTAGAGGGAGCTGGAGCCTCAAAGAGGTGGCCAGGACATGTGTGCAATCCTATCCACAGTGATAGGTTTCTCTTGTCCTCTGTGTGTGTGCCCTGTGTCAGATGAGTGTGTTCTCATCATGCCTTGAGATTCGTCTCCTGACAGCAACTGCCCAGGATCTCTGGAGGTCCTTAGTGCAGGTTTGTTCCCCAGGAAGCAGACTCTGAACAGAGATTAGCACGCCGGAGGCTTATTAGGGAGAGCTCTTAGCATCAACACTGGTGGAATGGAAGGGAAAGAAGCAGGCCTGGGCCAAGCGAGAAATTGGGTTGTGTTGTGGTCTTAGTGGGGAGCCTCTGGGTGGTGTGAAGTTGGGGTGTCCTTTCAGAGTTCTCTCTCATTGGAGTGAGGGGGCTGAGTTTTTATGCCCCCGTGGGCTGCCCTGGAATGGGGTGTGGTCTTGCTTGAAGCAGCTGTTTTCAGACCAGCCAATCCCCAGAGGGCTGACTTTTGAGGGCTGTCCCCCAAGTGGCACTGCCAGCAGCTGAGGCAATAGTCCTTCCTTCCTGAAAGGGAATCTGGGCAGGACCATCACAGCATCCACTACATATATTTTCCAGAAAAGTACCAAGACTGGAAAAACTGTAGGTCAAGATTAAGATCTCATAGGAAATAACAGATTAGGAAGAAAAATAAAAATGATTCAGATCTTATAGAAGATAGAGATTAGGGAGACAAATAAAAACAACATTAAGACATTTAAATGCACAACAAATTTCTAGAGATGAAAAAAATTTCTAGAGGCTACCTACTTCCAAATGCCCCAGAATCACTGGCATCAGAAATCTACTCCGGGCAGAAGGTGTTTTATGGAATCCTTTTCTTCGGATGTGAAGGGAGATTTCTGTGATATTCTGATCTTCTGAGTCTGGTTCTCTTACCAGCTTTGTGCTGTGCTGACTGCACCTCTAAGTCCTTTCTGGCTTAATGTATAATGTCTTTTACACTTTTGTTATATATTTTTTTCCTCCTTAAGCTTTTAGAAGTTTTAGAAAAAGTGCCTATAACTGTCAGGTTTTCTCTTAGTTATCAATGGTGCCTGGGAGGCCTTGTTTTCCCCCTCTGGGCTTAGTCTTCTCTCTCTATATCAAGAGGTTCTCAAACACATGATCTACGCTAGATCATGTCCCTTTAAAAAATCAAATGAAGGTATAAAAATAGGCAGAGAATAACTATGTAATATGTCTATTATATAGTTAATAGTGAGTGTCCACCATTTGCTAGGCCACACATTTGACAGAGGATTACATCAGAAGGGAATCTATTATTTATATTTAATGCCTAGAACACATCAAAATCTTGCATATTTTTATCTGTAATCCTTGTCACAATCCAGCAAGTAGGTATTATGGCCACACTGTGCCCAGGAAATGTGCTCTTACAGAGGGTAAACACTTGCCCTGAGACCATACAGCCTGTAGCTTGCTGAGCCACATTTTGAATTCAGCTTTCTTTTTCTTTTTCTCTAGTTCTTCACAAAAACCAACAGCCCTGCCGTGGATGTGCTTTCGGCTGTTACACTACTTTCTGTACAGATGACTTCTTCATCTGCAGGGACTCTGCTTTCTACTTTTTCCAAGTTTCCTAAGAAAGTTTAACACAAAACAGTGGGTGTTTATTAAAGAGTTTTGATTTAACTTGAGGTGACTTCACAAGTCAGATCCAAAAAAAAAAAATTTAAGCCAAGAATCTCGCCTTCGTGAACCGTTGTTGGGATTGTCTCAGAAGCAAAGTTTGAAACACAAGTCTTAAAACTGTTACCACTTAAATATCTTGAAGTTGGATGTTCCTTTTCACTCCCTGCTGGTCTCCCTGGCGCTGTTTTTGGCTTTTTCTCCACATTCCCACATAAGGATCCTTCTGAATCACATCCTCTGCCTCTTACTAGTTATCATCATCTCTTAGAGAGTAACAACCCAGTTCCCTAAGTTGGTGCCCACAGGTCTTCATAATCTGCATTAGACGTCTCTAGTTCTGTCTCTTGCTGTTTCCCCAGTAATACGAAACAATTTTATCCTCCAGGACACTTTGCTATGAGCTACTTCTGTATTTCATATATACTTTCATAACTCGCTTATCACTAGGATGAATGTATGTGCCATGCCTTATATAAACATGCATTTGAAGGACAAAAATATTTAGAGACCCTAATATTCCAAATGTATGTTGGTGACTTTTTTTTTGTTAGTGTTGAAATTTTTTATGTCTGTTTTTCCTAGTAGACTTATGAAAGGCTCCATGACTCTTAGAATTACTACCTAGAAAATTCAATAATAAAGATTCAAAATTATTGACTAAGAGAGCCAGAGTGGGGAGAAAAGCTATGAAAATACATTCTGTTTCTGTTTCCATAGCTGACTTGTACCATGCCTAACATAACATGCATACTTGGCTTTCAGAAGTATTTACTGAGTGACAAACATTTGATGAATGTATGTAACCTACATGTTTTATATAAATATGTATTTGAATGATAAGAATATTTTCTAGATCATGACATCTCAGATTTATAACTGTTTTTCTTTTATTACTTAAGAACTTTTAATTTGGCTTTCAAAACTTCCAGTGAATGGGAGATAACATGACAAATGCCAGTTCATGTTAAAATACTTCCTGGTATTTTGTTTCTACAATTTTAGTGATTAATGTTATACCTTTTCACGATCTCTGCACCATCTCTTTTTTATAATTGATGTATAGTTGATTTACAGTGTTTCGTTTCTGGTGTACAGCAAAGTGATTCAGTTATAAATGTGTATACACACACACACACACACATATATGTAATATATTCTTTTTTATATTCTTTTCCATTATGGTTTATTACAGGTAGATATTGAATATAATTAGTTCCTTGTTCTACACAGTAGGAGCTTGTTGTTTATCGGTTTTATATATAATAGTTTGCATCTGCTAATCCCAAACTCCTAATTTATCCCTCCTCCCCCGACCCTGGCTTTCCCCTTTGGTAACCATAAGTGTGTTTTCTATGTCTGTGAGTCTGTTTCAGTATTGTAAATAAATTCATTTGTATCATATTTTAGATTCCACATATAAGTGATATCATATGGTATTTGTCTTTCTCTTTCTGACTGACTTAGTACGATAATATCTAGGTCCATCCACACTGGTGCAAATGGCATTATTTCATTCTTTTTTTATGGCTGAGTAGTATTTGGTTGAATATATGTATACCACATCTTTTTAATCCATTCGTCTGTGAGCATTTAGGTTTGGTGCACCATCTTAACAGAATAATATGGTTCAAATATTCCCTTGCTAACTGTGTAGGTTCATAAATTTCAGGAGGATTTAATGGGTATGATGCATGCATAACTTCCATATTACACTAAGTCAGGAAGCAACTCTATAACTGCCTTCTAGTTCTCTCAGTCAGGGGTTTCTCACATAAATTTATGATACATAAAAATATTTTTGTTATACTTCGTAATTAGTTTAACTCAGTAGAGGCAGAAGACTCTGTAGGTTCATCTGTATTTCTCTGGGATGTGTTGGAAACAAAGGCATTGTCTATAGTACTTTGGGTTTTGGTTTCCCAAAGGTATCAGCCACACAATGGATGAAGCACCTTCCACAGTTTAGTGTGGAGTTTATTCTTATTCTCTAAGCTATAACGTGACTCCGAAACCTCTGGAGTTCTGTAGGAGTGGTGTAAATGATTCCTGGCAGCCAGGAATAGCTACTGACATTACCAAATTGAGTTAATAGGACAGAATCAATACCTAGATGACCTCACAAATAATGAGAATGACTAAAGAGGACCAGGTTGTCCTCACCTTCTTTCTACTCAGTTATTTCATCCAATTGTAAATACTGTTTGACCCTCAGAATCTAATGCCTCAAGGTGTTAATACACTGGGGTAGGTTCCTCAGTTCCCTCAATTTCTGGTCAAGGGCATCCACCAGTGACCTACAGTAAGGCACCTTATTGGAACCCAATCATAGATTTGTAGAATGTTAGCATGTAAAGGGACTGTAGAAATCGTCTATATGAACTTCAGATCTTCATAGTACCTGTAGCAAATGGTCATCTAGGATCTTTTGGAACACCTGAGTGACCAAGATTTTACTGCTGCAAAAGGTAGGCCTTTCTTATTTACAACAGCTCCAAATATTGTCTCTTTTGTTAGGTTATCCTAAATATACCTCCCTCTCACTTCCAACAAGCAGCCCTACTTTTGTTCCCTGGAGCCATGTGGAAATCTAGCCTCACTTTCACATATCAGTTCTTTCTATGTTTGCAGATGGCCGGCATGTCACCTGAATATCTCCTCCTCTCTGTGTCATCACCGGCAGTTTCTTTAACAGTTCCTCTTATGTTTCTAATATTTTTGATCACTGATATGGCAAGAAAAGTTATTTTCTCATTCATAATAAACACTTTACTTTTGTAATACAGTCTAGATGAAAATGAGTGTTTTTGGTAATGATGACATAGTATTGATTTCTACTGAACTTGAATGAAACTAAAGTTCTAGTTTGTGCTCTGTTAACATCACATTTTCCCATCACATACTTGAGTTGGTTTTATTTGGACCTAAATGGCAGGGCATTTTATATTTTGATTTTACTTTGTTGGATTTAAAGCCATTAGTTTTCTTTTGTTAATGCATAGATTGATTTGCACATATTGAACCCTCCTTGTGAACTTGGGATGAATCCCACTTGGTCGTGGCCTATGATCTTTTTTATGTATTGCTGGAGTCGGTTTGCTAATATTTTGTTGAGAATTTTTGCATCTATATTCATCAAAGATATTGGCCTTTAATTTTCTTTTTTTGGTGGTGTCTTTGTCTGGTTTTGGTATCAGGGTGATGGTGGCTTCATAGAATATCTTTGGGAGTCTTTCCTCCTCATCAATCTTTTGGAAGAATTTGAGAAGGCTCAGTATAAGTTCTTCTTTGTATGTTTGGTAGAATTCGCCTGTGAAGCCATCTGGTCCTAGACTTTTGTTTGTAGGGAGTTTTTTTTTTTTTAATTACAGATTCTATTTCACTTCTAGTGATCGGTCTGTTCATATCATCTATTTCTTCTTGATTCAGTTTTGATGGGCTGTATGTTTCTAGAAAGTTGTCCGTTTCTTCTAGGTTGTCAAATTTGTTGGCATATAATTAATTATTCATAGTATTCTCTTATGGTTTTCTGTATTTCTGCAGTGTCAGCTGAGATTTCTCCTTTCTCATTTCTTATTTTGTTTATTTGGGTCCTCTCTCTTTTTTTCTTGGTGAGCCTGGCCAGAGGTTGGTCAATTTTGTTTACCCGTTCAAAGAACCAGCTCTTGGTTTTATTGATTTTAATCCATTAGTTTTCAACCTGTCCGTGTAGTTTTGGGATTTGATAGAGTCATTGACTATATTAGTTATCCTTCATTGTTTCATGTTGTCTTTGCATTTGCAAAACATGCTCTTTCTGACTTCACCTGTCACTGACAAAAATACTTATGTGGGTGAGGCAACAACAGATCAGCAAGGAACTAGAGGCCCTTCTGTACTTTAACAGTGATTGATTTAATAGTACTCTTTGGCCATAATCAGTTAACTAAAATCATATGCCTATGAAACTGTACACTATTCAGTGTATATCTCTATGGTATGATATATCAGAGGAGTGGTTGTTTTTGGTGGTGGTGGTGAGGGGGAATGTAGAGCTCAATAACTGGGAAAGGGCACAAAAGAGCTTTCTGGGGTAACGGAAATGTCTGACTATCTGGATACCCTGTGGTTTATATGGGTCCTTCTAGTCCAAACTACTAAAATCTTTCATTTAAGATCTGCGTATTGCACTGTATTTAATTTACATCTCAGTTATAAAAATAGTATGTAAGTCCACTTATTGCTTGCATTACCAGCTGTTAAGAATTAAAGATCAGTTTGGCAAATTAAAATGAAATCTTGAGGTTTGGAATACTGAAATGACTTTGTCAGTATTTGACAGTGATGAAATCCAAAATAAGATGTAGAACTTAACCAGTGTTTTGTATGAATTGCTTTTTCAATTTATCCTTTGAATAACACTTCTTTAGGGTGTGGGATGGGAAATAATTTTCCTTTAAGCAGTCTACTTGATATTCAGAAAAAGATGGCTAATAACATTACTATACTTTAGTAACATGTTTCTAGTACGTTTTGCTTTGTTCTGTTTCTTCTTTTTTATAAATGTATTTATTTTATTTTTATTTATTTTTGGCTGCGTTGTGTCTTTGCTGCTGTGCACAGGCTTTCCCTAGTTGCAGTGAATGGGCGCTACCCTTCGTTGCGGTGCGCGGGCTTCTCATCGCAGTGGCTTCTCTTTGTTGTGGAGCACGGGCTCTAGGCACGTGGGTTTCAGTAGCTGTGGCTTGTGGGCTCTAGAGCGCAGACTCAGTAGTTGTGGCACATGGGCTTAGTTGCTCCATGGCATTTGGGATCTTCCCAGACCAGGGCTCGAACCCGTGTCCCCTGCATCGTCAGGCGGATTCTTAACCACTGCACCACCAGGGAAGCCCTGTTCTGTCTCTAAGGTCTTGGAAAGTTGGAGTCTGTAAATGGCTTATCAACATACTGTGTTCAACGAGTGTTTATTCAGAATGAAGAAAATTAGGTGTCATATCATCTACTCTGGCCATTGAGTATTCTTTATAAATCATTCCTCTGCAAGACTTCTCCTTTTAGAGGTGACATTTTGTGTCAACCATGTCATAGTGTAAGAGGTAATGAGCTATGATTATGTGATGGACCACAGGCTCATTACTAGGGTGGCGACCACTATAATAGAACATAATGAAATAGAGAAGAACTGTTTTTCATGGCTGTAGTGAAAACATGCATGTGTCCTCCATTTTTCATTTTGAGGTAATACAATTATATGGTATTTTTCATTCTTCATGATTTTTCTGCACACATTATATAATTTTATTCTCACAAGGAATTGGGACCTATTTTATTAGGATTAAGCTTCTGAGCATCGGACGGCAAAGTAATTTGAGAAAGATCACAGTAGTCTAAATCCTTTACACCATTCAAAGCCTAGTTCAAAATTGTATCTCTTCAGTGAAGCTGCCTTTCACTCTCCTCACCCTAAGATAATTTTCCCAATTAAAATAATTATCCTAAGCAATTTTGTATACCGTCCACGCTATACTATTACTATCTTATTTGCTTTGCATTTGGTCTTCAATTGGGGAGGGGGGAGACATGATTTCTGTTTTCTTAGCTCTGTTATAAACTCTCTACTTCTCTTGTGTCCTCCCATCCTCGATATCCTTAATATAAGAGCCAGATGAACATTGGCTACCTAATAAATAGTTTCTGAACAGGGGCTGCCCTTAAAATTAAATTGTGTCATATAAACATAATGCCACGAGTAGTGTTGGTTCATTATATAATAATAACTGGTGGATAAAATCACTTGAGAATAATGTGAGCAGATTCATGATATGATTAATAGTAATGCTACGTTTTCAGTACACAGTTTTAACTAGGATATTTTCTTTCTGCATTTGGTAGGTTTCTGAGTTCTAGTATACAATCTTTGGAAACTTGGAAGGTGATAGCCTTTAGTGAATCAACATGGTGTGGGGAAAAGATGCACACTGACATTGTTGACCTGAATCTGAGGCTCTGCCACTTTCTGGCTGTGTAAAATGAGATGGGTTCCCCACCTCCCTACCTGCTGTGAACAGTGTATGTGGCCTAGCAAAGTACATGGGATGTGATATGCCCTTGATAAAGTCAGATTCCATGATTTTCCTTATCTCATTGTTATCTATTGTATTAAACATGTTTTTCTTTTAAACAAATACGTTTTTAAGTAACATGAAATTATATATGCTTTTAGAAAAAAATTAGAAAATTAAGAAAGTATAAAAGAAAGCAAGCCAAAACTCACCTTGATGAAACTTACCCTTAGTGTACTAATATCTAATTTTTTATATAAGCCTTATAAAAATAATTATTATTTTTTTGACTGCATTGGGTCTTCGTTGCTGTGTGTGGGTTTTCTCTAGTTGCGGTGAGCGGGGGCTACTCTTTGTTGCAGTGCATGGGCTTCTCATTACGGTGGCTTCTCTTGTTGTGGGGCACGGGTTCTAGGCACATGGGCTTCGCTAGTTGTGGTGCGTGGGCTCAGTAGTTGTGGCTCCCGGGCTCTAGCACTCAGGCTCAGTAGTTGTGGTGCATGGGCTCAGTTGCCCCGCAGCATGTGGGATCTTCGTGGACCAGGTATCGAACCTGTGTTCCCTGCGTTGGCAGGCGAATTCTTTTTTTTTTTTTTTAATTAATTAATTAATTTTTGGCTGCGTTGGGTCTTCGTTGCTGCGCACGGGCTTTCTCTAGTTGCAGCAAGCGGGGACTGTGCTTTGTTGTGGTGTGCAGGCTTCTCACTGTGGTGGCTTCTCTTGTGGAACATGGGCCCTAGGCATGCGGGCTTCAGTAGTTGTGGTGCACAGGCTCAGTAGTGGTGGCACGTGGGCTTAGTTGCTCCACGGCATGTGGGATCTTCCTGGACCAGGGATTGAACCCATGTCCCCTGCATTGGCAGGTGGATTCTTAATCACTGCTCCACCAGGGAAGTCCCTTGGTAGGTGGATTCTTAACCACTGCACCACCAGGGAAATCCCAAATTATCATTTTTAATAATTTTTTTGTTTATCCAACTTTTTTTTTATTTGTGCAGTAATCTAACAAGCATGTATGGAATGGCTGCTATGTGTCAGGCGCTATTCCTGGTGTTGGAGATAGAGCAAAAACTAGATAGAATCCATGTCTTCATGGAGTTTATGTTCTTTTTTGAGGGAGGATACAATAACCACATAAACAAATATAAAATATGGTGTGAGATAGTGATAATGCCATGACTGAAATGTAAAGCAGGATCCAGAGTGATGACAATCCTTCTTTAGAGAGGGTGGCTGGAAGAGATCTGAGGAGGGGACATTAAACCAGAAATCAGAAAGGATTTTGAGGGAGTCAGCCAAGTGACCATCTGGGTAAGAGACCTCCAGGCAGACGAATACCAAGTTCCCTCCAGCTCCAGCTCATAGATTAAAAACTCTGTTTGCCTGCATGGATAAAGAAGATGTGGTACATATATGCAATGGAATACTACTCACCCATAAAAAATGAAATAATGCTGTTTGCGGCAACATGGATGGACCTAGAGATGATCATACTAAGCGAAGTAAGTCAGAAAGAGAAAGACAAATACCGTATGACATCACTTATACGTAGAATCTAAAATATGACACGAACTTATCTGCGAAACAGAAACAGACTAACAGACATAGAGAACAGATTTGTGGTTGCCAAGGGCAAGGGAGGGTAGGGGAGGGATGAGATTAGTAGATGCAAACTATTATATATACAATGGATAAACAACAAGGTCCTACTGTATAGCACCGGGAACTATATTCAGTATCCTGTAATAAACCATAATGGGAAAGAATATGAAAAAGAATATGTATATTTATGTATAACAGAGTCACTTGGCTGTACACCAGAAACTAACACAACATTGTAAATCAACTATATTTCAATAAAATAAATTAAAAAAATAAAATATCATTGGGGGAAAAAAAAAAAAGAAGTTCATGGACTGGATATGTAGTTCTCCAAAATACTGTGATCTGACTTTGAACTGGGAGTGCTGGTTATTTATTGTCTTCTAGGGTGTTAAATCTTGATCTTTCTTTTAGTCCAGGTTGATACCATGTTCCCTATTACTCTGCTTATATCACTAGCTTAACTAAGGTTTTGAGCTTGTGTTAATGTTTTTGGGTTTTTTGCATCAGAAAAGTCCTTTTATAACCCAGACCCTAACCGCTGGGAGGAAGCACTGCTCCAGAGAATGTTCAAAATAGAAAAAACTGCTCTAGTTCTAGAGAGTGTAGGCATTTTCCAGCAAGTGAAAGTTTATAAGGAGCTGCTGAGCAGGGAGGGGAAGTAGGAAGACGTCCTGAAACATGTCTTTATGGTTTAACATCATTCTGTTTCAAATGAATTATAATAGCAGCAGATATATTTTTCCAAGTCCAACTATAAAAGTATGTTTCAGGGAAATAAGAATGGTTTTGGGGTTATCCATTTTTTGGCTTCTATTACGATAAAGCATTGAGAACTGCCTTTGGTAGTCACTAAACGAGAAAATTGCTGTGAGCAATTATTCACAGAACTCTTATCAAATATGTCTATTATCTCTTATAAATGTTTAGAAGATTTCAGAAGTGTCTATCTGAAATCTAAACAATTGGAAAATTCAGATTATCCTTTTTATTCTTATGTGTTCATAGGAGAAAAGTATTTCTAATAGAAAGAGGTAACAGATAAAGATGACTTTAAATAAAACACCAAGGGAAGTAAGGTAAATTTCAATCATGTAAGATTCTGTTAAATCTCTTATACTGTCTGTAAATCCACATAAGTCTTAATGATTGTTGAAGCCTATAGTATGATTACCGGCAGTAAAATGACTTTGGAATAAGGAAGAATTAAATCACGGTCAGCACAGCTTTAGTGTTATGTAAATTCCTTATTGCTTTTCACGTCTCTGGAATTGGTAATGGAAACTTGGCTCACTGGAACCATCAAAGAAATAAAGCAGTGAACGCTCAACCCGTTCCCAGTTACCATTTCTAGTATGCATTTGCTGTACTTGTCTTACTTTGGGGTTTTTCTCTTGAGGGAATTAGGATTAGTAAAAATAACTATACAATCATATAATGAAAGAACCTGGACAGTCTATCTGCTTTTGTTTCTAAGCAATTCTTTCCTCTGTACTTTTACCTAACAAAGATGACTCCATTTTTCACACCATTTCAATATACTTTATACATAAATCCAAATTCTAGTTGTTGAGTTAATATAAAAGACATAGAAAACCTGAATTTATCCAGAGGATTTATATTATGATACAGTAGCCCTTTCACTGAAAACTTTTCAGTAGTATTAACTAATTATGGTTGAGAAGAGAAATAGATTTCTTCTTTTGCATTGCTGAAGACCGATCACCTTTGACTTAGCAGTCTAGAATTAGAAATTTTTCTGTGGAAAAATGGATACCAGGAGCCTTGCACATCTGTTATTTATGTGGTGTTTGACTTATGTTTTCCAAGCTGTAGTAGTTCCTAATTGAAGCACTTCTCATCACCACCAAGCAACTCTAGAAAATGTAGCATCTTTTTTTTTTTTTCTTTGCGGTACGCGGGCCTCTCACTGTGTGGCCTCTCCCGTTGCGGAGCACAGGCTCCAGATGCGCAGGCTCAGCGGCCATGGCTCACGGGCCCAGCCGCTCCACGGCATGTGGGATCTTCCCGGACTGGGGCACGAACCCGCGTCCCCTGCATCGGCAGGCGGACTCTCAACCACTGGCGCCACCAGGGAAGCCCGAAAATGTAGCATCTTTTAATTTGCAAACTCAGAGTTGGCCATATATGGAGATGTTAGGCAAGTTGTGTGGCAGCCACGTGCCACAGGCATCTAAGGATGTGGTATCACTGGAATGAACCCTCCCATTTCTATGACAACATGTGTTATATATTATTATGTTTCTGGCCTCTAGATTTTAATTTCTTGGTGACAAGATCTACGTTTGGGGGAAAGAATTGTCTGAGTGAATGTTTTGTATGTAACAATCATTTAGATTAAATGATATTTTCCATGCAAATCTAAATAAGATGCAGACACTGGGTGCCAAGGATTTTTGTGTGAATCAAGTGTAAGAATAACAGAGGAGACTGTTCTGTGTTGGTGGTGAGAAAGCATCTCTTGGAGGCTAACACATATACATACTAGAATCCAGGCTCGGATAAATGTACTGGTTGAACATTGATGACCCAAAACTATTGCCAACAACCAGATTGTATCCCTGCAATCTATGGGGGGATTTGGAAATACTCAACTGTTATGATTGTATGAGAACCATAGACAATGAAGCATTCTGCCTCATTACAGGTTTTTCTGTTAGAAAATGGGGCCATCTCAAATCCTTTGTCTCAACCCTGTCTAAACTTGTAAATTATCTTTCATATATTTTTTTCTTATCCCTTTTTTTTGGCTTATGCAAGCAGCAGTGTAATAAAAGTTCCTAGATTCTCAGAATGAAAACCCAAATTAATTTCTGCCTGGAAGGTGCCGCTCTAGAAAAAATGATCCTTCATTGCCTGCTCAAAAATGTACTATTTCAGTACCACCCTCTTGTACATATACTAATTTCATCTATGGATAAGATAATGAATTTTAAAAGGCATTTCACCTTTCACAATGTACAAATAATATTGGTTACCACTGGCTCCATGGTAACTGTGGTCTGCGCATAGGACCGTGAAGTCATCCTTTACATATTTTCCTTTTATTTGTTTGCCTTTCAATCCTCTAGGTATTCGCACAGTTTATGCTCTTTGCTTAGAGCTGAGAGTTTTATCTCATCCCATCTTATTTCCATTTCCCTTTCTCTTGGTTTACACCCTGAGACACTGGGAGAAAGGAAAATTCTTTGCCAGATTCTTAGGCCTTTGCTTGAGGCAAAGCTCCACAAACACCCATGAAGCGAAGACCACTGTTCTGAAGAGAAAGTAGACAGTTGTTCTTGCAAATCCTTGTTGCTTGTTGTAGGGATTTAGAAGTGAGAAACAGCAGTTAAGCTGGAGAGGGTAAATCGTAACAGTGGCAGGAGGATCCTTTGGTACAACTGCTTGTGGTCAGTGTGAGGAATGAGTGCGTGGGCAGTTTTATTGGAGGACAAATTAAATGAGAAGCCAAACTCAAGAGAAGACACAGAAAAGGAGTAACACCTCGTTGAAAGTGATCATTTGTCAATAATTTGTTTCCCTAATTATCTCAAACGTAGCTGCTTTTTGTGGCTTTTGAATTACAATTTTCTATTCAAATTGATGCAGGAATGGATAAAATGGTGCTTCCTCTCTAGGTAAGAGCTTTTCTTAAAATGAAGCTGTAAAAATCCTCCTCCTAAGCTCTTTTCACAAGCATTACGAAAGCAAAGCTAAAAAGTCCTTGGTTTGAGGGTAGGGTTAGGACACTAATTTAAATGTTTTCATATAGTCTTTGTATCCTCACTTGCAACGCCCTTTATTGTAGAGATTGATAACCTTTCTTCCTCATTACTGTAAGAGTTAGTGCCTATTGGTGCGGTAGTTGGTAGGACTTACTGTGCTCTAGAAGGACCTGATTAAGATATTGTTAGAGCTACCGACAGCTCACCTGCAGTGTGTCATTTGAAAGCACTTTCTGAGAAAAGTAAACTTTCAATTCTAAAATCTGTCATTTTGAAATGTGTCTGCACTATTTTAACTTTATCTGCAAGGACATAGCTGGAGCGAGGCTATTCATTCCCATCCTTAGTACTCTTCCTGCCACATTTTCAGTCTGGTTGTGGCCAACTGGATGTAACAGCTGTCTCCCAAGGTGGCGTGTGTGTTGACTTAAGGACTTTTCTCGTGCCAGGAAACAATGTCATGAGAACCATCCATGGGGTGGGAGAATTGATGACCCAGATGGTGCTCAGCAGAGGTTCCATCTTCCCCATGAGTGTGCCTGACATCCAGCCCAGCCTGCATCCCAGCAAGCAGGGGAGCCCCACCGAGCACGAGGATGTCACTGTCATGGACACCAAGCTGAAGATTATTGAGATTTTACAGGTACAGGGCCTAATGGAAGGGAAGTGACAAACACCTAACTGTGCCTATTGGTTTAACTTCTTACACATTTTGTTCCAGATCATTGTGTAAATATTCTGAAGTGGTATTGATCTAATTTTATTCCTTTTACATTAATGATAAGCCTGGTAAGAAATCTCACACTGACACTATTTAACATATTAATTACATGTGTGAATTCTCACTAAATATAATATATTAATGATGGTACCTAACAAACGTGGAGCGCTTTGAGGTTGACATAACTTCTTTCATATGTATTTTCTCATTTAGCATTGACCCTGATTAAATTTTACCTTTATTTAAGAAGGATTTCAGAGTAGGCAAAGTTAAGATTGAATTCCAACTGTTTTTCTATTTTTAATTGAATTAGACATATGATTCTACGTATACAGATTTATTGTAGTAAGAAACTCAAATAAAATTTTATTTTTATTGACAAAAATGTTAATAATTGTTTTTAATATTTTATGTAAGTGACTATCTCTCTTGATGATTTCGTTTCTAAGAGGCTAGGAATAATATATATATATTTAAAATTAACCTAGTCTAATACCTATCTCTATGAATTTAAAGGGGGTAAATTACTATTTCATGACCAGTGGTTTAGTGGATAAATTCCCCATTACTGTAGCTATGAATTCTTAGCTTTTTTTTTTTTAAGTTTGGAAAGTAGTTTTATGATTCTTTAATTATAGCATTTATTCCAGATTCGAAGAATGGAGTCTGGAGTTTTTGAGGATCTATTAAAATTCTGGAAACAGTTTACTAAGTCTTTCATCATAATTTAATGTAGACTGAGCTACCAGAAGTGGGTTAGTAGTCCTGGAAGGGTCTGTACATTTTTATTTAAAGTAATTAGATTTATAATCATAAAAGATTTCACAGTTCCTCCCGGAATTCCAAAGGCTGAATCCCGAGAAATATTGGCAGCCCTCCCAACCCTGTGTTCGTGACCCGGAGAGATCACTCAGTTGTGCTGTTCTTAACCTGTGGAAGGCGTTGAGCACCTGACCTGTGGGTAATGGGCCTCCAGCTTAGCCTCCTTCTCCTCATGGGAGAGCCTCTGAAATACGTGTCCTCATTTTAGCCCAATGACAGTTCAGAAAAGCAGCATTTACAAAACAGTCCCTAACAGCTAAAAAGCGATGAGATGGAGATACTATGGCAGGGCAGGCTAGGGCTGACTTGCTTTTGCTGCCTCTTTGGGGTTCTTTATGTATTTCTTGTTGAACCTCTGTTCTTGCTCTGATTTTTGTGCCTCCGTGTCTGAGTCTGATGGGCTGTGTCTGTGTTCCCATGTGCTGCTCTTGAATGTTTCTTTCTTAGAACTTCCCTTCAAGAATTTCTTTGTAGCCACGTTCCTTAAGCAAGTTTCCTGCTTTCTGCCATCTCTTCCTCCTCTCAGGCTCTTCCTTTCTTTTCCCCATCATTTCTTGTATTTCTTTTAGTCTTTTTATTTCTCTCTTATTCTCCCCCTCTATCTGTCTTCAGCTCTTTCTCAACTCTCTTTCTCTGACTTTCTTTTTATTCTTCCCTTTCCCCCCTTCTCTTCTACCTTCCATTCTTTTTCATAATTAAATATAGTAGAGGATGATAAGTTTGGATTTTGGCTCTATTTATAAAATATAATTCATTGAACACTAATCTTCAACTAAAAGCTAATAAATGTTTCATTAATTCATGTTTTAATAATTTGTTCTTTACATAAGTTTGTTTAAAAAACACCCTTCTTTTTATGCACCCACAGTCTAGCTTCTGCTCCCACCCTCTGCTCGGGGCTGCCAAATCCACTGGCTCTTTCTCAGCCCTCTTCTCCCACAATCTGTCTCCTGCTTTGAAAATCCCCATATTAACTGGAATCAGTTCAGCCAATATGTGGTACAGTGCTCACTGCATATTAATAAAAGAGTCTCTCTGGTGTTTACTTTTCCTCCTGGATTATATGCTCTTCAAAGGCAGGTTTTATATCCTTGGTACCTTTTCTGTACCCTTGGCAGCTTCCTCAGTAGCTGGCTCAACAAGTTTGTTGAACTTGATGGAACATAGCTAACATAGAGCATGGTTGCTGCTCAGGAGGAGCATAAAGTTCTAGCAGAGGAGGAGAAGGGGGACAGGGAGAGGGAGAGAGAGCGAGAGTGAGAGAGAGAGAGAGAGAGGGAGGGAGGGAGGGAGGGAGGGAGGTTGATTCAACTTTGGACCTGTAGGTGTAAATAATGTGTTGGGTGAGCAAAGAGGAGAAAAATTGATTCGGACTGGGGAGCTAGGGAAAGCTTCATTTCAAAAGGGATTTAAATAGGACCTTGGAGGATATCTCCAAAGCTAGTTATTATGGGGTGGAGGAGAAGAATATTCAAGGTAAAGTGAACAATGGAAATGAATGTGCAGAGGCAAGAGAGAAACTGCAGGCATTCCAGCCTGTGCTGTCAGGACTGAGAAGAGTAGAACAGAGAGTGAGAGAAAGGGGGCAGCAGGAGGGGGGCACGGGGGAGGGGTCTGATATGATGGCGGCGTAGCTAGAGCTAGGGGGAGATGATACCACCAAATACCAAGTTTTCTCGAAACTTGCCTGACCATTACTGTTTGCTGGAACAATGAGAGTCTCTTAAGAGAGTGTAGGGGACACAGATAATAATTATACTGGGAGCGAAGGCCAACCCAGGCCTCTCCCAGGCAAACTGGGATGGAAGGTCACCCTGTATAAGTACAGCTCTCTGTTGTTTCCCGTCTCCACTCATGTCGGTGGCACATACTTTTTCCTTCTCTGATCTCCACTGCATTCTATACCACGTGAGGTAGCCCCTCCTTAATTTCCTAATTATTTTAACAATGCTGTATCTTGTTTTCCCAACTCAATCACTGGCATCTTGAGGACTCTGGGCTTCAGGCATTTGCATTCTTCTCAGTGCCGAGCACAGACGGGAACCTTATTGACACTTAGTTTCTGTCAATACGTCCATTAAGGAGAACAAGGACAAAAACACAGACCCAAGGAAAAACAGGCACTAAGGAGGCACATCCCTGGTATATTAGATGCTATTACCTAAGCTGTCCCTTTGTAGCCTAGATCCAGGATTCATTGTGGTGTAGCCAGAATCCACACTATTGCAGCTGAAATCTTGCCTTTCTGTGCCTGAATGAGGGTCACAGCTCCAGTACTTTCCTTGCAGAGCCGGTGAAAACTCTGCAAAGTGCTTGGGAAATTATGTCATCGTTACCTCTTCATCCAGACCCAGGAGATACCTCTACTTGGAATATTCTGAGAGTAATCATGGAGAGTCAGGTTTTCTTCTTTCCAAAAACTGTTCAGGGATTTTACTGACATTGGCTAATGGAAATGCATCACTTTTCTTAGTGTTATGACTGATTATCATGTAAGCAACAGAAGTGATAAGAGTTTACCAATAAAGTTTCTAACTAGTTCATGTGACATGTTGATAGTACTGTGGCTCTTGGTGTCCTGTAATGAATTTTTAAACACCATGCTGATGAAAGAAACTTATGTTGTTTTTAATGTTTCTTGTAGTTTATCCTGAGTGTCAGACTGGATTATAGGATCTCATATATGCTGTCAATATATAAGAAGGAATTTGGGGAGAACAATGGAAATGCTGAAACGTCTACCAATGGCTCTCCCGATACATTGCTGCCATCAGGTATCTCCTCTGTGACAATATTTCCTCTTTGGATGGTGTTTTCCTGAGAACCTGAAAGTTCCTTTTATGTTTTAAAACAAGAAGTATTCCTATGAGACAAAAATGTCAAAATAATCTCCACCAATAAAATGAAGGAACTGAGATAGAAATTAAATAACTTGCCTAGAACAGCAGCGAGGATGTTTGCTGCTACTGGTGCTTTGGATGCAGTTTTTCTGGTAATCTTCACAACTCTGTGAAGTGCAGGTACTGTGTTGTTTTTTGTTTGTTTGTTTTTTCAACATCTTTGTTGGAGTATGATTGCTTTACAATGGTGTATTAGTTTCTGTTTTATAAAAAGGGAATCAGCTGTACATATACATATATCCCCATATCCCCTCCCTCTTGCGTCTCCCTCCCCCCCACCCTCCCTATCCCACCCCTCTAGGTGGTCACAAAGCACCGAGCTGACCTCCCTGTGCTATGCGGCTGCTTCCCACTAGCTATCTATTTTACATTTGGTGGTGTATATATGTCCATGCCACTCTCTCACTTCCCCATCCCGCTCCCCAGGTCCTCAAGTCCATTCTCTAGTAGGTCTGCGTCTTTATTCCCGTCCTACACCTAGATTCTTCATGACCATTTTTTTTTGTCTTTTTTTAGATTCCATATATATGTGTTAGTATACGGTATTTGTTTTTCTCTTTCTGACTTACTTCACTCTGTATGACAGACTCTAGGTCCATCCACCTCACTACAAATAACTCAATTTCGTTTCTTTTTATGACTGAGTAATATTCTATTGGATATATGTGCCACATCTTCTTTATCCATTCATCCGACGATGGACACTACGGCTGCTTCCATGTCCTGGCTATTGTAAATAGAGCTGCAATGAACACTGTGGTACATGACTCTTTTTGAATTATGGTTTTCTCAGGGTATATGCCCAGTAGTGGGATTGCAGGGTCGTATGGTAGTTCTATTTTTAGTTTTTTAAGGAGCCTCCATACTGTTCTCCATAGTGGCTTTATCAATTTACATTCCCACCAACAGTGCAAGGGGGTTCCCTTTTTTCCACAACCTCTCCAGCATTTATTGTTTGTAGATTTTTTGATGATGGCCATTCTGACTGGTGTGAGGTGATACCTCAGTAGTTTTGATTTGCATTTCTCTAATGATTAGTGACACTGAGCATTCTTTCATGTTTGTTGGCCATCTGTATATCTCCTTTGGAGAAATATCTATGTAGGTCTTCTGCCCATTTTTGGATTGGGTTGTTTGTTTTTTTGATACTGAGTGCTTGTAAATTTTAGAGATTAATCCTTTGTCAGTTGCTTCGTTTGCAAATATTTTCTCCCATTCTGCGTGTTATCTTTTCATCTTATTTATGGTTTCCTTTGCTGTGCAAAAGCTTTTAAGTTTCATTAGTTCCCATTTGTTTATTTTTGTTTTTATTTCCATTTCTCTAGGAGGTGGGTCAAAAAGGATCTTGCTGTGATTTATGTCATAGAATGTTCTGCCTATGTTTTCCTCTAAGTGTTTTATAGTGTCTGGCCTTACATTTAGGTCTTTAATCCATTTTGAGTTTATTTTTGTGTATGGTGTTAGGGAGTGTTCTAATTTCATTCTTTTACATGTAGCTGTCCAGTTTTCCCAGCACCACTTATTGAAGAGGCTGTCTTTTCTCCATTGTATATTCTTACCTCCTTTATCAAAGATAAGCTGACCATATGTGCATGGGTTTATTTCTGGGCTTTCTATCCTGTTCCATTTATCTATATTTCTGTTTTTTTGCCAGTACCATATTGTCTTGATTACTGTAGCTTTGTAGTATAGTCTGAAATCTGGGAGTCTGATTCCTCCAGCTCCGTTTCTCTTTCTCAAGATTGCTTCGGCTGTTCGGAGTCTTTTGTGTTTCCATACTAATTGTGACATTTTTTGTTTAGTTCTGTGAAAATGCCAGTGGTAGTTTTATAGGGATTGCGTTGAATCTGTAGATTGCTTTGGGTACTATAGTCATTTTCACAATGTTGATTCTTCCAATCCAAGAACATGGTATATCTTTCCATCTGTTGGTATCATCTTTAATTTCTTTCATCAGTGTCTTATAGTTTTCTGCATACAGGTCTTTTGTTTCCTTAGGTAGATTTTTTCCTAGGTATTTTATTCTTTTTGTTGCAATGGTAGATGCGAGCGTTTCCTAAATTTCTCTTTCAGATTTTTCATCATTAGTGTATAGGAATGCCAGAGATTTCTGTGCATTAATTTTGTATCCTGCTACTTTACCAAATTCTTTGATTAACTCTAGTAGTTTTCTGGTAGCATCTTTAGGATTCTCTATGTATAGTATCATGTCATCTGTGAATAGTGACAGCTTTTCTTCTTCTTTTATGATTTGGACTCCTTTTATATCTTTTTCTTCTCTGATTGCTGTGGCTAAAACTTCCAAAACTATGTTGAATAAGAATGGTGAGAGTGGGCAACCGTGTCTTGTTCCTGATCTTAGTGGAAATGGTTTCAGTTTTTCACCATTGAGAATGATGTTGGCTGTGGGTTTGTCACATATGGCCTTTATTTTGTTGAGGTAAGTTCCTGCTATGCCTACTTTCTGGAGGGTTTTTATCATAAATGTGTGCTGAATTTTGTCAAAAGCTTTTTCTGCATCTATAGAGATGATCATATGTTTTTTCTCCTTCAGTTTGTTAGTATGGTTTATCACATTGACTGATTTGCATATATTGAAGGATCCTTGCATCCCTGGGATAAACCCCACTTGATCATGGTGTATGATCCTTTTAATGTGCTGCTGGATTCTGTTTGCTAGTATTTTGTTGAGAATTTGTGCATCTATGTTCATCAGTGATATTGGCCTGTAGTTTTCTTTCTTTGTGATAGCTTTGTCTGGTTTTGGTATCAGGATGATGGTGGCCTCATAGAATGAGTCAGGGAGTGTTCCTCGCTCTGCTACATTTTGGAAGAGTTTGAGAAGGATAGGTGTTAGCTCTTCTCTAAATGTTTGATAGAATTCGCCTGTGAAGCCATTTGGTCCTGGGCTTTTGTTTGTTGGAAGATTTTTAATTACAGTCTCAATTTCAGTGCTTTTGATTGGTCTGTTTATATTTTCTGTTTCTTCCTGGTTCAGTCTTGGAAAGTTGTGCTTTTCTAAGAATTTGTCCATTTTTCCGGGTTGTCCATTTTATTGTCATAGAGTTGCCTGTAGTAATCTCTCATGATCCTTTGTATTTCTGCAGTGTCAGTTGTTACATCTCCTTTTTCATTTCTAATTCTATTGATTTGAGACTTCTCTCTTTTTTTCTTGATGAATCTGGCTAATGGTTTATCAATTTTGTTTATCTTCTCAAAGAACCAGCTTTTAGTTTCGGAGTCTGAATCTTTTACGCATTATGCTCTTTTGGTGAAAATCCAAGGTTTTTTGGTTTTCTTTTTTTGACTTGGATCAAAGAATAATGCGAAATGCTGCTCTCAGGAGGAAAGGTATTTTGTAGGAATCACCCCGCTCAAGAAAAAAGACATGGCATTCCCCACAATGGTCTGGATGTGGGTGTTGGCTTTATTGTGTGTGTGTATGCATGCGTTCGTTCTTTATTTCCTTGCATGGTTGTAAATTGGTAGTATATTTCAGTTTTTCACATTTAAAATGTGTAAGAATGAAGCCACTCTATCTGTGAGTGTGGGAGCATAATGACATAAGAGCATAAAATTTATTGTAAAAATTTTGTGACTCTGGAAAGTACCTTATGAAACCTAAGGTATATTAAATTACCATTTTTCTGGATAGATCAGGCCAGTCATGGCAAGTTGGAAAGTATGTTGTATTGAAGAATTAGCCAGTTAACAGAATTCTTTTGCTGGGGCAGGATTTGTACACAGATATGATACTTTCTTTTAACCATAACCACTGTGATAACATCAGGAAGCCTCCTCTTTTTTCTGCATCAATCGATTTGATAGGAATGAGTCAATGATTATAAGTGTGTAGTTAATGTAGATGCTCAACCAAATGTCCTGCTGTCCGACTCATCGGTACCATCCAAAGGCAGCATGCCTCTACGGAAGGGGTTAAGCTGTCCTGAGCTAGAAGTCTCCCTGGAACATTTGCAACAGTGTTGGTTTTTTTATGCTTCCCAGAATTGTAGGACTCCAAAGGGCTATTTCCAGGAATGTTAGGGCAGAACCAGAAAGTCTTGCTGGCAGTTGCATTGACACTAGCATAAGAATTATTGGCTTTCAGAAGCCAGACTTCTGGAAACAGGAGCTCTAAGTGTCAGTAAAAGTGTGGGAGGGAAAGTCTAGGGGCATCCCCAGAAAACCAGTTCTCTCTGATTTACCTGATCTCTTCAATTGGTTGTATTCATTAGAGGAAGCATTCTGGGAAGAATTCTTTTTGCCTTTTTATGTCTTGCTCTGTTTTCTTTTCATACTTTTGGAGGTGAGAAATAAATTGTGTACTTATCGTAGTTATTTTCAAAATGTTATTGTTGGGGATGAGTGAAGAATCATGGTTGGTTCACATTAAAAAAAAAAAAAAATCAAATACCCTGTCCCAGAAGAAGAAGGGACGGATTTATAGAAGTAAGCTTAGGTTAAAAGATCATGTTTGGAAGTACCATGTATTAACAAGGTTCCTTATAGGTATACTGTGATTCTTTAAAAAATATTATTCTTCCATGTCATTACCCATTTAAATTAAATGTGTGTATATAGGTGTATGTGTAGTTGATATATATATATATATATATATACACACACACGTACATACTTATATAGATGTGGAAAGTTTGTAAATGGTTCTTTCTGATCTTTTAAATGTATCTTTGACTCTAACAATATATATTTTAAAATGTAAACTTCAATTTAAAATATTGACCGATAAGGGGAACTGTATTGAGACTTTTTAAAGTGTTAATTGACTTTTGGTGGCATAAGGAAATTAAGACAAAAGCATTTTTAGGTAAGCTAATATTATCATAAATATTGGGACTCCTAATTATAAAATGATAAAGAATGGATTTTACCATTTGTCTTTGCAGCTGTTGTTCCTGACATAGATGAAATTGCAGCTCAGGCAGAAACTATGTTTGCTGGAAGGTACAGTAACATTTATGTGTCTTTTTCTTGTAAATAAGATTTTACTTAGAATTTTATTGACACTTTATTGTTCACTTCACTATATCTATTTAATTTTAGATCCTTTATCGTTGCCAACATAATTTCTGCCATAAATGAAGCTGCTACTTTACTGTAGAAGAGAAAGCATAGCTTTTCTTTAGGTCAGGTAAAAAAAAGACAGGAGACATGAGTTCAGTGTAGTGAACTTTCCCCTGAATTCTTTGCTTTTCTTTCCTCAAATAATGACAGCACACGAGCGCCCTTTAAGTTTCCTGGTATGAATATTGCTGCCTCTTGCAAAACGTTGCTTCCCCAAATCTGAGAAATTGTAGGCAAGAAAGTAACTTCTTTCAACGTTATCATTAACTTTATAAGTGAGAAATAACGCTATTTTCTGCCAATTGGAAATATCCATGATTAAAGAAAATGAAACATCTCTGACATGACTACTCTCCTTTGCTGTCAGGTGCCCTGCTACTCACTGTTTTTAGGTTGTTTCTTTTTTTCCCATAAACGAAAGTAATAGTCAAAAAGAAAAGTCAAAACCGTAAAATGTCTGAGCTACAAATTATTGAGTTTCTGGCATTCATTTTTATCATAGATTTGCCATGAGTACCTAAACAAATTTCTGTACTAAGGCACTGCATTTTCTTTGGTTAGAAAGAAAGACAAGAATGAGTAATCAGGGGAACCCAAAAGGGTTTTTATCTCTAGTGAACATTTGGTTTAAGTTTGTTTTTATATTGTTTTGCCAGTTTTTGCTGTTGTTATTGTTGCTGTGTTTTCCTATTCAAGTATTTCATTATTCCCGAGAAGAGAGAATAAACCAGTGTATGATTTTCATCTTAAAATAAACGGACTTTTTATCAGGGGAATCTTGCTCAGAGTCCGGACACACCAAACTCGCAGAGTTGCTCTGGTGATGCCTGTGTGCCTGTGTGCACGAGCACTGCCTTCCCCGTGCCTCACCACCTGTCGTGGAGAGGTTTTTGGACTCTGGGGAAGTTCAGTCCTTGATGTCCATCCAGCCAAGTATGTCTTCTCAATAAACGCTTCAGGATTGATTCAGATTCTATCTTTTGTCTTTGCCTAGATGACCAAATCATCCCGGTTTGCCTGCTACTTTCCCAGTGCAATTACTCAAAGTCGCCTATCTTGGGAACCCCCTCAGTCTTGGACAAACTGGGATGTAGGTCACCCCTACTGACATGGACAAACACAAGTTTTCTCTATGTTTTGTTTCCTCATTAGTTACCCGAGGCCAAAAAAGAGTAAAAATTTCTTCCTTTATACTTTCCAGTTTTTTTTGGCGGGGTGGGTGGGTGATAACTGAGGATGTACACACAATTTTAACCACTTCTGACTAAATTTTATGTAAATATAAGTTATTTTAGAATAATTTTTGGTTTTATAGAAAGGAAAAAAATCCAGTTCAACTTGATGATGAAGGAGGCAGGACATTTTTACGGGTCCTCATTCATCTGATCATGCATGACTACCCTCCTTTGCTATCAGGAGCCCTGCAGCTGCTGTTCAAGCACTTCAGCCAGAGAGCGGAAGTTTTACAGGCATTTAAACAGGTGAGATTCAGTAGCCCTCAGTAGTTCCATAGCAGAGGCTCTGAGAATATTGTTTATAACATCCAACCTGACTTCATGGTTGCAGAGTTAATGAGACTGTGCAGCTTTTCCTGGGGACACTTTCTATTTTTAAAGATAGATATGGCCTTGTCTTAGGCCAAGACTTGATCTATTTTAGAAAGAGATCCCCACAAGTGATTTTTCAGTTAATATCTTTAATGTAAATGACAGGCACTAAAATTTAGGAGGGCACTGGGAGATAAAACCATATTAGGAATTTTGTTGCCAGTGCTGTTATTTTGACCCCAGATTTTACTGATAAATTTGGGTAATGCCCTGAAATAAATGTCGTGATTGAAAAACTGTAGAAATCCAAAAGAAAGGAATTGTGATGGATCTAATCTTTTTCTTTGTTGTCTTTGAATGATATCAATCTTGAGACCATTAATGAGAAACATCTCAGGGCTTACATGTATTTCACTAATATTTATTTAATAGAGCATTGATCTTCATTAGGAAGTTTTACAAGGGTATGTTACAATATGAAATAATTAAAAGAGTAATTATATAAATACAGATAATTATTCATATATTTGTAAGTGTCACACAATACATATAAATTTAGGTTTAGACTGTACCACTGTTTTCTTCCACTTGTTTTTATGCTTCTACCTCTTTCCAAATAGAGAGAGTCTCAGAAAAATTAACTTTAGCAGTAAAATTAGAGTTAGGGTATCTCATTTTAAATTACTCTTTAGCACTTTAAAAAGCTTTGCTAGGGCTCACTTTTTATATGTGTAATTCTTCATAACATGTCAATATATTGAGTAGAGTTCACAGATACTTTCAGGGGAATTCTCATGATCAATATACATCTAAAATATGTAAAATATATGTAAATATATATAAAATATTCATAAATATTCTAGAAATACTAAACTTCAACTGAGGGGCAAATATGTTAAAAAGACTTGGGATTTTTGACATAAATGAAATAGGAATAAAGGAAATTCCATAAGTAAGTTAAGTAAACTAAGGATTGCAATTCTGTTTCCAGGTACAGTTACTGGTGTCCAATCAGGACGTAGATAACTACAAGCAAATCAAGGCAGACCTAGACCAGCTTCGACTAACTGTAGAAAAATCCGAGTTATGGGTTGAGAAGAGCAGCAGCTATGAGAATGGAGAAATGGTTGAAAATCAAGTAAAAGGTGGTGAGGAGCCAATTGAGGTCTGTTTTCAAGATCTATTTTGAAATAATCCAAACAATATCTTTTAAATCAGCATAAAATTTCCATTTGCCAAGTCAAATATCTGCATAAATTTGTACTTTGGTTGATTCTTGTCAATTGCTCTCACTTGTTACCTCATCTGACTACTTTTTCACTCTTCCTCCTTCCCACTGTAAATCCTATAAGCCAGGAATCAGGACAATAGGAGGGAGTGAGGTGGAGAAAAAGAGGAATAGGTCCTAAGCTGAGACCTGTACAGAGAGAGGAATTTTTGTTTCTACCATTCATGGTGGCTTTTTATTGGTAACCTATAAATCATTCCTTTTATTATTGAATAACCTTATAAATATGTAAAAATACCCAATGGATGGACAATATGCTTTATTACCAACATGAAAATCCCCCAAATCTGTTTCATCTACAGAATAGTAAGACACTGATCATAAATCCTCTGTTATATTGGTTTTAATTTTCAGTAGGTTAATTAGTTGCTGTTTTCAGATTTCACTAAATACTAAATAAACCATAAAAATTTTTAAGCAGTGTTTTAGTAGACTAGTGCCAACAGTATAAAGATAATGTATTGAGTTTCTTAAATACCTCTCTAGTGTTTTATTTAGTTGTTATTTTACTTTATTTTATTTAACATCTTTATTGGAGTATAATTGTTTTACATTGTTGTCTTAGTTGCTGCTGTATAACAAAGTGAATCAGCTATATGTATACATAATCCCCATATCCCCTCCCTCTTGCATCTCCCTCCCACCCTCCCTATCCCACCCCTCTAGGTGGACACAAAGCACCACACTGATTTCCCCGTGCTATGTGCCTTCCCACTAGCTATCTACCTTACATTTGGTAGTGTATATATGTCCATGACACTCTCTCACTTTGTCCCAGCTATCCTTCGCCCTCCCCATGTCCTCAAGCCCATTCTCTGCATCTGCGTCTCTATTCCTGTCCTGCCCCTAGGTTCTTCAGAACCATTTTTTTTTTTTTTAGGTTCCATATATAGGTGTTAACGTACAGTATTTGTATTTCTCTTTCTGACTTACTTCACTCTGTGTGACAGACTCTAGATCCAACCACCTCACTACAAATAACCCAGTTTGGTTTCTTTCTATGGCTGAGTAATATTCCATTGTATATATATGCCACATCTTCTTTATCCATTCATCTGTCGATGGACACTTAGGTTGCTTCCACGTCCTGGCTATTGTAAATAGAGCTGCAGTGAACATTGTGGTACATGACTCTTTTTGAGTTATGTTTTTCTCAGGGTGTATGCCAGGTATTGGGATTGCAGGGATGTATGGTAGTTCTATTTTTAGTTTTTGAAGAAACTTGCATACTATTCTCCATAGTGGCTGTGTCAATTTACATTCCCACCAACAGTTCAAGAGGGTTCCCTTTTTTCCACACCCTCTCCAGCATTTATCGTTTGTAGATTGTTTGATGATGGCCATTCTGACTGGTGTGAGATGATATCTCATTGTAGTTTTGATTTGCATTTCTCTAATGATTAAAGATGTTGAGCATTCTTTCATGTGCTTGTTGGCAGTCTGTATATCTTCTTTGGAGAAATGTCTATTTAGGTCTTCTGCTCATTTTTGGATTGGGTTGTTTGTTTTTTTGATATTGAGCTTCATGAGCTGCTTGTAAATTTTGGAGGTTAATCCTTTGTCAGTTGCTTCATTTGCAAATATTTTCTCCCATTCTGAGGGTTGTCTTTTGGTCTCATTTATGGTTTCCTTTGCTGTGCAAAAGCTTTGAAGTTTCATTAGGTCCCATTTATTTATTTATTTTTTATTTCCATTTTTGTAGGAGGTGGGTCAAAAAGGATTTTGCTGTGATTTATGTCATAGAGTGTTCTGCCTATGTTTTCCTCTAAGAGTTTTATAGTGTCTGGGCTTACATTTAGGTCTCTAATCCATTTTGAGTTTATTTTTGTGTATGGTGTTAGGGAGTGTTCTAATTTGATCCTTTTACATGTAGCTGTCCAATTTTCCCAGCACCACTTATTGAAGAGGCTGTCTTTACTCCATTGTATGTTCTTGCCTCCTTTATTAAAGATAAGATGACCATACATGTGCTGATTTATCTCTGGGTTTTCTATCCTGTTCCATTGACCTATACTTCTGTTTTTGTGGCAGTACCATACTGTCCTGATTACTATAGCTTTGAACTATAGTCTGAGGTCCCAGAGCCTGATTCCTCCAGCTCCGTTTTTCTTTCTCAAGATTGCTTTGGCTATTTGGGGTCTTTTGTGTTTCCATACAAATTGTGAAATTTTTTGTTCTAGTTCTGTGAAAAATGTCAATGGTAGTTTTATAGGGATTGCATTGAATCTGTAGATTGCTTTGGGTAGTATAGTCATTTTCACAATGTTGATTGTTTCAGTCCAAAAACATGGTATATCTCTCCATCTGTTGGTATCATTTTTAATTTCTTTCATCAGTGTATTATAGTTTTCTGCATACAGGTCTTTAGTCTCCCTAGATAGGTTTATTGCTAGGTATTATATTATTTTTGTTGCAGTTGTAAATGGGAGTGTTTCCTTAATTTCTCTTTCAGATTTTTCATCATTAGTGTATAGGAATGCAAGAGATTTCTGTGCATTAATTTTGTATCCTGCAACTTGACCAAATTCATTGATTAGCTCTAGTAGTTTTCTGGTGGCATTTTTAGGATTCTCTATGTATAGTATCATGTCATCTGCAAACAGTGACAGTTTTACTTCTTTTCCAATTTGTGTTCCTTTTATTTCTTTTTCTTCTCTGATTGCTGTGGCTAGGACTTCCAAAACTATGTCGAATAATAGTGGTGAGGGTAGATATCCTTGTCTTATTCCTGATCTTAGAGAAAATGCTTTCAGTTTTTCACCATGGAGAATGATGTTTGCTGTGGGTTTGTCGTATATGGCCTTATTATGTTGAGGTAGGTTCCCTCTATGCCCACTTTCTGGAGGGTTTTTATCATAAATGTGTTTTGAATTTTGTCAAAAGCTTTTTCTGCATCTATTGAGGTGATCATATGGTTTTTATGCTTCAATTTGTTAATATGGTGTATCACATTGATTGATTTGCGTATATGGACGGATCCTTGCATCCCCGGGATAAATCCCAGTTGATCATGGTATAGGATCCTTTTAATGTGTTGTTGGATTCTGTTTGCTGGTATTTTGTTGAGTCTTTTTTCATCTATATTCATGAGTGATATTGGTCTGTAATTTTCTTTTTTTGTAGTATCTTTGTCTGGTTTTGGTATCAGGGTGATGGTGGCCTCATAGAATGAGTTTGGGAGTGTTCCTTCCTCTGCAATTTTTTGGAAGAGTTTGAGAAGGATGTGTGTTAGCTCTTCTCTAAATGTTTGATGGAATTCACCTGTGAATCCATCTGGTCCTGGACTTTTGTTTGTTGGAAGATTTTTATCATAGTTTCAACTTCATTACTGAATGAAAGTGATTGGTGTGTTCATATTTTCTATTTCTTCCTGGTTCAGTCTTTGAAGGTTATACGTTCCTAAGAATTTGTCCATTTCTTCCAGGTTGTCCATTTTTGGGGCATAGAGTTGCTTGTAGTAGTCTCTTAGGATGCTTTGCATTTCTATGGCGTTTTTTGTAATTTCTCCTTTTTCAATTCTAATATTATTCATTTGAGTCCTCTCCCTCTTTTTCTTGATGAGTCTGGCTAATGGTTTATCAATTTTGTTTATCTTATCAAAGAACCAGGATTTAGTTTTATTATCTCTGCTATTGTTTTCTTTGTTTCTGTTTCATTTATTTCTGATCTGATACTTATGATATCTTTCCTTCTGCTAACTTTGGGTTTTGTTTGTTCTTCTTTCTCTAGTTCCTTTAGGTGTACGGTTAGATTGTTTATTTGAGATTTGTCTTGTTTCTTGAGGTAGACTTGTATGCCATAAACTTCCCTCTTAGAACTGCTTTTGCTGAATCCCGTAGGTTTTGGATCATCGTGTTTTCATTGTCATTTGTCTCAGGTATTTTTTTATTTCTTCAGTGATCTCTTGGTTATTCAGTAACGTATTGTTTAGCCTCCATGTGTTTGTTATGTTTTTTTTCCCTGTAATTGATTTCTAGGCTCATAGTGTTGTTGTCAGAAAAGATGCTTGATATGATTTCCATTTTCTTAAATTTACAGAGGCTTGATTTGTGAACCAATATGTGATCTGTCCTGCAGAATGTTCCATGCACACTTGAGAAGAAAGTGTAATCTGCTGTTTTTGGATGGAATGTCCTATAAATATCAGTTAAATCTATCTGGTCTGTTGTCTCATTTAAAGCTTCTGTTTCCTTATTAATTTTCTGTTTGGATGATCTGTCCATTGGTGTATGTGAGGTGTTAAAGTCTCCCACTATTACTGTGTTACTGTCGATTTCCTCTTTTAGAGCTGTGAGCAGTTGCCTTATGTATTGAGGTGCTCCTATGTTGGGTGCATATATATTTATAATTGTTATATCTTCTTCTTGGATTGATCCCTTGATCATTATGTCATGTCCTTCCTTGTCTCTTGTAACATTCTTTATTTTAAAGTCTTTTATCTGATATGAATATTGCTCCTCCAGCTTTCTTTTGATTTCCATTTGCATGGAATATCTTTCTCTGTCCCCTCACTTTCAGTCTGTATGTGTCCCTACATCTGACGTGGGTTTGTTGTAGACAACATATATATGGGTCCTGTTTTTGTATCCATTCAGTAAGCCTGCGTCTTTTGGTTGGAGCATTTAATCCATTCACATTTAAGGTAATTATCGATATGTATGTTCCTATGACCATTTACTTAATTGTTTTGGGTTTGTTTTTATAGGTCCTTTTCTTCTGTTGTGTTTGCCACTTAGAGAAGTTCCTTTAGCATTTGTTGTAGAGCGGTTTTGGTGGTGCTGAATTCTCTTAGCTTTTGCTTGTCTGTAAAGGTTTTGATTTCTTCATCGAATCTGAGTGAGATCCTTGCTGGTTAGAGTAATCTTGGATGTAGTTTCTCCCTTTCATCACTTTAAGTATATTATGCCACTCCCTTCCAGCTTGTAGAGTATCTGCTGATGAGAAATCAGCTGTTAACCTTATGGGAGTTCCCTTGTATGTTATTTGTCATTTTTCCCTTTTGCTTTCAATAGTTTTTGTTTTTAATTTTTGCCAATTTGGTTACTATGTGTCTTGACGTGTTTCTCCTTGGGTTTATCCTGTATGAGACTCTGTGCTTCCTGGACTTGGGTGGCTATTTCCTTTCCCACGTTAGGGATGTTTTCGACTACAATCTCTTCAAATATTTTCTCTGGTCCTTTTTCTCTGTCTTCTTCTGGGACCCCTATGTTGCAAATTTTGTTGCGTTTAATGTTGTCCCAGGGGTCTCTTAGGCTGTCTTCATTTCTTTTCATTCTTTTTTCTTTACTCTGTTCCATAGCAGTGAATTCCACCATTCTGTCTGCCAGGTCACTTATCTGTTCTTCTGCCTCCGTTTTTCTGTTATTGATTCTTTCTAGTGTGTTTTTCATCTCATTTATTGTATTGTTCATCTCTGTTTGTTCTTTAATTCTTCTGGGTCTTTGTTAAACATTTCTTGCATCTTCTTGATATTTGCCTCCATTTTTTTTCTGAGGTCCTGGATCATGTTCAGTATCATTATTCTGAATTCTTTTTCTGGAAGGTTGCCTATGTCCACTTCATTTAGTTGTTTTTCTGGGGTTTTATCTTGTTCCTTCATCTGGTACATAGCCTTCTGCCTTTTCATCTTGTCTCTCTTTCTGTGAATGTGGTTTTTGTTCCACAGGCTGCAGGATTTTAATTCTTCTTGCTTCTGCTGTCTGCCCTCTGTTGGATGAGGCTATCTAAGAGGCTTGTGTCGGTACAGTTTTTTTCCTGTAATTGATATCTAGTCTCATAGCATTGTGGTTGGAAAAGATACTTGATAAGATGTCAGTTTTCTTAAATTTACAAAGGCTTGATTTGTGACCTAAGATATGATCTATCCTGGAGAATGTTCCATGAGCACTTGAGAGGAAAGTTTATTCTGTTGTTTTTGGATAGAATGTCCTATAAGTATCAATTAAGTCCGTCTTGTTTAACGTGTCATTTAAAGCTTGTGTTTCCTTATTTATTTTCATTTTGGTTGATCTGTCCATTGGTGAAAGAGGGGTTTAAAAGTCCCCTACTATTATTGTGTTACTGTCGATTTCCCCTTTTATGGCTGTGAGCAGTTGCCTTATGTATTGAGGTGCTCCTATGTTTGATGCATAAATATTTATAATTGTTATATCTTCTTCTTGGATTGATCCCTTGATCATTATGTAGTGTTCTTCTTTGTCTCTTGTGATAGTCTTTATTTTAAAGTCTATTTTGTCTGATATGAGAATTGCTACTCCAGCTTTGTTTTGATTTCCATTTGCATGGAATATCTTTTACCATCCCTTCACCTTCAGTCTGTGCATGTCCCTAGGTCTGAAGTGGGCCTGTTGTAGACAGCATATATAAGGGTCTTGTTTTTGTATCCATTCAGCCAGTGTATATCTTTTGGTTGGAGTATTTTACCCATCTATATTTTAGATGGTTATTGATATGTATATTCCTCTTTCCATTTTCTTAGTTGTTTTGGGCTTGTTATTGTAGATCTCTTCCTTCTATTGCGTTTCCTGCCTAGAGAAGTTCCTTTAGCATTTGCTGTAAAGCTCGTTTGGTGGTGCTGAATTCTCTTAGCTTTTGCTTGTCTTTAAAGGTTTTAATTTCTCTGTCGAATCTGAATGAGATCCTTTCTGGGTAGAGTAATCTTGGTTGTAATTTTTTCCCTTTCATCACTTTAAATATGTCCTGCCACACCCTTCTGGCTTGCAGAGTCCCTGCTGAAAGATCAGCTGTTAACCTTATGGGGATTCCCTTGTAATTTATTTGTTTTTTTTCTGTTACCGCTTTCAGTATTTTTTCTTTGTATTTAATTTTTGATAGTTTGATTAATATGTGTCTTGCCGTGTTTCTCATTGCATTTATCCTGTATGGGACTCTCTGCGGTTCCTGGACTTGACTGACTATTTCCTTTCCCATATTAGGGAAGTTTTCAAGTATAATCTCTTCAAATATTTTCTCAGTCCCTTTTTTTTCCTCTTCTTCTTCTGGGACCTCTATAATTCGAACGTTCATGCGTTTAATGTTTTTCCCAGAGGTCTCTGAGACTGTCCTCAATTATTTTCATTGTTTTTTCTTTATTCTGCTCTGTGGTGGTTATTTCCACCATTTTATCTTCTAGGTCACTTTTCTGTTCTTCGGCCTCAGTTATTCTGCTACTGATTCCTTCTAGAGAATTTTTAATTTCATTTATTGTGTTGCTCATCACTGTCTATTTGCTCTTTATTTCTGCTAGGTCCTTGTTAAGTGTTTCTTGTATTTTCTCTATTCTACTTCTAAGATTTTGGATCATCTTTACTATCATTATTCTGAATTCTTTTTCACGTAGACTTCCTATTTCCTCTTCATTTGTTTGGTCTGGTGGGTTTTTACCTTGCTTCTTCATCTGCTTTATATTTCTCTGTCTTATCATTTTGCTCAACTCACAGTGTGTGGGGTCTCCCTTTCACAGGCTGCAGGTTCATAGTTGCCGTTTTTTTTGGTGTCTGTCCCCAGTGGGTAAGGTAGGTTCCATGGGTTGTGTAGGCTTCCTGGTGGAGGGGCCTGGTGGCTGCTTTCTCGTGGATGAGTCTGGATCCTCTTTTTCTGGTGGGCAAGACAATGTCCAATGGTGTGTTTTGGGGTGTCTATGAACCTAGTATGATTTTAGGTAGCCTCTGTGCTAATGGGTAGGGTTGTGTTCCTGTCTTGGTACTTGTGTGGCATGGGGTATCCAGCACTGTAGCTTGCTGGTTGTTGAGTGGAGCTGGGTCTTAGCATTGAGACGGAGACCTCTGGAAGAGCTCTCCAGATTGATATTACAGGATCCAGGAGGTCTCTGTTGGTCCAATGTCCTGAACTCATCTCTCCCACCTCAGAGGCTCAGGCCTGACACCCAAGCGGAGCACCAAGAGCCTGTCACCCACACAGCTCAGGAGAAAAGGGAGAAAAAATATAAATGAAGAAAAATAAAATAAAATAAAGTTATTAAAATAAAAAAACATATTATTAAAATAAAAAATAAAAGAAGTACTTAAAACAAAAAAAGAAGAGAGCAGTGAAATCGAGAACAAATCCACCAATGATAAGAAGCACTAAAAACTAAACTAAGATAAGCATGTAAATCAGAAAATAGTCTGTCGCATACAGCAAACCCCAAGTCTACAGTTGCTTCCAAAGTCTACCGCCTCAGTTTTGGGATGATTTGTTGTCTATTCAGGTATTTCACAGATGGAGGTACATCAAGTTGATTGTGGAGATTTAATCCACTGCTCTTGAGGCTTCTGGGAAAGATTTCCCTTTCTCTTCTTTGTTCGCACAGCTCCTGGGGTTCAGCTTTGGAATTGGCCCCGCCTCTGCGTGTACGTCTCCACCCAGACAGGACGGGGTTAAAGGAGTGGCTGATTAGGGGGCTCTGGCTCACTCAGGCTCACTCAGGAGAGAGGGCTACAGAATGTGGGGCGAGGCTGTGGTGGCAGAGGCCAGTGTGACATTGCAACAGCCTGAGGCGCGCTGTGTGTTCTCCTGGGGAAGAGGTCCCTGGATCACGGGACCCTGGCAGTGGCGGGCTGTACAGGCTCCCAGGAGGGGAGCTGTGTGTAGTGACCTGTGCTTGCACACAGGCTTCTTGGTGGCTGCAGCAGCAGTGTTAGCGTTCCATGCCCATCTCTAGGGTCCAAGCTGATAGCAACGTCTCATGCCCGTCTCCGGAGCTGTTTAGGTGGTGCTCTGAATCCCCTCTCCTCATGCACCCTGAAATAGTGGTCTCTTGCCTCTTAGGCAGTTCTAGACTTTTTCCGGACTCCCGGCTATCTGTGGCGCACTAGCCCCTTTCAGGCTGTGTTCACACAGCCAACCCCAGCCCTCTTTCTGGGATCTGAGCTCCAAAGCCTGAGCCTCAGCTCTCAGGCCCCACCCGCCCCGGCGGTGAGCAGACAAGCATCTTAGGCTGGTGTGTGCTGGTTGGCGGCGGTCCTCTGTGTGGGAATCTCTCTGCTTTGCCCTCCACACCCCTGTGGCTGTGCTCTCCTCCGTGGCTCCGAAGCTTCCCCTCCACCCACACCCTGTCTCAGCCAGTGAAGGGACTTCCTAGTGTGTGGAAGCTTTTCCTCCTTCACAGCTCACTCCCAGAGGTGCAGGTTCTGTCCCTATTCTTTTGTCTCTGTTTTTTTTTTTGCCCTACCCAGGTACATGGGGGAGTTTCTTGCCTTTTGGGAGGTCTGAGGTCTTCTGCCAGCATTCATCAGGTGTTCTGTAGGAGTTGTTCCACATGTAGATGTATTTCTGATGTATTTGTGGGGAGGAAGGTGATCTCCGTGTCTTACTTCTCTGCCATCTTGAAGGTCCTCCTTAGCTCTTATTTTAATCTGCAGGATTATAAACTGTTACTATTTAGAGAGGTTTACCTACCCCGAGTCTTCTGTTTCTTGGAATACCTAAAATATTTTGTAGTGCAGGGTGATGAGCAGAGGTAATTAGTGGGAGGGGGAGGTAATTAGAGTCATCAAAATGTTAAAAAGTTCCAAAGGGAAATTCAGTGGTGGGTAACTACTTTCTACTTGTCTCAGGACTAATTATCACTGATCTGCACAACAGTTTTGACTTAATTCTTTAGGAACTGTTTCTGTGATTTTATGTTGTAAGTTAGTAGAATGTAGAATTTCTAAAGCTTTTACTTATTTATTTATTTATTTTGGTTAAAATAGAGTTCTTCCATGGTATATTTAAGAAATAAGAGAAATTTCAACATTTGTTTAGTATTTGCTGTACACCAACTCCTAAAGCTGACACTGTCATGCATGGTATATCTTTTAAAATGTTACGACAAACTTTGGAGATAGTTATAAACATCACGTTTCTGAGCATGAACCAACTGAAATTGAGAAAACCCAAGTGTATTCTCATTGTCAAGAAGCTCTATGTGATTTTAACTCAGGTCTTTTTGATGATAAGTTCCAGGCTCTTTAATGTAAAATTGCACTTTCTGATATAATACTTTGTTATTTAGAGATGTATTACGCTTTCACGAAGTTAGAATACCTCTTTCTTATACAAATACATATTTTGTAAATGTTCTAGAGGATAAATGTAATGTTGCTTCCCCTTTCAGAACATTTAATTCTTTTATTTTAATATAGAACAGCTCTAAACCTCAGCAAAATGCAGTATGCGTTTGTAAAAGTTTGCCCCCAAAAACCACCGAAGAGTAGGGGTGAGATGTTCCATGAAGGATGTTAGTCACTGATCTGCAGTTTAAGTTCCCAGTCATGAGGGAAAGTGGAGAAAGAATCTCTTTTATAGTGTATATCAGTGGCATCCTCATAGCAGTTTAATAAACAGTTTGTATTGATGTGAGAAAGAAGATGAATAAGTCATCTGAGGATAGTCATCTTATTAAAGATAAAACTGCATTACATGTGGGCTATAAAACTATTTTTCTAGGGACTTCAGACGAATACAAGTCAGTGAAGCTGAAATGTATTTATTTATTTGTTGACTTCAGGATTTATCAGTTCAGCAAATGGTAATAATTTTGGGTACTTAAAGCAGGAAGTGATTTAATACAAGGAATTAAATTTTTGAACAGTCTGGAGGAATACGGTTTAGAGGCTGCCACTGGACTATTGATTTCAGTGTCAAACAATCATAGCAATGATTCAGAGGTGAAGAAGCTGCTTCGGCTAATGCCAGCACTGCTGCTGCCACCACCACTGACGCATACCTTAGAAGCTTGTGGCCAGATAACAGAACCCTCAGATCTATTGGGATTTTCTTTTCAGCCCTCATAGCCACAGGAAGATGGCCTTGAATGGATAGTGTATTAAGAGTATAGGTTTTAGAGTCTAAAGCTGTATCCAGTCACTAACTGTATGTATGACTTTGGGCAACTTATTTTAATTCTTTCAGTTTTATTTTCATTGTCTGTTCAATGGACTTAATAATGGTACCTAGCTCATACGATTACTGTGAAGATTAAATGAGCAAACTCTGTGCATGTGGTGTGTCAGTTAATATGGCTTCAGTGGGAAAATATAAACAACAAGGTGACATATTATCTACTAACAAGTCAAGAAGTGAGGCTCCAGTTTTAATTAATTTATTGTCTCAATGCAATCATCATGGACCACTTCTGAGACTGATCTTTCTCATGATTGCATCACGACAGCAGCATCCTAGACATCACAACACTGTCACAAAAGAATATCTGTGCTTTTCTAAGTCTCCTGTTTAGGAGCAAGTAAACCTTTCCCAGGCGCCCCTTAGTAGATTCTGTCTCATGTCTCCTTGGCCATGTGGTCATGTCTCCAGGACCACATGTTTACCTCTAAACCAATGGACTATAAGATTAGCTTAGACTAAATAAAAGATGCTCTGCAGGCTAGGATACTCTCCCCTGAGTTACGTGGGGGAAGGGTAAACGAAATCAAAATCTGCTGGCAAGAAGGAAGAAAGGATGTCGGTGTCTGCCAGAAGTCCACAGTCAGTGAATGCTTGTTATAATTATTATTGGTTTTCATGTGGAACACAGTGTGCTGTTTACTATGATGCATATAGAATTATGAAATCTTAAAAGATACTTGTTAAATTAAAAGATACTTGTAGGGTTATCAAGTCTATTTCCTGTGTAGTATTTGTTCTCTCTCTAAATAGGTCACCTAAGTGAGATATTTCTTAAAATAAAGCAAACTTCTGTGATGGGAAATTCAATACCTCCCGAGGTAGAACATTCTGTTGAAATTAATGTATTGCTTAAGAAATAGAATAGTACCAATAAGAAGTCTCTGTGGTCCATCCCTATATCCCAGAGGAAACCATTATCATGGGTTCATGTTAATAATTTCCTTGCTTTTCTTAACTGTTTTACCATGTATATCTATATTTTTAAAACATTTAACAAAATGAAAAGTATTTCACTTAGTCTGTTTTAGATATGTTTTGTCCTCCATCTTTGTTGTTGTATAGCAATGACTTATTCATTTTCTCTAATATACATTATTACATTTTATGCACATGTTTATCTAGTAAACTGTTGATGGACATTTTATGTTCTTTACATATCTAAAAGTTTTAGAAGAAAGTTTTAAAGAAAATTTGCTACAGTTTTAAAAGAAAATTTGCTACCAAAAGGAGCTTAAAAAACTTTTTAATGTCACCTGATGCACATGTTTAAGCACCCCTTCAGGATATATATTTAGGTGTTAATATCTGGTATGTTTACTTTTACCAAATAATGCCAGTTGTTTTCCAAAGACCAAATGATACTCCCTCCAGGGTGTATAAGAGTTTCTGTGGTTCCCCATCCTGATGACTACTGGTTTTCTCACTTTTCCATTTTTCTTCTTTTTTTTTTTGGTACGCGGGCCTCTCCCCACTGCGGCTTCTCCCGCCGTAAAGCACAGGCTCCGGACGCGCAGGCCCAGCGGCCACGGCCCACAGGCCCAGCCGCTCCGCGGCATGTGGGATCCTCCAGGACCGGGGCACGAACCCGTGTCCCCCGCATCGGCAGGCGGGCTCTCAACCACTGCGCCACCAGGGAAGCCCTCACTTTTCCATTTTTGATAATTGGGTGTGTTTGGTATATTATCCCTGTTGTGATTTTCATTTTGCTGGATTATTATGAGGTTGAGCATGTTTTTATATGTTTATTGGACATTTCACTTCCTCTTCCAGTTTAGGTTAAGCTAAATTCTGTGTGCGCAGGTAGTTAGGTCCTACCAATTCATGTATAGCTACCTAAGGTTAAAAATATTTTTGACATAAAGTCATGGTGATGCTATAATTCAAACTTGAACACTATCTTTTCATCTATTATTTCTTTTTTTCTTGCTTTATTGTGTTGGTAAGGTTTTGCAGTACAATGGTGAATAGATGTGGTGATAATGGGTATCCTTGTTTTGCTTCTGATTTTAAAGGGAATAATTTTAATATTTCACTATTGAATATAGTTTTATGGTACTTTTTTTTTTGTAGATACCTTTTACCAATTGAGGAAATTCCTTTCTGTTTTTCGTTTGCTAATTTTTAATATGGTTGTTGACTTCTATTAAATGCAGTTTAGGCATCTGTCAAGATTGTTATTTTTCTTTAATTATAATCTGCTAATTTTGATAACATGAATCATAAATAGAGCTGCTACCATAGTAACCTTGCATTCTAGAATAAGTGTATCTTGGTGATATCTTTTACAGTACTACATCCAGTTTGCTAGTATTTTGTTCAGGATTTTACATCTTTGTTGTCAGTGAGGTTGGCCTCTAATTTTCCTTTCTTGTACTGTTCCTGTCAATTGTTGGTTTCAAGGTTAAACTAATTCTGTAACAAAGTGAGTTACACAATCTTCCCCTTTCTTTATCTCTTCTGTGAATGTTTGGTAGAACTTTTCTAAATCTGCCTGGGCCTTGGATTCAGTTTGTGGGAAGACTTTAACTAGTAATTAATTTTTAAAGTTTATAAATTCATTAAAATTTTCTATTTTGGGTCAGCTTGTATACTTTTCTGGCTATATACTTTAGTTTTCAAATTTATTCATCTTATTTCATTATCTTTTTTTAAAAATAAATTTATTTATTTATTTTTGGCTGCATTGTGTCTTCTTTGCTGCATGCAGGCTTCCTGTAGTTGCAGTGAGTGGGGGCTACTCTTGGTTACCGTGTGTGGGCTTCTCATTGCAGTGCCTTCTCGTTGCAGAGCACAGGCTCTAGGCGTGCAGGCTTCAGTAGTTGTGGCGCATGGGCTTAGTTGCTCTGCGGCATGTGGGATCTTCCTGGAGCAGGGATCAAACCCGTGTCCCCTGCATTGGCAGGTGGACTCCTGACCACTGCACCACCAGGGAAGTCCCTCGTTATCTTTTTAAGTATCTGCTATATCTGTAGCTCATACCCCTTTTTCATTCTCTTCTTCTTTTTTCCCTTTAGATTTCACTCTTTGTGTTGTTCAGTTCTGTGGGTTTTGACAAATGTATAATGTCAGGTACAATCTCACCAGAGCTGGATATACTTTATTCATCCGTTTAATGAGTCTGTTTTTGGCTTTGTTGAGCTCCTGTGTTTGTTTGCTATTTCATTATATTTATCCTACTATACTATAGCCTTTTATGTTGACATACTTTTCAGACTTTTAAAAAATTTAATGATATAATTTCCTTCTCAGGAGCTGCATCCCACAGATTTTGACAAATGGTATTTTTATTACTGTTCAATATTAGATATTTAAATAATTTCATTATGATTTCTTCTTTGGCCCAGTATAGTTTCTTGGAAATGAGTTTTTAAATTTCCAAATGCATTCTCAAAATTTGCCCATTTTTTGGGTTATTGAATTCTTAATTAACTTGTAGCAAGAGAGTGTGGTTTTGATGATATCAGTTATCCAAAATTTGTTGAGACAATTTTTGGTCTATTATATCCTCAGGTTTTAGAAATATTTAATGTGGGCTCAAGAAGAATGTGAATGCGTGTAAGTTTCCTTATATGTGATTAGTAAATCTAGTTTATTGTATTTAAATCATCTATCTAATCACAAATATTTTTGTTTTCTTGATGTATCAAAAATTGAGAGAGATTTGTTAGCATTTCCCACTATAATGGTAGGTTTATCAGTTTCCCCTATAGTTCTATTAATCTCTATATGTTTTAAGGCTATTTTATTTGATGCCTATAAATTTAAAATTATTTTTAACTGGAAACAGAAGCCTTTTATCAGTTGAGATTTATTTTCTCCCACTTCTGATGATATTGTTCCATGTCTTCTGGCTGCCGTTGCTACTGTTGAGAAGTTTGCTGTGTGTTGAATAGTGGTGCTTTAATTCTGATTTTAAAACTGATTAAATGTTTGTTAAACCTTATTATTGCCTCCATATCTATTAGTTTTCTTTTTATATTTTCCATACCTGCGACTTTATGCTGAATTTGAATAGTTTCGTAGAGTCGTCTGAGTCGCTCTTCAGGCATGTCTTATTTGCTGTTCACTTTACCTCTTGACTTTTAATTTCAGCCATTATACTTTTTCACACCTGCAGTTTGACTAGATAAACCTTTTTGGTCATTTTTGATCATCTTTTGTTGCTTGCTAATTTTTGTGATTCCATATGACTATTTAATAGCCTGTATGTAATACTAATTCCATGTTTCATTATATATTTGGTCATATTTGATTATGAGCTCATATCTTTTATTAATAGACTTTGTTTTTAGAGCAGTTTTAGGTTTAGAGAAAAATTGCACAGAAGGTACAATGCCCTTATATCCTCTCCTCCCCTCCCTTCAGTTTTCTATTATTAACATCTTACATTAATTAATGTGGTACGTTGCAGTTGATGAGCCAGTATTGATACATTATTATTAACTGAAGTTCATAATTTACTTTAGGTTTTGCTGTTTGTGCTGTACGAGTCTGTGGGTTTTGACAAATGTATAATGCTATGTACAGTATCATATAGAATAGTTTCATTGCCCTAAAATTCCTCTCTGTTCCACCTATTTGTCCCTCTCTTGTGAATCCCTGAGCCCCTGGGAACCCCTCAGGAACCCCTGATCTTTTTACTGTCTCATGTATAGTTTTGCCTTCTCCAGAATATAGGTGGAATTGTACCATATCTAGCTTTTTCAGACTGCCTTCTTTCATTTAGCAATATGCATTTGAGGTTTTTCTATGTCCTTTTGTAACTCACTAGCACATTTCTTTTTATTGCTAAATAATACTCCATTGTCTGGATGTACTATAGTTTGTTTATCCTAATTCACCTATTGAAAGACCTCTTGATTGTTTCCAGTTTGGGACCATGATGAGTAAAGCTGCTGTAAACATTCGGGTCTAGGTTTTGAGCTCACATCTTTTGGATTTAAGGATTTGAAAGACGGTATGTTTTCCTCCTTAGAGTATTTGTGATTACCTTGGCCTATGGCCAGGGGGCGCTGTGAGCCTGAGACCACATTGCTCCCTTCCCACACACGGGTCTAAAAGCAGGAGTCTCGGCTTTAGCTACTCCGATTTGACACTTGCTTAGAGCTGGCTTGTCTTTCTGGGTTGCAGGCCTGGTACTACTGGCATTTGCCTTCAGGGAAACTTACCATGTTGCCCTGAAGCTTGGAACTCTCTGATCTGGTTTCAGTTTACTTTTTTTCCATTGTAGATGGTGGGTGGGGTCTTTCAGAGTTGTCCTTCATTTCCAGTGAGCCCAGAAATGTACTTAAAATAGGTTCTGTATCTAGGATCTAGTGGTTTTCTAATAGGAAGGCCATTTGCAGTTTTAAGTGTGCTATTCTTGCAGAAGTCCTTGGGAATGTGTTTACTTAGATAGTTAGTAATTAAAAAAATGTATTATGAACTTAAATTCTTTGGAATATGTGAATTCCTCTGAAGTTTGTGTTTAATCCAGAGAAGATTTCATTTGCCTCATTGAGACACTTTGAGATACGACATTTTGTAAACATGTTAGACAAAGTTTTTGGCTTGGAACTTTTGGAGCCCTTTTATTAGTGGGAATTCTATCCCCAAATCTTGAGTGAAAGTGGGCTTGTCTTTGTATATAGGAGCTCAAGAGAGTTTTCTCCCTTTTTTGGCTTTGACCAAGCCAAGCCAAGACAGGTACCCCTTTGTTCTTCTGTGTGCCACGTTTTTCCCTGGCTCGTCTCTGTGGGTGTCTCCTTTAGGTATTCCTGGTCCTGAGGCAGGTTTCTGGTCAGACCTTCCATCTTGGAATTCAGGCTTTGCTTCTTTTCTGTTGTGTGTGTGAGACAAGTTAAAACTCAGTTGTTGGTTCTCAGCTTGGGCTGATGCCCTCAGGGCCAACAAATGAGTCCGTGCTTGATTACTGCTTGGAAAATTCATGTATTTTTCTGGTTTCCAGCCTCCGTTTGCTTACTCTTTACTAAAAAGAGATAGTTTAAATATTTTATCTATCACTTCTGAATGTTGTGTCGTCAGAGGGGTTCCTCTGCACTTCTACTTCAACATTTTCTATTTCTGACGGTTCTTAAAAGTAGAAAACTCTATTTTGAGCTCATATATTTATCCTTGTAATATCTGTTTACTGATGTTAGTATTGAGGCACTGTGGACCATATCTGAACCTACTCTACTTGATTTGCTGGCATTTTTCTCCAGAGAACAACCCTTTTTCTTGAATATTCTGCTTAAAGTACAATTTCATCCCTTCACCATCATGCTTCCTTGCCTTTGTACACACCTGAATTTCTCATTTCCCTTCTTAAAGTTTGATATCTAGAATCAAATCTAATATTTGAGCTATGGCTCTTGTCCTCAAAGAATGAACACACAGATTAACACACATAAAACAGTATGACAAATGTATGATTGAATATTGAACTGTTGTAGCACAGAAAAGGGAGAGGTCAGTGTGGGACTGGCTACTTGGAGAAGACTTCAGTGTTTTGAAAGATTGGGAGGATTTTATTAGTGATTCAAGAATAATCACAAGAGAAGCAGAAATTCAACAGGGATAAGTGATTGGTGTTTGAAGTGGCTGGGACATTGGGAGCCTTTGAAGATTTGGGGGAAGGATGGTTCAGCAGCGCAAGAGGCTAAAGGAGGGGACCAGTTAAGGGCCTCTTGCCCAAGTTCAGGTGTGAGGTTAGGTAAGCAGGAACTAGGGAAGCAGCAGTAGAAATGTGCTCAAGTAGGTTCATTGAGAAGCCAGGAGAATGGTACATTTATAATAGATTAATATAAGGAGAAAAAGTGAGAAACTACAAAGTTACTAATTGTACACAGCCAAATAATCTACATTATACAATGAACCAACTGCCAGAGGTAGTGACAGTTTATTGTAAACAGGATGAAATGTATCACATCAATGGAAACAGCCAGTAGCAGGCAGCATGTACTCTGGCAGACCAATCAGATAATAATCCTTTGTTGTTCAGTAGATCTTTACAAAGGCTCTAAACACAGGATGATTGGCATTGTTTTAAAACAGCTCATAATGGTCTTTGTGCCTGCTTAGATATCAGAAGACCAGATAGCATTAAAGTAAGTCTTCATTTTAGTAATCAGAAACGTTTCTGATGACATAAAAGTGTTTTTTTCCCTCAGTGGTAAACTCTGTGTACTTGGGGCAATAAATGTGAATTGATGATCCATTTACTAACACTAACAAATCTCGGCGAAGCCAAAATTATCCCATTATTGAAGTTGATCTCGTAGAAGCAGGGGGAGGACGGGTGGATTTGGTCTTCTAGTAAGCCCATTGTGTCCCTAGTACCTATGAGCTTTACTACCTAGTGTATCTTCCAGGGTTTCCCTTTATGATCTTGCCTTCCACGACATGAAAAGATTATACCATTGGTGCTGAAAGCTTGATGGCTAGGGTGTAACGAGTTGACTGTCTCAGTAGTGTTACTAGCGCCTCACATTCAAATGTGTTGACTTCTAAATATAGGAAGGGGAGGGATTAACTCAGGAAGCCACATCCGAGTGGGTTACGTCAGGATTGCCTGTTATGCTCCTTCACCTCTTAAGAGTTGAGAAGCAGGCCACATGGGCCTCACAGGACACAAAGTTCCCACCCGTGTAAAATATTTTGGTTGTTGTTAATTTTTCTTCACAGTGATTGTGCTTCTGTGTCTGCATATCTATGTTTATTTGTCTCTGCATCTAGCTACCTACCTATATGTGGTCGCCTGCTCCTTTAAAAAGAAATTATAGTCATCACTGATGTCTGATGTTTAAACCATCTATCTAGTTTTTACTTCAAGGACTATTTTTTTCCTTTTCGGGGTTTCTGATTGATTCTTTTTCATATCTATGCATTCTAGATTCATATCTGCCTGTTTTCACTTCATAACTTTTTGTTCTTTTAACGGGTGTGTGATGTATGGGGCAGAATTAACTGGGAAGTGTCCCTGGGGGCTCACTCTGGGTTGCCTGGGCAACCAACTGGCTGTCTGTTTGCAGGGTGAGGTGCGGTGGTGGGAGGGGCAGGGCACCATCTTCTCTCCTAAGAGGCTGTGCACTGATTTGGCTTCTCATGGGACCTAAGGCTTCTGCTCCTCTTCTCATTTCTGTGGGCCTCATAGCTCGTGTACCTGGTCAATTCCTACCAACGACAGGTACCTGAATCCAGACTGCCTGGTGCCCAAGACGTTTTGTGTACGTCCATGGACCCGTTACTCTCAAACTTGCCTGGTGAGAAGTTGCTACGAGGTAGGGGCACGGGTGGTCACTCAGAAGTGTAGACCCAGACTGGTGTCAAGCAGAGCGGCGGTACCTCCCCGGGGGGGGGGATGGAAGGCTGGGGCGCACACGCCTTTTCTCTGCTGGCCCTTGGCTTGCAGTTCCCCCTTTCCCAGTAGAGCTCTCCCTTATCCCCGCCGAGTGATGCTATGGGGTCATGCTGAGCCGCGGTAACCACAGAGGGGTCCACCTGGGGTGAGAGATGTTCCTCACTTTATCTCTATGATTATTTTAAACGTACTTATATTTCAAAGTCCTTTCAGATTATTTGACTGTTTGCGTTTCACTGGGAATGATATAATCTCATTATTGATTTTTGGTTGTTGTCTTTCTTAGCATTAACTTTCCTCGCAGGTATTTGAATTTTAGTTTGCTGATTTATCTTACTGAGAGAATGAATTCCTTCCTTCCTTCCCTCCCTCCCCCTCTCCTTCCCTCTTTTGCTTTTTCTCTGCTTCTCTCTCAGCACCCCTTCGCTGTCTGATGGTTTTTCTCTTACCTCCACATCTCGTTACTCTTTAAAAGCAAAACCCAGTTTCCATTCTTTGCCAGCCACTTCTGATCTTTTTTCTTTGATGAAGCAAACAGGTAAGGAGGCTGATCCCTCTAGAAAGATATCTTGAAAGAAAATGGTGCTTTCCCAAGTGTTAGTACTTTGATTCTTCACAGCAGGGAAATAGTTCTATATAGACTTGGTTTCTTCAGCAAAACTTCTGATTGACTCTTGGCAAAAGTAACTGGTAGAATGTCTAACCTTCACTGCTTGGTTCAGAAAGACTACATGAGTTTCAGACAGAATATCCCTACAGGATCTGACCAGTGAGGGACACTGTGATAGCTACATGGAGAACGTGTATCCATTCATTTGGGAGAGTGCTTTCTGGAATGTTCCTTTTACGGAATTTGTTTTCTTGTCTCCACTTTCTGTTTTTGCCCTCAACCTCCTTGTATATTTATTTTACTCATTTATATCACATTACATATCTCTGTCCTTTATGTCTGAGCTGATGTTGCTGAAGGTGATTGCTACACATGAGTGTCAAAGTCCTTTCACAAGACATGCAGCTGAAAACTAGTTTTTGGCTTTGAGCCAAATGCTACTTCTACACATTCTCATTCTATTTGGTGTAATGCAAGTTCTTAAATGTAATGCTTGTATCTCCTGAGTTTGTTTCTTCCAATTATTTCCAGGATAAGAATCTTTTTCCCTCTGGCCTACATTTAAAATTAATGCCGTTTCAGCATAAACTTATTATTTCCTTTCATGTTATAGAGGACAGTTACTATTTTATTCAGTTTTTCACTTTGCCATTTGTTCTCAATTTCATATAATTTGGTAGCGTGGATTCCAACTTCCTATATGTTTTTTTCCTCAACGAGTGGCTTGCAAGGAAATTATAGAAGTTGATTCATTCAAATCGGAGCCACCTGTGTCATTGGGCCAGGCAGCAGCGTTTCCTTAATGATTGCTTGCTGAAGAGGGAGTCGAAGAGAAGGTGGTGCTGATTTCTTCCTCTCACCTTCTATACATACAGCCCCCTCTCTCAGTCACATTGGGGTGTGCTCTGAGGTGACTGTGACTAAGAATGCTTTCTTCACGTGACATCAGGTAGCAGACATAGTCTGTAAGGGCTCTATTTATATCACTGTTTTCACTTCCTGCACAGTGCTTTGTTAACCTTTGCCACCCTGCTGACTAAAGGGTTGCCTACCTTTCTAATTTCATATAATACTGGTGAGGAGCGAATTAAAAAGTATTATATAATATGAATAAAGTATTATAGAAAGTATTATAGAAAAAAGTACTGTACATTGCTGTGCTATAATGGGTTCCTGTTGTACTCCTAGGAAAGCAGCTATTAGTTTACATCGAACATACCTATCATCAGTACATTCCCTTTTTTCTGGAATATGTCTTTAAGCAAAGAGAATGCACTCCAGTGGTACATCCTTTTTTGGTTACTTATTTATCAGAGATATAGATAGTCAAAGAGATTTGGGGTATTTTCTAGGACATCTGATTAAACATCATCAAATACTCATTAAAATGGCATCAAATGAATCTGAAAATGCCATGTTTGTATTTGTCTTAGGACAAAGGAAAGGAAAACAGGTTTGGAGTAAGACTAAGAATATGCATTTACTCTCTAGAAGGGCGGAGATTTGTGCCTAGCTTGGGGGAAATCTGGAGGGGCGTTATCGGCCAGTGTTGGTGGACACAGCCTCTTCCCTGCACTGTGGATCTTGGACCAAGCCTTCAAGCAGCCGTAGGTGCCAGCCAGGGAAGCAGAAACGACCATGACCCCGTGATGGTCTGAATTAGCTTTACAGACAAGGTCAGATAATTAGATCTAGGCTGATGTTAGGGTTCCTGCATCCCCCTGGATATCATCCCGAATGGTTGGTATGTGATGTTAGTCTTAGGTGGGAGGGAGAGAAAATACCTCATTCTCCCACAGTGAGGCTATCATTCAGTTGTCTGAAGGAGGTGCTATTTACTAGGAAGAGCTTCAACTAAATTATCATATGGTTGGTCAGTCAAGTATAAAAGACTGAGTATTAGATTTTTTGTGTGTGTTTCGGAGGGAGGTGGGAAGGGAAAAGGATGGCATTTGACGTCTGAAGTTGGGAGGAGGGTGATTGGTAAATGATGCCACTGATTCAGTTAAATAGTGGATACGGGAAGAGAAGGCTCAGAATCCAGACGGTGAGCAGAACGCTTTGCAGTCTTGCTGACTTGATGACATTTGCTGGGGAAGGACACCTGTCACTTCACTGGGATGGGGACAAAGAGAAGACATGCCCTGAGCTATTTTTTTTTACCAGATCTTTATTGGAGTATAATTGCTTCACAATACTGTGTTAGTTTCTGTTACACAACAAAGCGAATCAGCCGTATGCATACACATGTCCCCATATCCCCTCCCTCTTGAGCCTCCCTCCCACCCTCCCTATCCCACCCCTCTAGGTCATCGCAAAGCACCGAGCCGATCTCCCTGTGCTATGCTGTTGCTTCCCGCCAGCCAACTGTTTTACATTCGGTAGTGTGTATATGTCGATGCTACTCTCACTTCGCCCCAGCTTCACCTCCCCACCCCATGTCCTCAAGACCATTTTCTATGTCTGCCTCTTTATTCCTGCCCTGCAACTAGGTTCATCAGTACCACTTTTTTTTTTAGATTCCATATGTATACGTTAGCATATGGTATTTGTTTTTGACTTACTTCACTCTGTATGATAGACTCTAGGTCCATCCACCTCACTACAAATAACTCAATTTCGTTTCTTTTTATGGCTGAGTAGTATTCCATTGTATATTGTATATATGTGCCACATCTTCATCCATTCATCTGTCGATGGACATTTAGGTTGGTTCCATGTCCTGGCTATTGTAAATATTCACTGAGCTGAAGTTCTACATTGTAGGATTTGGAAAGTGCTTTTTTAAAATAAAATGATAGCCCTTGTTTAAGTTAAGGAGCCAGATCCTCATTAATTTGTGCCCATGTTTAGTGGACATTTAGGTTGGTTCCATGTCCTGGCTATTGTAAATATTCACTGAGCTAATCACAGCTGTAGTAGATGCAGGAAGTTCTACATTGTAGGATTTGGAAAGTGCTTTTTTAAAATAAAATGATTGCCCTTGTTTAAGTTAAGGAGCCAGATCCTCATTAATTTGTGCCCATGTTTAGTTCACCATATGGTTCATACAATATTATTTTCTTATATCATTTTTGCTGTTGATCTAAAAGGCGTTTCCATGCCTGATGCCAAATAAATTTGAGAGCAACGCTGTGTTCAGAACCACTGTTTGTTTAGGTATTCACTCTGAGTCTGTCTAGATCCATGCAACCATCTAATTTCTAGACTCTTCCCTAAATTTCTAGACCCTTCTAGACTCTCCTTGCTATGTTGTTTCTGAATGTATTGCTTTATGTTACAGTATATACTGTGCACTTAAAAATCTAGCCACCTCAATAAAATCACTTAACTAAGTGGTTCCCATATTCCACTAGAGGAAATAAATTCAAGTTCTTCCAGATGATTGGAAACAATTACAATGAAGTGCAAGTATTTTTGGAGTTCCATATTTATTCTTCATCACTGCTGTCAAAAGGATAATATAGATATTTACTATAAGCATGGCATTGTTCTCAGTGTTACACATTTTTTTTTTTCCTGCATCTGCTCAGCTCTGGGACTCTGAATAAATTATAATTCTACATTTTACACATAACTAATATTTTGTCATTAGGATAAAGCCACGGCTTTGTCGATTTGGGCACTGATGTAGGGCCAAATTTGCATAGGATATAAAAAATATAATTAATTTCTTCCCTTTCTGGAGGAGAACTCTCAGAACATCTTTACTTAGAGAATTTTGGCGTCAACATAAGAAAACAAAACCTCACTGTAGTTATATAGTTTACATATTTCTTAAATTCCCCCAATCTCTGTTTTAGGATCTTCCAGATGTTCTGTGGGTTAATATTTTTGTTCGGTTTAATTACATTGAATTATTTTCTGAAACTAAAGGGGGCCGTTTATTGAATTCTCCAGCATTGCCTCCTTTTGTTGACTGCTGGCAATTTTAAATTAAAATAAGTTTTCTTCATCATTCCCATACTTAGAGAGTTTAGCATTGTCTATATCCTCCCTTGGGCAGAACTGGAGAACATAACTTTTTGTAATGTAGTACATCATCCCTGAGATTACTTTTCTTAAAACAAGACAGTTGCTTTTTTTGCAGGCCATTGTTTGAAAAATAGACTTACATATATCTGCCAAAACTTTGCCTGTATTTCTGACTGAGTTTTTTTAAGTTGACATATGTCAGAAAGATCTCCTCTCCACCTTAGGAGCTTTGTCAGTCTTTAGACTTGGTAGCATCTTAATCCTGGCTTGGAATACAAGGGTGGTTTTCTTTAATATTTCTTCTCTTCCAGAAAAAAAATGAATATGGCCTTTTTCAATTCAGCCTTCACCTTTGTGATCAGAAAAAGGAAATTTAATTATATTTCTAGCTTTGCAATTTCTATTTCTCATCAATAAATTATTTTTGGTATCAAATAGAAACGCTGTTTGTCTCATGCTCTGACCTCCAGCCTCTTCCATCTAAACAGTTTATATTTACGTGAGCCACTTGGGCCCCTTCCCTCTTCTACACTGACTTCACTTACATATATAATTTTACATTTTCTTCTACAACTTTTTCAGATTCACTTAGTGTTTATTGTCTTGTAGACAATATCTCCCATTCTTTTTTCTCTTTTATTTACCTGGGGTGGAGGTTGGATTGCTTTCATTTCTTTCCTAGGATTTATTAGCATAGGTGACACAACCCTGGAAGGAAACAGTAACAGTTTGAATACTTGCAGTGTTTTTATTCTTTACTTTTTGCAGTTCCAGTTCCATTGAGTGAAAGAGATAAGGTGGTCAGAAAATCTTGGAGAGTATCCTGTCATAGTAAAACAAAGTGAGATTTAAAGGGAAGTGGTAGTGAGCCATAGAATCAGATGCCAAAGACAGTTTTAGTAATTGAGTCATTGACACATAAAAGAATTTTAATACAGTAGATTATTCTTTTGAGGAATTTAGTGGGGGTAGTAATCTGAGTAATCTGAGATGCAAGTAGTAATCTGACTACTTCCCAGAATGGGCGATATCACAGAAAGTGCTTGGTTGGCCTCAACTTGGCCATATTTTCAGAGAGTTAAGAAAGAATCAGTAGAGGGTAGAAACTGTTCGTGCACAAGAAACAGAGATGAAGCAGAGAGAAGAGGCAGGGGGAGATGGAATTTAAAAATCCGTGCTTCAAAAGTTCTTTTTCTCTGAGACATAGCAGGGAAGGTAGACGGTTTTGTAGTTGATACTGGACATTTTCAGATGGAGAAGAGGCAATGTCATGTAGGGGAATTTCCTTATGCTCAGTAAAATGGGAGGAGAGTTACTTGCTAAATGGAGTTCAGATTGGGAGCCTCCGTCTTGGACAATATTTGCCTGGAGAGAAGTCAAAGAGGAACACGGAGCTTACTGAGCAGTGGTGATGGCACCGCATGGGCCAAGTCACTCGCCTGCTTGAAGCCTTCCATCAGAATTCTTTGACTAGCAAGGAAAATGTATATATTTTTCTTTCTTGGTTTGCATTAATTTTGTGATTTTTCATGGAACACAGTAGGGAAAACAGGGACAAATAAAATTTATCAATTGGCTTCATATAGTTTTTACTTTTTCCTGAGCTTAGATTGGAGTCCCCTTTAACTGTGAGTCCAACACCTTCAATGTAGTCAGGACTTTAGGGTGTTTTTTAACCCACGTTGAACTTGACATTCATCCCAGGTGCAATTTTGTACCTGTTGTAAATCAGGGAGATGGTCAGGCCCCACTCCATCTAATGGTCCACTTTTGCAGCATGCTTTGTCAGTTCTTGTCGTTTTCTACCCACTGTTGTGCTTTTCTTTCTACAGTGCCTTTGGCTAAGGTGACTTCTTCGCCTAACAAGTGTACCCCTGCCCTTCCACACCCCCTCATACTTAACTAAGTAGTTTTCATCTTTCAAGACCTTAGCTTAAATTTCCCCTCCTTCATAAAGCTGTCTAAAGCTATAACTAGCCTCTGTCTCTCTCTCTGAATAGTGAATTCTGCTCAGTTCAAACCTTTATTTTCATATTTCTCCCTGTTTCCTTAGGTAAACTGTAATTTTCTTGTGGGAAGGACCATATCTTCTATTTCTTTTATATCTATTCACCATTGCCTAGTACCAGAAATGCATTAAGTCTTAACAAATGTTCAGGTATTAAATTGTTCGTAAGTGATGTTTTATTTTCATGTGGTGACTCCAATAGTTGATATTTAAAATATGTATCTCCCTGCATTTGTTTTTTTATTGTACTGCTACAGATAATGGTTGTTAGAATGACATGCTTTTGGTGTTTCAAGTCCTCTTAATAAGCTTTATTAATTTAGGAATTTAAAATATTATTTTTAAATAAAGAAAAATTTTTTTTCATTTTCATGATTCTGTACATGGTTGGTTGGCCCCCAGTCATGACTCTTAAGGATGTCATGGTAACCTGTCAGAGAATTCTTGGGTTAAGGTGCTTTTTCCTCACATCCCTGAAGTGTTTTAACATGTCATGTTATGATATGCTCCTTCAGTCTTTTTTTTTTTTCCCTGAAGTTCATCCCTAATAATAAAATTATGCCTCCTATGCCCTGGATTTTTACTGTTCCTTTTCCTATAGGCAATATAAAGTCATGATATGTCTGATACATTTAGCATAAGGAAATAGACTGATAATGTTACTTGTAATACCCTTTCCTTTTAAACTTAATTCATTAATTATTAGTAATGCCATAGATCTTGTAATTGGTTGTTGTTGGGAAGTGGTCATTTTCATGACTCATTTAAGCCAAGGAGCTTTTAATGGGATAAAAAAATACCAAGGAAACATTTAAGTTGAATAATAAATTCATCACAAAATAATTACAAGAAGTGTTTCTTATTTATTACAAAATAAATAAATGTATTACAAAGATATATAGGGCATAACATACATCTTTGTGTTTATTTTAGGACTCAAACATTTTAAGTCCAGTGCAAGATGGAACAAAGAAACCTCAGATTGACAGCAATAAGAGCAACAACTACCGGATTGTAAAGGAGGTCAGATGTGAAATATTTCTATGTGAGTTTATACTGGCATGGCAAAGAAGTTTTGTTCCTTTATTATATTTAATGCTTTTCTTCTTCTTTGGAAAGATTTTGATTAGGCTAAGTAAACTCTGTATACAGAATAAAAAGTGTCGGAATCAACATCAACGATTACTGAAAAATATGGGAGCCCATTCAGTGGTGTTAGACCTGCTGCAGATACCCTATGAAAAGGTAAGTTCTTAGGTACTGTTTTCCTTTTTAAATTTTGATACAATTTCAATATAGCAAGGTTACAAAGAATCTTTTTCCTTGAACTATTTGCAGGTAAGTTGCCAACCTGATGCCCTACCACCCCTGAGCCCTTTAGTGTATATTCCCTACAAGTATAACCAAGTAACAACCTTCCAGATCGGGAAGGAGCATCCCACTCTACTGCTACCTAATCCTCACATGCCATTCACATTTCTTGCATCATCTCAATCATGTCCTGTTTGACAAAAAGATCCACTTCAGAAACAGGAGCTGTTTGGTGTTATTTTAATCTCCTCATGCTGGAACTCTTTGACGTTGACACTTTTGGAGACAGACCAGCTATTTTGAAGACTGTCCCTTAATTTGGGTCATTTGAGGTTTCCTCGTGATTCGATTCAGTTATGCATCTTTGGCAGGAACGTAACAGAAGTAACACTTAAGTTTTTCCCACCACTTCCTATCAGGCAGCATGCGATTTTGATTTGCCCCATGACCGGTGATGTTTACTTGGGTCAATTGATTAAGGTGGTGTCTGCCAGGATTATCACTGTGAAGTACTCAGTTTCCCTTTGTAACAAATATTTTGTGGCGTGGTTCTTTGAAACTAAGTAAACATTCCATTTTTTTATCAAACTTTCAATTTATTCATTTATTTATTTTTATCAGTATGGACTTCCAGATGCTCGTCTTATTCAATAGGTTATATTTGATTTCTAGCACTGTTTATTTTGATTGTCCCAGATTTGGCCAATGGAGCCCCTTCAGGCCAGCTGACCTGTCCTCTAACATGGTCCCATCATTCTTCGAGTAGTTCCTTGCTTTGTTGCACATTAAAATATTCCAGGCTCCCTTGCATTCTTCTTGTTCCACCTCTGGAATTAGCCATTTATTCAGTAAGCCCCAGTTCCATTTGGGGGAGAATGGTATTTGGGAGAAAAATCCTGAGAACTAAATGTACTTATTGCTGTGGAGGTTTGCCCCTCCAGGCCCTTTAAGTAGACAAATCTAGAGAATATATGTGTGTGTGAATATAGTTATTCTCTTACTCCATCTCATCTTCCGTCACCACTGCTGCCCTCCTTATGAATGCCCTCTGCACCTCACTCAGGCTCTGACCCCTCCACAAGGGTGGATGCCCTCTTCATCTCTCTTGGGCACCAATGTGCCATGCCAGGCCCCTCTCTGTGGATACCCTCCCCACTTGGACTTTTCACTTCTCATACTGGATTGCCCCCTGTCTGACTTAGTTACATTTTAATATGTAAATTTATAAGGTGGTATAATTCAAACTAGGTTAGATAATGCAATGAAAGAATTACTGAAAAGCAGGAAAAGGTATTAAACCTTAAAAAAGGTATTTTCCAAATTATTATATCTTTGATATTGTAACATGGGCATTGGACATGTGATCAAGGCCCTTTTTCTACTATTTAGTATAACTGTAGTGTTGAATATTTTACTACTACTTTGTGTTTTGGGTTTGCTGTTTTATTATTAATCATATTTTTATTGAAGCATAATTCACTTACAATATTATATTAGTTTCTGGTGTACAACAGAGTGATTTGATACGTCTATACATCACAAAATGATGTGACCATACAAAGTTATTACAATATTATTGACTATATTCCCTATGCTGTATATTACATCCCTGTGACTTGTTTATTTTATAACTGAAAGTTTGTACCTCTTAATCTCCCCCACCTACTTCACTCATTCCCCCGATGCCAGCAACCACTAGTTTGTTCTCTGTATTTATGAGTCTGTTTCTGTTTTGTTATGTTTGTTCATTTGTTTTCTCTTTTAGATTCCACATATAAGTGAAATCATACAGTATTTGTCTCTGTATGATTTATTTCACTTAGCATAATATCCTCTAGGTCCATCCATGTTGTCACAAATGGCAAGATTCCATTCCTTTATGGCTGAGTATTATTCCATTGTATATGTATATCACTTCTTCTTATTCCATTCATCTGTCAGTGGACACTTAGTTTGCTTTTGTATCTTGACTATTGTAAATAATGCTGTAGTGAACATATGGGTGCACATATCTTTTTGAATTAGTGTTTTTGTTTTCTTAAGAAAAGTACTAGAAGTGGAATTGCTGGATCATATGATAGTTCTATTTTTAATTTTTGAGGAAATGTTATGTACTGTCTTCTGTAGTGGCTACACCAATTTACATTTCCGCTAAGAGTGCATACGGGTTCCCTTTTCTCCACATTCTCACCAACACTTGTTATTTGTTTTTGATAATAGCCTTTCTGACAGGTGTGAGGTGATAATCTCACTGTGGTTTTGATTTGCACTTCCTTGATGATTATTGATGTTGAGCATCTTTTCATGTGTCTGTTGGCCATCTGTATGTCTTCTTTGAAAAAATGTCTATTCAGTTCCTATGCCCATTTTTTAAATCAGGTTGTTTGTTTTTTTGATGTTCAATCATATGAGTTTTTTGGTATATTTTGTATATTAATCCCTTATTGGATATGTCATTTGCAAATGTCTTCTCCCATTCAATAGGTTGCCTTTTAATTTTGTTGATAGTTTCCTTTGCTGTGCAAGATTTTTTTAGTTTGATTAGGTCCCATTTGTTTATTTTTGCCTTTGTTTCCCTTGCCTGAGGAGACATATCCAAAAAGTATTGCTGAGACCGATGTCAAAAAGTGTACTTCTCATATTTTCTTCTAGGAGTTTTATGGTTTCAGGTCTTAGATCTAAGTCCTTAATCCACTTTAAGTCTACTTTTGTATATGGTATGAGAAAGTAGTCCAGTTTGATTCTTTTGCATGGAGCTGTCCAGTTTTCCCAACACTGTTTATTGAAGAAGCTGCCTTTTCCCCATTGTGTATTTTTGCCTCCTTTGTCATTCCTTCCTGATGCAATTCTACCACTCTTCACCAGCCCAGAATGTCTAAATCAAGTGATTTTTACTTGCATCACCTAAAGCTTAAATAAAAGGTTGAAGAATTTTTCTACATATCACTGAAAATCACATACAATGTGGCATCCTCTCTCTCAGAGCTCATTCCTTGGTTAATTGACCGTAGTTCTTGGGTTTATCTCTGGGCTCTCTGTTCTGTTGTGTTGATATATGTGTCTGTTTTTGTGCCAGTATCATACTATTTTGATCACTGTAGCTTTGTAATATAGTTTGATATCAGGGAGCATGATATCTCCAGCTTTGTTCTTCTTTCTCAAGATTGTTTTGACTATTCAGGGTCTTTTGTGGTTCCATATAAATGTTAGAATTATTTCTGGGAAAAATGCCATTGGGGTTTGCTCAGTTTTGATACCTAGGTTGTTCAGGAACAAACAAAAAAAAGCATAAGACGACAGTTTCAAAGAAACACCAATTCCAGTAGAACTGGCCCTGATGTCCTTCTGTGTGGCTGGCTTTTCTGTGGGAATTGGGTGTTCTTGTGGCTAAAGTTCCTTTGATGTCTTTTCGCTATCCCTGGATTACACACATAAAGGAAAATGTTAGTAGATTTTGAAATAAAAACTTCCTATTTTCAAGATAGGAATGGAGTTTTCTGGACATATTTATTAGTCTGGTTAGTTCATCCCTATTTTCAATGTGAGGAAGTGAGTCTGTTAATGATCCGAGGCAGTTTATTTAGTTATAGATGGCATGAAATATAGGCTCTCAGGTTAGGAAAAAAGAAAACATTAAATTCATTGAATATAAACTATTACTCAAAACATGAGTCCATTTTGTATATCTGACACTGACCACATGACCTACCCAGAAAAATTTTAGGTTGTTTCAGTGATATTGTTAAAAGACCACTTTTAAAAAGAGAACTTTGCATTCTTTGTGAGTTTTGAGACTTAAGTTTCTTATTGAGATTCTTATTAGCAGTAAAGTACCTTATTGTAGGACTTTGGAAAATGACAGTGAATAAGGAAACAACTTAAGAGTGTGTGTGTTAAGAAAGAGGGGGACAAAGAGAGAGGGGAAAAGAGGAGGTCAGAAAGCGAAGAGAAAAAGGAAAAGAATGAGATGGAAAAAATAGACAAAGTAAGTCGCAAAAGGAGGGTGCACAGAGAGGGGAGAAGAGAGACTAGAGGTAAGGTCAGAACTATATATACAGAGAGAAATTTACAGAGTGGAGAAAAGAGGGCAAGTGAGTGGAGAGAAGAAAGAGTGGGGGCAAAGCAGGAGGACAAGGGAGTGAGAGCAGGAGAGAAGGACCAGAAGGGGCCAGAGGAGGAGGGATAGATGCCTCCTGGAAAAGTAGAAAGGGAGGAGTTGGAGAAAGAGGGAGATAGAGATGGTGGGGAAGGAGGAGAAACAGAAAACAAAAGGAACAGGAAGATCCAGGTACATGGAAACACTGGGAAAGATGGGAAATCCAAGAGAGCGGAGGAAAGAGAGGGATTGGAGGGTGCAGGACAGAAGGGAGCAGAACCCAGGAGAATGAGGGGGCCAGAGAGAGAGGAAGGGGGGACAACG
>NW_020176571.1:20866059-20876481 GCF_003031525.2 Neophocaena asiaeorientalis asiaeorientalis | reverse complement strand
CAGGAGGAAAGAGTGGAGCAGAACAGATAGGAGGAGAATTAAGAGAAGGGGAGAGACATCTACAAAATGGGGAGGGTGGATGGGACGGGGTAACCGGGAGAAGTGTAGACACAGAAAGGGGAGCATAAAATAGTGGCATGGAGGAAAAAATGCATGTGCGAAAAAATATATTCTTTGATAATATTTTTACTCCTGTGTGTTTCTCTGTATCACGTGCTACTCTTTAACTTCTAGAATGATGAAAAGATGAATGAAGTAATGAATCTGGCCCATACATTCCTGCAGAATTTCTGTCGGGGAAATCCACAGAATCAAGTTCTCCTCCATAAACATCTGAATTTGTTCTTAACCCCTGGTGTAAGTATTTGAGTGACTTCTAATATTTATAGTAAAGTGTCCATCTCATTCGTTTTAGCAACATTGATGGATAGAATTTTATTCATCTTCATCACCACATTTTTTAACTTGTAGGGGGTTCTCCTCCTAAAAGTGAATATCTTTTATTTCCATTAAGGGAACATTTAAAGAAACGTGAAAAATTACACAGATCTTACCTGCAGATGACAACTTCATTTATATGTACATAGTTTAATGTTAGGAAAAAGATGTGGTAGGACAAAGACTAACTCTTTGATGCCATGAGTAGGTTAAATCTGGAAAACTCAAAGGTGGAGTTAAATCTGCTCTGTAAAACATGTGTCAGCGAATACTAAGGAACAGCTACTTTTGAATAATACATAAATTAATCTCAAGAATACTGTTGCCAACTTATTGACCATTATAATAAGCTCCGTTTTCCAACTAAATTCCTTTGTGAGCTCAGTTTTTTTTTTTAAGTGCTGAATAATCTCAATGCACTTTGTAGAAGACTTGCACAGAAAACTCACTACAGTTTTGCATAAAATAGGAAACTGATCACAAGCTATGCAATTGGTCTAAGTACTGTAGAATAGAAAATTGATCTTGTCAGAGTTACAAGGGCACATTCCTCTGTGTGTAGCTCCTTGAAGCAGAAACCATGCGGCACATCTTCATGAACAATTATCATCTGTGCAATGAAATTAGCGAGAGGGTTATCCAGCACTTCGTGCACTGCATTGAGACACACGGCCGCCATGTGGAGTACCTGAGGTTTCTGCAGACGATTGTCAAAGCAGATGGTAAATATGTGAAGAAATGCCAGGATATGGTGATGACCGAGGTATGTTCTCAGTTTGTATTTTATCAGCTTCACATAAACGATATGCTCAAATATGGGTTTTCTGTTAATTTAGAGTGACAAACAATCCCGCAGCAACATAGGTTTGGAAAATAAATTAAGTACGACTACTTAAGCACAAATGTATTTTGCTTAGACCTAGGGAAGTAACGTATCATAAGTTGATGTTATAATTTTCTAGGAGTTTATTTTTTTTTTTGATTCTTAATGAATTTGTGGATTTTAAATAATGGGTAAAATCCTATGAAAAGTTATAGATTATTTAGAATGAAAGTGATTAAATTTTATATTTTTAAGTTTCAGTATGTAACAAAAATGGATTAAACTCTGCTTTTCAAGTGCCCTTATTACTCGGTTCCTGAAACATAGAATGGGTGTTCTTTGTTACTATTTACAGGGGGCTTTGAAGGGAATGAAACTAATGAATAGAAATTATCCATCAGTGATTCATTATATATGGAAACTTAGCTGTTTAGAGTAAGTTAAAAATTTGAGAAAAGCAAATGGATGAAGTACTTCATTTATTTTGCCCTTTTCATTATGCTGTTTGTCATTGAGCAAGATTTATACAATGAATGAGTTACTCACTGGGAACCAAGTGATACTTTGGAGAATACTTTGAGCCTGTTTGGGTAAATCATTGCTCTGTGACCTAATCGTTCTCTAAAGGCCTGTATGGATTAGGCAGCTTTCAAACATGGCTACAAACAAGTTATATAGTAGATTATATTGATTTGGGGGGATTTTCATAATGATGTACCTTAAATTTGAGAGTGGGAGTAGTTTCTGTATTGGTACAATGTGAGTCCCTCTTGCTCCATAGAAATGTTAAAGTTAAGTCAGCTGGAAGCCTTGAATTTTAAATGTAAATTATTGTTATTAACATTTAAGGAGCATTTTAAACTTGTAAAATTTACCTCTTATATGTATTTACATTAACATTAGCCCTTCATTGCCTAGAAATGTGAGAATGAATTTGATTTTGGAAAATCATCATGGAAAGACTTAAAATGGGAAAGCAGCGCATAGTTAAGCCAGTCCTATGGCATTTATTAGGTGAAGCATTTCTGTGTGTAAAGAAGTATTTATAATATTAGGTTAATATGTAAATTTTTGACCCATATACATTCACTTTCAACAAAACTTTCATTGTAATCCAATTAATTGTCTTATCAATTCAAATAAAATAGAGAGAAAAATTACATAATCTGTGTTCTCCACCAAAATACTTCACATTGGCGTCAGAAAATTGGTACTGCAATAGACAACAAGGATTGAGGCCTGCGCAGCTCCTGACCTGTCTGTGGTTTGGGGTTGCTATCTGCCTCATAAAGCAAAGTAGAGGGTTTGTCTTCTGGGAAGACAAAAGTCTTCTCTGCCAAAACCTCTTACATAGTTGGCCTTGGCATCTTCCAGGAATTGGAGGGCAGGGATTGAGACCTCTTGAGTCTGGGTTTTCAGTTGAGGTAGAGAGAGAAGACAGTGGTTATGAAGTCTGGAATGGGGTGTAGTTACCTCCAGAACTCATCACTGTTAACTCAGCCTGAGCTTCACGACAGTCAGAGTGGATTCCTCAATAAAATAATAATACAGTTTCCCCCCAAAATAGACAAGGCATTACGGTGATTGAGCAGTAAAATTACCACCTGCTGGAATTCTCCACTGAAGTTATATAAACACAACAGGGAGGAAAACTTATGTCCTAAAAGCCCCTACATACTCATTCTTTGTCTCTCTCTCTCTTTTTTAAAAGTTGTCTTTTTCTCTTCATTTCTCCCATCTCTGCTTTTACCTCCATTCTCTACCGACATCCGTGACACGTGGAATCTCCAAATTCCCGTAGAGTTGCATTTGGTTCAGTGTACTTGCTTACTTATTCTGTCACTATTGAAGGAGATGGGGATATTTTATTCTATAGTAAAATTAGACTTACGGGATTTCTCATACTTGGCAATGGAGTCTGCCATTTGAAGTAGAAGGAAGTAACTTCATTGGAATATTTTGCAGGTTTAATTTCAGTGGGTGACTCACTGAACAGTTTACTGTCATCTGTGTCCTTAATTCTTGCCCCTCTCCACCTCTCCCATGTCTCTCCGACTGGTTTTGATAACATTCATAACTAATCACTCGACACATGCCTAGAATCTTTTTTACCATCCTGCCTTGGTGTAGTTCTGCATTTGCAGTGTTATCTATGTTTCTACAAAGAGATGCACGTATTTCCAGATAGACCAAGCCTTTGGAAGTAACTGCAAGGATGAACATTTGGACTGCTATGTCGACTCTCTTGTTATCATTTCAGTTGATAAATGGGGGTGAAGATGTGCTGGTATTTTACAATGATAGAGCATCATTTCCCATCCTTCTCCATATGATGTGTTCAGAGAGGGACCGAGGGGACGAGAGTGGCCCCTTAGCCTACCACATCACCCTTGTGGAGTTGCTGGCAGCATGCACAGAGGGGAAAAATGTCTACACTGAAATCAAGTGCAATTCCCTTCTGCCCCTGGACGACATAGTGAGGGTGGTGACCCATGACGACTGCATCCCTGAGGTAAGCCTGGCAAAAGCTTAGTGGTTATAGAATTATTAGTAATTTTTAATAAGTGCCGGAAGTCCTCCTACTATTATTTATAATGAGATAATGTATTTATTGAAGGAATTGTACTTAGCTATACAATTAGGAACATTTAAAAGAGCATAAAAAGTTTACTCTTTTGTTCTACAAGGAACTATGAAAAAGGATAAACCTTTTTAAAGTATAGCCGCTATTAGTTTACTAGAAGCTACTATAGGAATTTCTAGGTATGGCATTGTGATCAAACTGAAAAATTGACTTGTAACCTCTAGTATGTTACTGAGCATAAAACAGATGCTTCATAAATAATTCACAGTCATCAATAGGAGAGGCTAGGATGGTACTGCAGGATCACTATCAGATTCTCTAGGTTTACCTTTGCTTTATGGAATAGATGCATTCTTGGAAATATGGACACATTTTGCTTTATTCACACATCATCTTTTACCCTCTGTTCTTGTTTGGCATGACGGCAGGGAAGAAACTCATTAGAAGCTGGTTGTCTGCCAACAAGATTAACGAGGCTTCCAGGAACGTGCATTGCAATAATGTTTTTCTTTTCTACCATTGTGGTGTATTTTTGCAAAGTTTATAAACATGTGATACACTAAATCCAAACATTTTAAATCACAGTAGCTTAAAAAGGCATCCGGTTAGGTTAACTTCCCTACTTCCAAATAGTCCTACACAGTGATGGACTTGAAAGTATATTTTTGTGAAATTTTGTGGAATTGTTGATACCTCAAACCAAGGGTACTTCATGACTTGATTGGTTTGAAATAAGATGACAAAGAAAGGAAGCATAGTGTAGCGATTAAATCCGTGGGTTCTGTCTTTTTTTGAGGTCCTGATTCTGGCCATGCAGTTCTCTCGGACATAGCACTCTAACCTCTTATATTCACCTACTTCACCCCTCTTCATCCTTCAGATCTTGATTCAAGCATTACTTCTTTAAGGAAGACCCTCCTGGCTTCCCATAGTAGAGTCTATAAGAGCCTATAATTTGAAATTTGATATTTGAATTTTATTAGTTAAAAATACCTGTAGCCTTCACATTCTTTACCAAGATTATAAGCTAAATGAGAGTAACACCTGGGTCTGTTTGTAGTCACCATTATATCGTCTGAACCTGAACCTACATTTAATAAGTATGTTTTGAATGAATGAATGAATGGTTTAAAGAATGAGTCAGAATCTTGGATCCATTACTTTCTAGCTGTGTGACTGATTCCAACAGGGTACTTAACCTTCTAATCTTCAATTTACACAATTTTGAAGCGACATAATTGTAGTATGTACCTGATGGGATTGGTGGAGGATTAAGTTAAGATATTACACACAGACTGCTGAAGGCGTTTGGCATGTAGCAAGCACTGAATGCATATTAACTGCTGTCAAGGGGATTATGATAATGTACCACATGGCTCTGATGTCTCCGTGACACAGGCACCCTGCCATTGAAGATTTGCTTCAGACCTCAGTCAGGTAGAGATAAGTACTAAGGGCATGAAAGCTGGCCCTGTATTCCTTATGGTTCTAACTCGGATTCTGTGAACCCTCTGAAATTGTTTACATGATTTTTTTATGTGTGTGCATTTTTCTGGGGAAATTTATAGCATTCATCACATTCTTATACAGAGAGAGAGAGAGGAAAGAAAAGAAGAGATGAGAAAAGAGAAGAAGGGGAAAGAAAAGGAAAAACAAGAACTATTGCCTGTGCACTTTAGAAATGGTATATGTTGGTGAGACTCATGCCAGTCTTTTATGAGGAACTTTGCTAAATCTGGAAAGGAACTTTACTACATCTTAAAATAATTCAATTTTTTTTTGGTAAACTGTGAGCCTGCTTCTTCTCAGAAATAGTAATTTAAATGCTTTTGAATGGCAACAAAGTATTATTTAGTCAACATATTGAAGCATTGTATTAGATCTCTCTTGGTTGCAAGTGACAGAAACCCAATTTAAACTAGTTTAAATTTTAAAAGGGAATTTTATTGGCTCTTGTATTTGGGAATTTGAAGAATAGTTGTTCATATGATTCAAGAGATTCAAACAATGTCAGAATTCCTTCTATCTCTTGTTACCTTTTCCTTTGTGGTTTTGCCTCATTCTCTTTATCTGAGCGTGATTTTCCTCCACACACCTGGAGAAGATGGGTCTTGGAGTCCAGGTTGACCTTGTTCCATTTTGACAATGAGAGAGGGGGAAAGAGAGCGAGAGAGAGAACGAGAGAATATGAATGAATGAATGACAGAGACAGAGAAGGGGAGGGGAGGTGGGGAGGTGAGGGGGAGAGGAGGGAAGAGAGGGAGGCAGAGAGGGAAAGAGAGTACTTTTGACTCCTAGTGTCTGAAATATGTTAGACTTGGTTTGCATGAAGTTCACATTCTCACACCAATCACTGGGCCCAGGGGAATGGAATACTAGGTCATGTGTTTACCCTGGGTCAGGGGGTGGAGTGTTTTAGTAAAAGAAAGGAGATGGGAATGCTCTCTGGGTACACCCAAAGTATACTATAATTTACTACAGGAAATAACACAGTTTCACATAACCATTCATAATAGATATTTGAAGATGAAGAATAAAGAAAAAACTCACTCTCTTTTCTATTTGAAACTTGCACAGGTTAAAATTGCTTATGTGAATTTTGTTAATCACTGTTATGTTGACACTGAAGTGGAAATGAAAGAAATCTACACAAGTAACCACATTTGGAAATTATTTGAGAACTTCTTGGTGGATATGGCAAGGGTAAGTTACACGTTGATCATTAAATACTACTTCATGTTTAGTAAGGTTATTGATATATATTTTGACTAAACAGTATCAAGCATCTGGATGAAAACTTAGAATTAAACCGAATGTTTAGCTGTCATCTGTTCCATTCAAAAAGTTGTGACTGAGTTTCATAAGACTGTGAGATTTAATGAGTTAATGTACTCAGAATGCCAGTACAGTGGATATGGCCGCAAGGTGTTCATTTTCACTTTTACAACTGACCATATTGGCCTGTTAATAAATGGAATTTTAGTAGCCTTTTTACATCGGTTAGAGATGATATTTGGCAGACGTCAATTTGTATTCGACCCTGTATCATGAATGCAATTATAAACCAGAGATGGAAGAGATCGCACGAGGTCTTGGATACTGCTTTCGGGCAGGTAGGTACTTGCAGACGATTTAGGACCCAGCACTGCCCACTGTTGCCTATTCCACATTTTCTTTGGGAGTGTGCTCCAGTAATTGAATCATCTGCTGCTTTCACTCATGTCAGTCAGAATACAGTCCGCTTTTTACTTTGAGTCCATTTTCTAATGTTTGGCTTTTCGGGGGGTTGGGGAGGACACGTGGAGCTGGCTGGCATTTTCCAGGTACTGTCTAGCATATGTTTTTGCTCTGTTAATATTGAGTACGTGAATGAACGAAGAAAGGAAGGAAGGAATCTTTGATAGATAGCACTTAATGTGAGTTAGTATATCTTAGCCCCTTTTTGCCTGCCGAATGATAATGTCCAGGGTGTATTATTTTAGTTATTTTGTGGGGGGACGATCTTCTCCAGTTTTCCCATTAAAATTATGGGACATAATGTTCAAATATGAGTTTCACTAATAGAAGATAGTGTATAGCTAACTCCTTAGACTTATATGACTTATGGTGGCCTGTCCCAGTCCTTTGGCTTCCTACATTCCTGAGTGCTGGTCATTTACAGGGGCCTCACTTAGATGTATTGGAGGAGAGGGGTTAGTGAAGTCCACACGGATGGATGCCAATTGCTATTCGTTAGCTCGCTGCCTTCCTACAATTCTTTCTGGAAGGCTAAAGGGATATAATAAAACATTAGCTGTAGATCCAGACATCCAAGAGCAATCTTAGATAATAGAATAAATCACATATTCCAGTCTAGGAGCTCTTTTATTTAGTCAAGGCTCGCAGGTGGAATGTACTTATTTCGCCTTGGGTATGGGGTAGTATGAGTGAGCTCTGCTGTGTTCACACATGTGTGAAGCAAGGCAATCCTGTTTTACCTCATTTCTGTAGACCTTAAAAGCCACTCGCTACCTTCCTCAGGTAGACCTGCATCCTGTTTTACACAGGACTTAACATACCACTCATATTTACCCCTGTGACCTTGTGAAAGTCCTTGTAAGTGACTGGCCACAAGTATCTCCGGAGACCTTGGAGTAAAGGATGGTTTATATGCCAATGGCTGAGCTTTAAAACTGCACGTGCAGGAAGACATTAAAGAGATTCCAGACTGATTTGCAGAGTTGCACAGTGCTATGGACTAAAGATAAGCTTGAAAAGACCAAGGTCACATTCTAGGCATCATGACCTGCAAAGCTGAAAGGATTTTTATTTTTAAACCAAAGAAGGCTTGATGATAACTGTCATTGATTATGCTACCTTGGAAACAGTCTTTCCATTGATGTGTTTATTCATAAGGCTAAAGGGTATATATTCTTTTTTTTTAAAGTATGCATGTAGGGAGGATTTTTATTTTAGCTATTCAATATTTAAGTAGACATAGTGTTATTAGTATATAAAGGCTTTAAGGGAATTTAAAGTTTTCTTGGTCTATTCAATCATTATATCTAACCACAACAGCTTAACTATACTGCAGAAGCATTTTTTTTCTTTCCTTCTTGCTTCCCTCTGATTTATATTTTAAAGCAGCAACTCTCTTATCCCCTCACCGAGAATGACAAGGACTCACCCTTCCTACTTCAGGGAAAGGACAGGAAACCTGACTTTTCCATACTTGGGATTTATCTTTCTCCCCGTGAAGACAGATTAAGGAGCCACCACACACTTTCAAATTCAAATACAAAAAAAATATGGTTAAAGAAGTGGAATGTGGCCTTTGAGGTGAATTTTCAGTTCAGTAGAACAGTAGCTCTCAAACTTTAGTGAGCAGCAGAATTTTCTGCAGGATTTGTTAGAACACATGTTGCTGGGCCTCACTCCCATAGTTTCTGATTCAATAGCTGTGAGACTTGGCATTTTTAACAAGTTTTCAGGTGATGCTGAAGCTGCTGGTCCAGCGACCACACTTTGAGAATTACTGCAGTAGAGCAAGGTAGTTAGCAATAGGCATTTTAGAGTCATTAGCCAGACCAGAGTTCAAGTTTAGATTCTGTCTCTTACTAGCTCAGTTATCCTGGGCAAGGTACTTAGCCCTCTGACCCTGAGTTTCCTTATTTGTCAAATACATACAATAATAACACATTCCTGGGCTTCCCTGGTGGCGCAGTGGTTGAGAGTCCGCCTGCCGACGCAGGGGACGCGGGTTCGTGCCCCGGTCCGGGAAGATCCCACATGTCGCGGAGCGGCTAGGCCCGTGAGGCATGGCCGCTGAGCCTGCGCGTCCGGAGCCTGTGTTTCGCAGCGGGAGGGGCCGCAGCAGTGAGAGGCCCGCGTTCCGATAAAAAAAAAAAAAAAAGTAAATAACACATTCCTTATGGCGTTACTGGGAGGATTCAGTGAGATAATATGTATAGAGCTCTGGAGCCTGTGTTTCGCAGCGGGAGGGGCCGCAGCAGTGAGAGGCCCGCGTTCCGATAAAAAAAAAAAAAAAGTAAATAACACATTCCTTATGGCGTTACTGGGAGGATTCAGTGAGATAATATGTATAGAGCTCTTAGCACATGCTCGGCACTTAGAGAGTTGGTGCCATCATCCGTTTTATCCCTGTCATGGTTAACATCACTGGTATTACAGGGTTATATGTAGCCTTTAAAGCAATTTCAAGTAGCTTCCCCAAGACCCCATAATAATGTTGAGGATAACCTAAAGGAGGACCATCTTACGCAGGCAAGAGCCAGAAACCATGTTCGTGAAGCTGGACACACACAATAGTGACTTGATGTAGAGAAGGACTAAATTCGGATATTACAACAAAGTTATGAAATCCTGGAGCAACTGATTTACATCAGTGAGACATGGTGAAGGTAATCTGGAGGAAAGGTATTTGGTAAATTGGACCTAAAGAATCGTAGGATCTTAGGGTTGAAAGAGACTGGCAGTCCTACAGTTCACAGTTTCTAGCACCTGCCTGTATATTTCTATTTATAATGATCTCATTACTTTTTTGTGAGACAACTGATTTCATTACTGCACAACTTGAATTGTTAGAAACCAAAACTGAGCCAGATTTTTTTTAATTTTTAAATTTTGTTTTATTCATTTTCTTATACAGCAGGTTATTAGTCATCAATTTTATACACATCACTGTATACATGTCAGTCCCAATCGCCCAATTCATCACACCACCATCCCCACCCCCCCGCTGCTTTCCACCATTGGTGTCCATACGTTTGTTTGCTGTGAAAAAGGTTTTAAGTTTCATTAGGTCCCATTTGTTTATTTTGGTTTTTATTTCCATTACTCTAGGAGGTGGATCAAAAAAGATCTTGTATGATTTATGGCAAAGAGTGTTCTTCCTATGTATTTCTCTAAGAGTTTTATACTGTCTGGTCTTATATTTAGGTCTCGAATCCATTTTGAGTTTACTTTTGTGAATCGTGTTAGGGAGTTTTCTAATTTCATTCTTTTACATGTAGCTGTCCAATTTTCCCAGCACCACTTATTGAAGAGACTGTCTTTTCTCCATTGTATATCCTTGCCT
>NW_020176571.1:20740575-20865839 GCF_003031525.2 Neophocaena asiaeorientalis asiaeorientalis | reverse complement strand
TGGTGTATCACATTGATTGATTTGTGTATATTGAAGGATCCTTGCATCCCTGGGATAAATCCCACTTGATCATGGTGTATGATCTTTTTAAAGTGTTGTTGGATTCTGTTTGCTGGTATTTTGTTGAGGAGTTTTTCATCTATATTGATCAGTGATGTTGGTCTGTAATTTTCTGTTTTTGTAGTGTCTTGGAAGGTTATACCTTTCTAAGAATTTGTCCATTTCTTCCAGGTTGTCCATTTTATTGGCATAGACTTGCTTGTAGTAGTCTCTTCGGATGCTTTGTATTTCTGCGTTGTCTTTTGTAACTTCACCTTTTTCATTTCTAATTTTATTCATTTGAGTCCTCTCCCTCTTTTTCTTGATGAGTCTGGCTAATGGTTTATCAATTTTGCTTATCTTCTCAAAGAACCAGCTTTTAGTTTTGTTGGTCTTTGCTCTTGTTTTCTTTGTTTCCATTTCATTTATTTCTGATCTGATCTTTATGATTTCTTTCCTTCTGCTAACTTTGGGTTTTGTTTGTTCTTCTTTTTCTAGTTCCTATAGGTGTAAGTTTAGATTGTTTATTTGAGATTTTTCTTGTTTCTTGAGGTAGGCTTGTATCGCTATGAACATCCCTCTTAGAACTACTCTTGCTGCATGCCATAGATTTTGGATCATCGTGTTTTCATTGTCATATGTCTCTAGGTATTTTTTGATTTCCTCTTTGATTTCTTTAGTGATCTGTTGGTTATTTAGTAACGTATTGTTTAGCCTCCATGTGTTTGTGTTTTTTATGTTTTTTTCCTTGTAGTTGTTTTGTAATCTCATAGTGTTGTAATCAGAAAAGATGCTTGATATGATTTCCATTTTCTTAAATTTACTGAGGCTTGATTTGTCACCCAAGATGTGATCTATCCTGGAGAATGTTCCATGCACATTTGGGAAGAAAGTGTAATCTGCTGTTTTAGATGGGATGTCCTATAAATATCAGTTAAGTCTATCTGGTCTATTGTCTCATTTAAAGCTTCTGTTTCCTTATTTATTTTCATTTTGGATGATCTGTCCATTGGTGTAAGTGAGATGTTAAAGTCCCCCACTACTATTGTGCTACTGTCGATTTCCTCTTTTATAGCTGTTAGCAGTTGCCTTACGTATTGAGGTTCTCCTATGTTGGGTGCATATATATTTATAATTTTTCTATCTTCTTCTTGGATTGATCCCTTGATCATTATGTGTCCTTCCTTGTCTCTTGTAACATTCTTTATTTTAAAGTCTATTTTATCTGATATGAGTATTCCTACTCCAGCTTTCTTTTGATTTCCATTTGCATGGAGTATCTTTTTCCATCCCCTCACTTTCAGTCTGTATGTGTCCCTAGGTCTGAAGTGGGTCTCTTGTAGACAGCATATATATGGGTCTTGTTTTTGTATCCATTCAGCTAGCCTGTGTCTTTTGGTTGGAGCATTTAATCCATTCACGTTTAAGGTAATTATCGATATATTTGTTCCTATTCCCATTTTCTTAATTGTTTTGGGTTTGTTTTTGTAGGTTCTTTTCTTCTCTTGTGATTTCTATTTGCATGGAATATCTTTTTCCATCCCCTCACTTTCATCTGTAGTTGTCCCTAGGTCTGAATTGGGTCTCCTGTAGACAGCATATAGATGGGTCTTGTTTTTGTATCCCTTCAGCAAGCCTGTGCCTTTTGGTTGGAGCATTTAAGCCATTCACGTTTAAGGTAATTATCAATATGTATGTTCCTATGACCATTTACTTAATTGTTTTGGGTTTGTTTTTGTAGGTCCTTTTCTTCTCTTGTGTTTGCCACTTAGAGAAGTTCCTGTAGCGTTTGTTTTAGAGCTGGTTTGGTGGTGCTGAATTCTCATAGCCTTTGGTTGTCTGTAAAGCTTTTGATTTCTGAATGAGATCCTTGCTGCATAGAGTAATCTTGGTTGTAGTTTCTTCCTTTTCATCGCTTTAAGTATATCATGCCACTCCCTTCTGGCTGTAGACTTTCTGCTGAGAAATCAGTTGTTAACCTTATGGGAATTCCCTGTATGTTATTTTTCCCTTGCTACTTTCAATAATTTTTCTTTGTCTTTAATATTTGCCAAGTTTATTACTGTGTGTCTTGGCATATTTCTCCTTGGGTTTATCCTGTATGGGACTTGCTACGTTTCCTGGACTTGTGTTGCTCTTTCCTTTCCCATGTTAGGGATGTTTTCGACTGTAATCTCTTCAAATATTTTCTCTGGTCTTTTCTCCTTCTGGGACCCCTATAATGCAAATGTTGTTGCGTTTACTGTTGTCCCAGAGGTCTCTTAGGCTTTCTTCATTTCTTTTCATTCTTTTTTCTTTATTCTGTTCCGCAGCAGTGAATTCCACCATTCTGTCTTCCAGGTCACTTATCTGTTCTTCTGCCTCAGTTATTCTGCTATTGATTCCTTCTAGTGTAGTTTCATTTCAGTTGTTGTGTTGTTGATCTCTGTTTGTTTGTTCTTTAATTCTTCTGGGTCTTTGTTAAACATTTCTTGCATCTTCTTGATATTTGCCTCCATTCTTTTTCTGAGGTCCTGGATCATCTTTACTATCGTTATTGTGAATTCTTTTTCTGGAATGTTGCCTATCTCCACTTCATTTAGTTGTTTTTCTGGGGTTTTCTCTTGTTCCTTCATCTGGTACATAGCCCTCTGCCTTTTCATCTTGTCTATCTTTCTGTGAATTTGGTTTCTCTCCACAGGCTGCAGGATTGTAGTTCTTCTTGCTTCTGCTGTCTGCCCTCTGGTGCATGAGGCTATCTAAAAGGCTTGTGCATGTTTCCTGATGGGAGGGACCTGTGGTGGTTAGTGCTGGCTGTTTCTTTGGTGGGCAGATCTCAGTAAAACTTTAATCTGCTTGTCTGCTGATGGTTTGGGCTGAGTTCCCTCCCTGTTGGTTGTTTGGCCTGAGGCCACCCAACACTGGAACCTACCGGGGGGCTCTCTGGTGGGGCTAATGGTGGGCTCTTGGAGGGCTCATGCCAAGGAGTACTTCCCAGAACTTCTGCTGCCAGTGTCCTTGTCCTCACTGTGAGACACAGCCACCCCTCACCTCTGCAGGAGACCCTCCAACACTATCAGGTAGGTACGGTTCAGTCTCCCCTGGGGTCACTGCTCCTTCCCCTGAGTCCCGATGCAAACACTACTCTGTCTGTCCCCTCCAAGAGTGGAGGCTGTGTTTCCCCCAGTCCTGTCGAAGTGCTGCAGTCAAATCCCACTAGCCCTCAAAGTCTGATTCTCTAGGAATTCCTCCTCCCGTTGCCAGACCCCCAGGTTGGGGAGCCTGTTGTGGGGCTCAGAACCTTCACTCCAGTGGGTGGACTTATGTGGTATAAGTGCTCTCCAGTCTGTGAGTCACCCACCCAGCAGTTATGGGATTTGATTTTACTGTGATTGCGCCCCTCCTCCCATCTCACTGTGGCTTCTCCTTTGTCTTTGGATGTGGGGTATCTTTTTTGGTGGGTTCCAGTGTCTTTCTGTCGATGATTGTCCAGCAGCTAGTTGTGATTCTTGTGTTCTCACAAGAGGGAGTGAGAGCACATACTTCTACTCCACCATCTTGGTTCAGGGCCCCAGATTTTTATCTATTATAATTTTTACTTATTCTTTCCTTCTATAGCAGCATAGAATGATTCCATTCAGGAAGAATGTGGGTGTTTACTATTCTCCTTGCTGATGATCTAGTTTGAAATGGTAAAATTATTCAACTTAAAGGAACTTAAGATCATCTAGGCTGACCTCCTAATTTTGCTTCCGAGTTCCAGAGAGATTAATTTGCTAGCATGGAGTGACTTGCCTGGCTAGTAACAGAGCTGGGAGGTCTGTGGCAGCCTATTTCAGGGCTCTTTCCACAATAGCTTCTCAAATGTGTCACAACAGTCCTCATGTCTCCCATTATTTTCTCCATGACTTTCAGTGGTTCCTCTTCTGTTAAGGCTTCTGGGCTCCTTGTTTTCAGTACAGTTTTGAGTTCTTTCTAATTCGTCAGTGTTTCAAACATATGGCATTCGCGATGGAACCCAGTGCTTCAGGCAGGGTCCAGCCAGCACGAAGCAGATGATTATTTTAGTAGAAATTTGGAAAGCAATCCTATTTAGAAGGCAAATGAACTATTAATATGTAGTGGCCCTCGTACCATCTTCCACCTTTCCCCTCATGTTTCTCAGGAGTCAGCACCACCAAGTTCTTTTTGTTTGCTCTTGGTAAAGCTCTCTAAAGAGTCCCCTTAATTAGTATCTTTTATTTTCCTGTTTGTACCCCCTTGTCTGTTATCTTGGTAAGACCCATATAAGAAAAGCTTTCTGAAAGACTCTTTTTAATGAACTAAATTTGTTTATTTTTAATTTTTATTAATTTTATTTCTTTTTATTTGTTTATTTGCAGTGGATTGTTTCACGTCCTTACTCTATTCTGATTTTCTGACAGAGACTGCATCCATGTCCTGTAAATATACCAGATTTAGATAGGCAGCAAGGCTGTTAGATACATGAAAAGTTGCTCTACTGTCCTTTAGAGCATTTAACGGCAGCCCACTTTGATCTCCGTGCCAGTGCAGCTAAAATTGGTGTTTGTAGGGCAGAAATGCTTTCCCTTGCCTTCATAACTGATTGTTGTTGCAAAGTCAGGGGATTTGAGTCATCATTAGAAAGCATTTGGAGGGGGGGCAATGTTCAGTATCAGACTCCCTTTTCTTTTGAAGATGTTCTCAATTTTGCTATCGATTTCAAGATTCTGTAATGGCCAGCAATACCCTAAGTGATGTACTGGCAGATGAAATTAGACCGAGGGATAACTTAGAGGCACACCTAACACATTGTCATGTCATTGCCCCGTCAGTCATTGCTAAACAAGACAAATCAGAGTATTTCATTTCCAAAGAGATCACTTGAGCATTCTCTCCCTTTGTTTAGCTTACCAAATAGGTAGGAAATGGGAGTAAAGATAAATTTATATGTACTCTGAAACACACTTTCTAGGTTCTCTAATTTGATAGGATTGTATAGGTTTTCTTTCCTTGATGAGTTGATTCCATTATTTTCTTCACTTTCTGAAGTTGAACGAGCCATCGAAAAGTCTCATTCTAAAGCCTTCTTTGAATATGCCCTTATTAGCTAACGTTGCAGCCAAGTGAAGAGTGTAAATATTCTGTAAATATTATTTTGTGTGTAGCACCTTTGCCTCAGTTGTAATTCTGTTTTTCTCCTCAGTTTTCATGCTGAATTATACTGATGGTGCCCAGGTGGGATGAGCACTTGTTTGGCTCTTCTCGATTGATGATTGGTTGGCCCCTGTTCTGCCCTTCAAGTCAATTTCAGCGTTTATCATAGTTGATTGATTCCTTCTTGAAACCTGTCCTCATTTGGCCCCCAGGATATCAGCCCTGCTCCCACCTCACTGGCCACTCCCTTTCAATCTCCTTTGCTGTTTCCTCCAAATCTTCGCAGCTTCTAAATATTGAAATGTGCCAGGCTTAAACCTTAGACTTGCTCCCTTCTCTGTCTACAGTCACTTGCTTGCTGATCTCATCCACTCTCCTAACTTTAATCCCACGCTGGTTGAAGCTTGGGTCCTTCCCCTGATAGTCTCACATATCTTGCTGCCCACGAGACATCTCCAGTTGGCTATTGAACCTCAAACTCTTCATTCACTTTCATGGCCCACTAAAATTAATTCCTTCTCAAGTCATTTGTATCTCAGTAAACGGCAATTCCATCATTCAGTCTAGGCATTCAGGCATAAAAATCTTGGTGTCTGTACATCTGTAACTCTTATTTTCTTGCTCTTCAGTTTAATCCTTTAGCAAATTCTGCAAGTATTAACCTTAAAATATTCAAAATCTGACTACCTCTGAATAAATACTTTGATCACTGCCACCCTGCAACAAGGTACCATTAACTCTCATCTGGATAACTTCAGTAGCTTTATAACCTGTTTTCCCTGCTTCTACTCTTGCCCCCTCCCTTCATCATCTATTCTCTATACAGCAGCTATAATGATTAAAAAAGAGGAGGAACTTTGATTCAGGTCACTCCTCTGCTCAGATTCCTCACAGGGTAAAACCACTGCATGATTGGGCTTTCCCCTGTCCAAAAAACACCCCCATCCCTGCCCTTACTTCCCGGTGTGCTCTTGTTCTCCCCCTACCTAGCTCTCTTCTTCATCCGCCTCTTGCTGCTCCTCAGATATGGCAAACACACTCTCATCTCAGCATCTTTGCATCTGCCTGGGATGCTCTCATCCCCCAGGTACCCTCCATTCTCGTGACTTCTTTCAGGCCCTTGCCTAAAGTCTTCAGAGAGGCCTTGGCTAACTACCTGGTGTAAAGTAACAATGTCTTCCTTCCGTCCCTCTTTCATTTGCTTCATTTTATCCCCACCTGATGTTTTTATATGTATTTGTGCTTGTTTCTGCTGAAACAAAAGAAAGGCAGAGATTTTGTCTGTTTGGTTCACTGCTGCATAGCTGACCTAGAACAGCGTCTCACACATAGTAGATACTCAGTATTTGTGTTATTATTTATGTATTTATTTAGGCTGCAACATGTGGCCCGCGGGATCCCAGTTTCCCGACCAGGGACTGAACCCGGGCCATGGCAGTGAAAGCGCTGAGTCCCAACCGGGGAATTCCCAGTATTTGTGGAATAAATAAATAAATATCATCTGAAGTTAAAAATATTTAAAAAGTGAATTTGAAAACAAATTGTGTGGTTTTAGCGTAGAATTAAGTGGGCCTGTCAATGGAATGGAATAAATAGCCAGAAAAAGATTTTTACTTATGTAAGATATTAAGGTATAATAAAGAAATTATCACCTATCAGTAGGGAAGTGATGGGTTATTTCTGGTGATCAGCAAACTTTTTCTGTGCAGATCTTGATAGTTTTTCACGCTACTATCACAGGTCTTATAACAATTACTAAAGGGAAAGGAGTCATAGACAATATATAAATAAATAGATATGGCTAGATTTGACCCATGATAGTTTGCCTACCCCTGGATTATTAAATTAAAAATAATAAACTCCATTAGGGTTGTGACTTTTATATGTTTTGTTGTTCACTGATGGATCCCAGGTACACAGAATGTCCTTGGCATGGAATATGGGCATTCAGTAAAAATTGTTGATTTGAACTAAATCAAAATGACATTTGAAGACCCTGGCTATTTGGGGTGAAATGAACTCAGTTCATGTCCTCACATCATACATTAGCATAAATTGCAATAGATTTTAGAGATAAATGTGAAATGATAAAAATGGTTGGAAGTGTAGGTGGATATTTGTCTGTCTTTGGATGAGAGAGTTATTTTTAAGCATAAGAGCAATAGATGAAATTAGCTAAGGAAAAAACATTTCACTATTTGAAAATTTAAAACTTAAGTATATAAAAACGTCATAAAAATAAAAGAACATCAAAATAGAAAAAGTTACTCTACATTAAAAAAAGGCTAATAACCTTTATACAAAGAACATATAAATAGGTAGATAGATAGATAGATAGATAAGAAAAGCACTATAACAATCTAATGATAAAATGAGGCGAATTCAGGCATTCATGGTTTATAGAGGAGGACATACAAGTAAATCCCTGAGAAAATAGTCAACTGTTAATAATTTTAAGAAAATAAAAAGGAAAATAAGATCCAATTTCTAACTGTCAAAGTTTAAGACTAAAAAGATAAAAGTAAAACGATAATATTAAATGTTGGTTCACATACCTTGCTGATGAGAGTAAATTTATGCTGTCTTTTTGAAAAGCATTTTGGTAGTACATTTAAAAAAGCCTTCATACCTTTTTAATGTGTCAAGTAGTTTACCTTCCAAGAATCTGTCCTTAGGAAATAATTAGAAATGATATCAAGGATTTATGGGCAAGGAAGTTCAACATTTATAATAAAATACAGTAGGAAATAGTTTACATATTTAATAATAGAGAAATGGTTCAACAAATTATGATATATCTAAAAGATTGAAGTTATAGTATCACTGATTATTTTTTGAAGTTTTTTTTTTTTTTTTTTTTTTTTTTTTTTTTTTTGCTGTACGTGGACCCCTCACTGCTGTGGCCTCTCCCGTCGCGGAGCACAGGCTCCGGACGCGCAGGCTCAGCGGCCATGACTCACGGGCCCAGCCACTCCGCGGCATGTGGGATCTTCCCGGACCGGGGCACGAACCCGTGTCCCCTGCATTGGCAGGCGGACTCTCAACCACTGTGCCACCAGGGAAACCCTGAAGATTTTTAATGATATGAGAAGTGCTAATGATTGAGTGATGAATATTAAAAGGGGAATAAAAAAACGCTTATCCAGAATTATTTCCATTATGTAAAATATAGAGGAGCAAAAAGATTAGAAGAAAAGATTCCAAGGTGTTAGCCATGGTTTTGTTTGGATTTTGAGATTATGGATAATTTTTGTTTTCCATTTTGTATTTTTCTATTTTTTACAGGGTTCCTACAGTTAATATTTTTCTTAACATCAATATATATTACCTTTTAAAAAATGAATTTAAAATTCTAAGAAAGTGTAGGCACAGATGACTCACATAAAAAGGAGATATTAAAAGCGAATGTTTGGAAAAGTTTTGGCCTCATAAATAAAGGAATGCAAATTAAAATAAATATGAGATATCACCTCAGATATTTATAAGAACATTTTTACTGCCTATGAGGAATAAAAAAATGATTTTTAAGATTTGTATTCCGTGGTCTGTATGATCAAAAGTATATTACTGGCGAGAGCTGCCCTATCCGGTAGGGTAGCAACTTGCCACATTGAAATTTAAATTTAATTAGATAAAATAAAATTTAAAAAACCATTTCAAGTGCTGAATAAGCACATGTCTAGTGGTTACTATCTTGGACATCCCAGATATAGAAGATTTCCGTCATTGCCGAAAGTCCTCTTGGACAGGGCTGCTCCAGTGTATGTATGATAACTTATTTAACCCAATCTGTCGTCTTTGGAAGAGTAACAGTCACTTTTAGAGCAGAAGAGAGAAGGGACATCATATATACAAGGGGAGAAATCTCAGAAATAATTATATCTAGAAATTACGCTTAATGTTTATTTGTTCAACCAATAATTTTAAATACCCACTATGTGCTAAGGTACTGCATGTGCAGTGGCGAGCAAGACAGAGCAGCTCCTGGTGTCTAGGGCCTTATATTCTAATGGTGGAGACAGATTTTTCCTTGCTCTTCCCCCAGAAACCTCCATGGCTATTTCTTCACTTCCTTCAGTTCTTTGTTAAAATGTTACCTTATACAGAGAAGTTCTCCAGGCAATTTAGGTAAAATAGTAATCCTTCTCCGTACCTACTCCTCCTGCTGTATTGCCTGCACTACTTGCTCTTTATTTTTCTGAAAGTCTATTTATTTGCTCTATTTTTACCACTTATATGTTTGTTAATTTGTATATTGTGTGTCTCTTTTGATTAGAATCAGAGTTTCAGTAGAGTAGGGACTTTGTTTTGTTTGGTTCACTGTTCTAACTCCTAGTCTAATAGTTTTAATTTAACAATTTATGTCCCTAAGTGATAGTCCATGAAATTTTATAGGTGCATAGTAAAATTCATCTGGAAGCAGAAAAGGACAGATATTTCAAAAGATGATTTTTTTTCTTGGAAAGGACAATGAAGGTAGGCTTGTTTTTCCAGTGTAAAACACATTACAAATTGAAAATCATTTCATTCTTATAGTATTGAATTAAAATACTTAAAAAATAATGATACATGGAGCATACCAGAGATATGAGGAGAGATTTAAACAGTGATTAGTGATACACTATAAGATAAAATTCAAGTAACCTGAGAGTGAGGCAAGAAATTACTTTTAAATCAATGTTTGGAGGACAATTGGATATCGGTATGGAAAAAAACTAATCAGAATGCATAAATCAGGTCACCTACAGCAGCAAATTCAGATAGCTTTAAAAGTTAAGTAGGAGTCAAGATGTGGATGGAGATGGGAGAAGGACTCCCCAAAAAAGCTAGAACAAAAATGTACAGAATATTCTTTTCTTTTGTGGAAGGGATTTTTCCTTCTTTATATTAAACAAATGGAAATGACCCAAATATAAAAAAACAGTGCCTGAATGCTAAAAATTATTTTACACCATGAAATGTAATGAAAGGAATATTCTAAAGAGTCAGAATGTGAAAATACATGTGAAATGACTGCTGAAAAGTTTATTATGTGAAATACGTTTACTGATATGTAATATACAGTCATTTCCATGTTTCATTTTAAAGTGGCTTAGAGGGTTTGAATCATCTCTACATGACAAAATATAGACATGAAATTATTGTGTGAAAAATGCCCTGCCTTGTTAGCAATGTCAGAAATGCCAGATGAAATAACTTTTAGGTATCATTAAACTGGCAAAAGTAATTATAATTTACAGAGATAACAGTTCTAGCAGCAAACAGATGGCACACTCCAAGAGGTGTGGGAAGGGTTAAAGGAACCAGGAGTGACAGGGAAGCATCCAGGAATTGGTAACAATGCAAAACTATTGCCACCCCAGGCCTGAAGGGGCAAGGGTGGCACCAGTGTTACCAGAGCCCAGAGAGAACTTGGAGACATTGCAGAAGGGCTCCAGCAGACGCTATACCCAGAGACACAGACACTGCTGAAGCCTCAACGAGGAGAATGGAGATGGGGATGCAGGTAGAGGCAGAGGCAGAGTAGGTACCTGACTTCTTTCTCTTCCACTCTGTGATCTTCTGCCAGTGCGTCGCATCAGCTGAACCTAACCAGAGCCCGAAAGCTAGAGCTAGTTGATGGTAATGAAGGAACATCCTGTGTATGCAGAGATAGGTTGTTGATATCATTGTAAATTTATTGTTTTAGAGGATGAGCCCAGCAAGTAGTATAGAACTGTCTATAAAACCTCATCTGGTGATTCCTCTTTTGGTGAAATATACCCCCAAAATCTGAAAGTAAAAATAATAATTTTGCATAATCCTGTCTAATAACAATAATCGGGAGCGGGGGGGAATCACATAAGACTCGCAGGAAAGAAATAGCTAAGAAAATAAGAAAATGATTTGTATTTTTTATCTACGTATACCTAACTAAACTCATTCCAAAAATGGATTAAAGCATGATGGTGCATTAGAGTAATGGAATAAATATAGCGTTTTGAAATAAGTGTTTAAATAATGATGGTACATGGGAATGTTTGATAGGAAATAATGGTATGTGAATAATATCTGCAAACAGAAACTTTAAAAATATATGTATTACACATAAAAATTAATTTAATATGATGCAATTTTATTTGGGCCATTTCTAATCTTTATTGGGAAGAAACAGTAAAAATAAATAAAAGACAAGATAAAGAAATATTGCTAATAATTAGGTTCCTTATTTCCCGAAAAATTTTTAAGGACTTTAATTTAAAAAGTGGCTTCCTTATCTCTTGCCTGTCCATAATATTACAGTGTAAGATACAGGCTCTAAAGGTGAAAAAGTTGTCATTCATCTGAGGCATAAAAAGTATCTTGAACATTATTTGAATTTCTTGTACAAATGAATTGAGGAATAGGTTCCACACAGTTGTGTCAACCCAGAATTTCCACGACCAGGATTTTGAGGAAAGCCTTCATCTAGAAGTATTATAGATAACTTTTATTAATTAATCCACTGACTAAAGCAAATCTGTGGGGTTCTTTAGCAAATGATCAGTTGCAGGTAATGTAGTGTGATTCTATAGTAGCTCCAGAAAGCCCCGTTCAATTGTGTGAAATGTCACTGGATGAGGAAGAAGCCTCTCTGGGCTGGTTGTGGTAGAATTGTTCAACTACTTACTCCACTTTAATATATTTTTATCCTGTGTATCAGAAAAATTCACCATAAAAGCCAGTGCTGAAAGATACTAAATGAAATAAATCCTACTTAATATCCATCATGGGAAAGTCAATTTTATATTAGATCTGAGACCACGTTAAATTTTAACCTGAGGTTTGATATTCCACAAATAGAGTCTAACCCTTAGTTAAACTAAGATAAAATGAGTCCTTTCTTATTCTCTCTTACTCTTTCATTTAAAAAAATTAATTGGTTCATTCTTTTCACATTTATTGAACATTTTGTATTTACCACGCATTATGCTATGTGCTGAAACAATAACTAAAAGATGACATAACTTGACATAATTTATTTTCTTTAATTGCATCATTCCCGACAGTAACTATGGGATTAGACACACTAAAAACCTTTTAGTTCTGATAACACCCCTGTCAGGTAGGTGTCATTTAATAGATGGGGAAAAAGTGAGCTGCCCCTGACGGCAAGCGACTTAGAAGCAAAACAGACCCTGTGCTCTTTCTTCTCTCTCCATTCAGCAAACACTGTTATTTTCCAGACTGAAACATTGGGACACATGGTTTGAGGAGGGAGTTTTTGGTGAATTTATTTGTGTGCAGGGTTTTAAAGCAATATCAGATTAAATTACGTTTCCTTACTCTTGATTAATCACCTATTGAAAAGAATAAAAAACTTACGTAAAAATTCGAATTGTCTAAGAACATCTGGAACATCTGGCCACCATACTGACTCACTGTAATCTTGTGGATATTTAAACATTCTTACTCTGCCCAGTTCTTGAGTCCTTCCTCGCACCCTATGTTCTCCCCCACTCACTTCTTTTTTTATCTCCATGCTCTTTTTTTTTTCACCACCCAACTTTTTTTCATTCGGTTTTAATCGTGTATCTTAGCTTTTGCAATTTGTCAACCCTGACATGTTTGGAAATTTACAGTTTAGCAGAATGACCAATTACAGCTTCATTTAATCCTACATAAAGGTCAGAGCCCATGTTCTTTGCTGATGTTCCCTTTACTCTAGTGTCCTGTCTTCTTGCTTAGCCAACTCTGAGAAGAAGGCATGAACACACCCTCTGTGTTTCCCAGATAATCTGGGGATGAACAAGTCAAAATTGTTGGCAAGGTTTGACCTTTTATTTTTTATTTTATTTTATTTTATTTTATTTTATTTATTTATTTATTTATTTATTTATTTATTTATTTATTTATTTATTTATTGCGGTACGCGGGCCTCTCACTGCTGTGGTCTCTCCTGTTGCGGAGCACAGGCTCCGGACGCGCAGGCTCAGTGGCTATGGCTCACGGGCCTAGCCGCCCCGTGGCATGTGAGATCTTCCCAGACTGGGGCACGAAGCCATGTCCCCTGCATCGGCAGGCAGACTCTCAACCACTGCGCTACCAGGGAAGCCCGACCTTTTCTTATCTTTCTGTTTTCCTCTCCAAATATTTTCTGTTTGCATTCTCTAATCTGAGCCAGGTATTAGAGGTGAAAATGTATAGAGAGATATGGAGCCACCATTAATCACCTTCACCACTTTCTTGTACTTACAATGAGTTTCCTCTTTGATTTCCTCACATCAAGTGGAAAAGTATTTTCCAGCAAAGCTAGGCTTGAGGATGGAGGGAGAAGGTTGTGTGCAGGAGGAGGGAGAAGCATATCTGGAAGAAGGGGCTGGGATCTGTGAAAGAATTCTGGCCCAAGGATGAAATGGCAACCAAACTTAAAGGTGAAACTACTACAGAATGATAAACTTTGAATGGATTTCAGGCGGAAATTTTTTTAAAGTATATTTATTTAGTTATTTATTGGCTGCATTGGGTCTTAGTTGTGGCATACGGGATCTTTCATTGCAGTACGGGGCTCTTCATTTTGGTGCACAGGCTTCTCTCTAGTTGTGGCATGCAGGTTTTCTCTTCTCTGGTTGTGGCGTGCGGGCTCCAGACCACGTGGGCTCAGTAGCTGCAGCACGCGGGCTTAGTTGCCCCACGGCATGTGGGATCTTAGTTCCCCGACCAGGGATCGAACCCATCTCCCCTGCATTGGAAGGCAGATTCTTTACCACTGGACCACCAGAGAAGTCCCAGAAATGTTTTTATTCAAAGCAACTTTCAAAAGCAGAAGAAATGTCATAAACAACCATTTCATGACAATTTTTAGAAGGTTCCAGTATTGACTTATAATTCAAAGATGTGATAGAACACATTGAGTTGTTTTGTTTTTCTCTCCAGGTTTGCAACACAACTACAGACAGGAAGCACGCAGACACCTTTTTGGAGAAGTGTGTTACTGAGTCAATCATGAATGTTGTGAGCGGCTTTTTTAATTCTCCCTTTTCAGACAACAGTACCAGCCTGCAGGTAATATAAACAAACAAGTACAAAAGAAGTCTGTCACACGATTTCTGTACCTTATTTGAGTGTAGAAAACTTTAATACGCCTGGAAGTCCTTTCCTACACTTCTCAAGATCACTCTTCTTTCCTATTATTGACTATTATGCTGCTTTCTGAGTTTCCCAAACTTTATTTTAAATAAAGAGGCTCCATCTTCAAACTGAATTATTTTTGCTCTCCCTCTAAGCAAAATAGGAACTTTCACATCTGTAGATTGACTGCCAAGTGTCGAAATAACTGGTAATGATTCTTTAAATGGATAGACATTTTGACTCAATAATTCCAGTTTAGTAAATCCCGAAAGAATTCGTAGGGATTTATATACTAAGATTTTCATTGAAGTGTTTATAATACTTAAAAATTGACATCAACCTTAAATGTCCACAAACAGGGGAATAGCTAAATAAATTACGGTATATCTGTAGATGGCTTATTATATAGCAATTAAAAATCATGTTTTAAAAGAAAAATCGATGCCTAAGGAAAATGATCATGAAGCAATGTAAAGTGAAGCAGGCCCCCAAATTGCATCATAGCATCATCCAGGTTTGCGCGTGTAAAGAATATATGTGCGTATATAATAAGAAAACTCAGGAAGTAATTATCTTAAAAATGTTGATACTGATTCTCTCTCCACGTTAGGATTTTTGGTGATTTTCGTTGCCAAATATTCTACAGTGATTGCTCTTATAAAAGTATTATTTCAGTTATACTTTTTTTAGGGAAAATTGTGAATGAACTATTAGAATCATGTAAAATTGTTTTTGTAGGTCCAAATTGTTGTCTCCTCTACGTGCTGATCATACGAAACCAAAACATACGATCAGTGAAACAAACAAACCCAAAATGCCTGCTCTATTTATACTCGGAAATAAACCAGAGATTGTAAAAATATACTTAAATCCATGTCATTGGCTTCAAGAAATGCCATATTTTCCTGATTAAGAATATAGTTAAAATAATCAGTTTTCTATAGTGTCTGGTGTGGTGCCTCTCATGAGATGGGTACAAAATAAATATTTGTTGAATGAGATGTTCATTAAGTAGCACTGAAACTTAAAAGGCAAGACAGTATTTTATTTTGGTGGGCCTTTTTTGATAATGCATAGATACTGCATCAGGAGTGTTAATGGTTTAGTGACCTGTTTGCCTCTTTTCTTTCTGTTCTCAGACACATCAGCCAGTTTTCATTCAGCTGCTTCAGTCTGCCTTCAGAATTTACAATTGCACCTGGCCAAATCCGGCTCAGAAAGCCTCGGTGGAGTCCTGTATCAGAACTTTGGCTGAAGTGGGTAAGTCAGAGTGTCGGATTTTACTTATTTTCACATTTTGTGAAAGAAATCAGGCTTTTGGCTAATAGGCAATACAAGTAGCTTTTCAGTTTTCAACTTAAAAAGAGAGCAGGTGTGGTTTCTGTAAAGCTGAAGACCAGTGATCAGCAAATGACTCTGAAATTGTATCCTTTTTGGGAGGGGGATATAATTGTTATATTTCTTCTTTTTAAATATTTTAAAATATATTTATTTATTTTTAATTATATTTCTAACTTTAAATTTAATATTGTATATGGTGCTTTAATATAGCTCAGTAAGATATTACACAAATGAGTTTAGTTTAATTATCTCAGATTTCATTATGGAATTGTCTTGTCTGTTAAGTAGCCTGATTTCTTAACATCTTCATGTGGCAGGAGGACTTTTTGAGGGCTTTTTGGTTTTCTCATTTTGTGTGAAATTCATCAGTATTCATTGAGGCTCTGTTATGCATACAAGGCTTCAGAAATTCCAAATAAAATAGAATGCAAGGGGATAACAGCTAAGGAAAGGTTAGTACATTGTAGGAAGAATTTCTCATAGAGTCCTCTTTTTTTTTTAATACAGTTAATTAGGGCTGTCAGAAAGGAGGAGGGAAAAGAAATATAGACTGGGCTGGACTTCAGAAAACAAACAGAGGAGCTGGATCATTCTCTCAACTACAGGTGGTTCTGCAGGCATTGGGAAGGGCAGCTTATAGTGTGTTTCATTATCGTGGTCATCATCACTGCTGACATTTGTCAGTGCACTATTTGCAATGCTAAGCAGTTCACACGTATTATCTCATTTAATCATTAGGTAGGCTCCTTGATTATTTACATTTTACAGTTGAGGAAACAGAATTATCTAGATTAGGTGACTTGGCCAGGGTTATGGTATGTGCTCAGTAAATATTTGATAAATGAATAAATGGTTTAACTAATTAATGACCACGTGAAATATTTTTACTCTTTTCTCCCCATCTGCAATTTGGTTTAAGTAACTTAATATTAACAAAATTTAATGATGCGCAATTTTAATTTGAGTACATTCAAAAGCAGTTATAACCCAAGAGGATCAATTGAAAATTATTAGAACTAAGAGATTAATAGAGTTCATCTAGGTGATTAATTATAAATAAGTATTAAACTTGGTAGATTTTCTATATATCCAAAAGGGAGAAAAAATGTGAAAAAGATATGTCACAACAGCAATAGAAATAGTAACTACTTAAGAGAAAACTTAAGAAACACGAGAATAAAATTATATTGCTATTTTGAGGGATACGAAAGATTTTAATAAATGGAGAGTTATACTATTTCTGGATTTCAAAATTCAACTTGTAAGGATGCCAGTTCTCCTCAAAATTATAATTTTAATGCTTTACATCCGAGACCCCTCCTTTGCACACACCCTCCCCTCCTCACGGCCCACTCGGGCTTAGGCACCCCATGTAGGGCCACGCCCCACAAAGATGCATCCTCTGGCAGCTTGGCCTTTGCCACCTTCCTGCAGTTCCCACTGGTCCATGTCACCCTGCTGCTCTGAGGGGCGTCCTCTCTTCCCGGGTGGCCTCTGACTCTGTGCTGGGTCACTCGTTTGCATGAATTCCCTTATCACCTTTGACGTGGCGCCAGGCTGTCCCCTGCCGTGGACGTCCTCCTCACCGACTCAAGTCTAATTCTCCACTCCCGGCAGCCTCCTGTGCACATGCCTTCCACTCCTTTCTGGGCTCGAGTGCTCTGGACCACCTCGGTCCCTAGTGCTCCTTGTCCAGCGCTGTCACTTGACTTTGCTCTGCTCCTCCTCCAGGTTTTAGGACAGAATAGTTCAGGAAGGGAAGGGAAGAGGTAAAGGAAGAGGCCACCATATGCGTTGCCATAAAATAAAGAAGGACACAGAAGAGAACCTAAATTTTATTTTTAAAAGTTGCACATAGGGCTTCCCTGGTGGCGCAGTGGTTGAGAGTCCGCCTGCCGATGCAGGGGACGCGGGTTCGTGCCCCGGTCCGGGAAGATCCCACATGCCGCGGAGCGGCTGGGCCCGTGAGCCATGGCTGCTGAGCCTGCGCGTCCAGAGCCTGTGCTCCGCAACGGGAGAGGCCACAACAGTGAGAGGCCCACGTACCGCAAAAAAAAAAAAAAAAAAAAGTTGCACATAGCATAATATCCGGCAGGATATCAATAAAGAAATAACACTGGTATCTCTGGCTGGTGGAATTATAAGTCAGTCTGGTTCTGTTGTTCTTGCTTTCCTGTAATTTCTGAGTTCTTAATAATATACTTTTCAAGTTATGATAAAATAGTACTAAAAGCATCTTCATTTGGACGAAATCAGCTGGGAAATATACTAACCATCAAAAACTAAAATCTGAAGGAAAAGCAAAGAAATGTGATGATGCTATTTACCTTACATAGGAATACGTTATGTTTGCTGCATTTGAAGGCAGTCCCCCCCTCTTCCTCATCTCCTTCCTGCTTTCTCTCCCCTGCTCTTCTTCCTCCTCCCCCTTTTTTTTTCTTTTTTTGCGGTATGCGGGGCTCTCGCTGCTGTGGTCACTCCCGTTGCGGGGCACAGGCTCTGGACGCGCAGGCTCAGTGGCCATGGCTCACGGGCGCAGCCGCTTCGCGGCATGTGGGATCTTCCCAGACCGGGGCACGAACCCTCGTCCCCTGCATCGGCAGGCGGACTCTTAACCACTGCGCCACCAGGGAAGCCCCTCTCCTTCCCTTTTTTTCTCCTCTTCTTTCCTCCTGCTCTTGCTCCCTCAGTACTTAGCAAATGCATTGAGGGAAGACACCAGTTGGCCCTACCCGGGGCACAGAGGGCATGCTGTTCACGCCACTTACAAATTGAGAGGCGAAGAGCTTTGAGCCACAAGTGAGATTCCATGCTGTGCTTTCCTTCCGAGTTGCAAGTTGCTGCTACAGTGGTGTTCCCTGTGTACTCACATCAGCTCTTGCAGAGCAGGATGGCAGAGCTTTGGGGGTTTAAAACAGTCACTGAAACTGGATCAGGCTAAAGATTCTTTCATTCCATTTTCTACCAGTTCCTCGACTGTTTATGATTTAACAGGAAATTTTAGTCTCTTTGTATGCTAAAAGACATATGTGAAAGGAAGTCTAAAAAATAATTATATCTAAGTCTACAATCAGGGTAGGTTTGGAAGAGTGATGTATTGGTATAAAATCTGTTTTATCTTTGTGAACATTTTTTTTAATTGAAGTATAGTTGATTTACAATGTTTCAGGTATATAGCAAAGTGATTCAGCTATACATAAATATACATATTCTTTTTCATATTCTTTTCCATTCTGGTTTATTATAGGATATTGAATATAGTTCTCTGTACTATATAGTAGGATCTTGTTGGTTATCTATTTTATATATAGTACTGTGTATCTGTTAATCCCAAACTCCTAATTTATCCCTCTGTTACCCCTTTCCCCTTTGCTAAACATAAGTGTGTTTTCTCTGTCTGTGAGTCTGTTTCTGTTTTGTAAATAAGTTCATTTGTATCATATTTTAGATTCCACATATAAGTGATATCAAATGATATTTGTCTTTCCCTGTCTGACTTACTTCACCTAGTATGATAATCTCTAGGTCCGTCCATGTTGCTGCAAATGGCAAGCCTGTTTTCTTCCACTTCCTTGTTTGTTGTTTCCACCTGAACAGTTAGGAAGCTATGGAGATTCCATTCCCGCTATCCCCGGCATTTGTACTTCCCCCGCCTTCTCCTCCATAATGGCCTAGTTTGACCCCACTTTGCTTCCTTTTTGGACCACTGTAGGCATTCAATGTTCTTTCCTTCTGTCTTTCTTCACTTAAATCTGCTACCAGAATAATCTTCTTGAAGTGAAATTCTCTTGTTGGTTTAAAAACATCAACAACAAAGTCCTCAGCCTTCAGCAGCATACCTTTGTCTAACAAACTAAGGATGGATTCCTCGTTGCAATGTTTGTGGCCTCCACAGCCCTACCTCCTCTTTTGACCTTGCTCACTGCTCCTCATCCCCACCCAGCAAACTGAACTATTATGCCCCAGGCATTGCTCACACTATAACTTTCTTTCTCCAGTTTCCACCATTGCCATCTCTCAGCATCTTTTCCATTACTCAGAAAAATTCTTTGTCCAAATTCCTCCATAAAAGCCATTTCTGACTCCCAGGTCTGGATCTGAACTCACCCTCATTTGGCCGTTTATACTTTTCTTACGGTCTTTACTGTATCCTAGCTTACATCGTCATAGGTATTAATCGACTAGATTTTGAGGGGCAATGACTATGAAGTATCTGTCAAAAAGACATTAATAAAAGCTATTGTCTAGGATAGAAAAGGTGAAAAGCAAATTCTGCTATGCAATGGGTAGGCCACATCTTTTTTTATTTGTTGATGGATGCTTTTTATGGAAAAACACATAACCAAAATGAGAGACATTCAGAAGTGAGCATCCATAGTAGTAAAGGGATCTAAACCCATCTTATTTGTGTAGTGATTGAAAACATTTGAAATATTTAGACAAAGAAAAGAAATCCGAGGGGACACATAATTATTTTCCAACATTTCAAGGTGTGAATGGACTTCTTTTACAGGTTCCCAGGAATAGGATTATAATTAACATATGGTAGCTGCAAGAGGCAGATTTTTGTCCCATTGTAAAGAATAACTGTATTACAGTTAGTAATCTTAAAACCTTGGGAGTCACATATGATTCTTCCCTTTTGTTCACTTGCATTAAATACAATAGCAAGTTCTACTGGTTCCACTTCTAAAATACACCTTTTTTTGTGTTCTCTTGTGGGGCACCCTTGTCCAAATACACCATAATCTGACATGGATTACAGAAGAGTCTCCTTACTGAACTCCCCACCTCCCCAGTCTCACTATAATCCATTCCCTACACAATAATTAGAGTGATCTTAAAATGTAAATCAAACCATATCTTTCACCTATGTAAAACTCTCCATTTCACTGAAGATTCCTATAGCGTATCATGACTTAGAAAGCCCTTCATCCTCTGAGCTTCAACCACTACTGCTTTCCCCCATTTCCCTACTCTCACTTCACCCACACTGGCCTTCATTCTGTCTCTCATCTACAAGCCTTTTTCTCATCGTAGGGCATTTGTGTGTGCTGTTCCCACTATTTGGATCCTTATCTCCCAGATGGTCACGTGTTCAAAAGTTCAGTGCTCAGTGAAGTGTTGCAGCTCCCCCCATCCTATCTTACTGTCTTAGCACTATTGGAAAGCACCTTGTTTGTTTGCTTCTTTGTTGTCAGCTTCTCCCATTAGAGCATAAACTATGAAAGCAGGGACTTTGCTTTATTCACTGATCACTACTGCCTAAAAGTGTCTGGTTCTGATGAAGCCGGTTTATGAATGTTGTTGACTGACAATAATTCATGAGCTAGATATTTCGCAGATAGTGAAATTTAGGAATAGAAAGGTTAAATAACTTGCCCGATTAACAAGTAGTTGAGTTGGATTTGAAATCCAGGTTCCTCTGAGTGTGAAGTTATGCTCTTCCAGGTTGTCCCAGAAGTCATATCTTAGGAAGCCCTGGCATATAAACTAGAACTATGGCAGTCTGGCTTGCTGGTAGGGAGCTGTCTGAAATTTTATAACTCAGGTGCAAGGTCATTTTTGTGTTTCAGCAACTCTTTAAGAATAAAAAAGGGCATTATTATAATTCAAATATGTAAGAATTTATAGTTATAAAACAAAGAATATACATATTTAAGAAAAATATTACAAGTCGGGAGAATACTTAGTTTTTATAAAGCAAATTTTCAGTGCATTTACAAATTGGTAAACATACTCCTATACATACGAATAGCTATTATATTATCTATTATAGTTACATTTATATAACAGTTTTCAGTTTGTAAAGTGCTCTCAAGTACATTGGTTCAACTCATCCATCATCAAAAGTATTTCACTCTCTTCCGTATTTGTACATTGGACACAAAAGGTAGTTAAAACAGCAAAAGTATTTACTAAATTAGCACTTACCTGGCTGGGAGTAGAGAGCATTTATTAGTGATAGACATTGTGGTAAACCCTATGATGTGGACATAATCCTTAGCCCCATTTTACAGATGCAGACATGAAGTTAGCAAGGTTAGACAGCTTGCTAGGTCACACAGGCAGGTGTGAACCCCTTCTAGGCTGACATGTTAGCAGGCATTTGTGATGCTCTACTATCACAAATAGGTTTAAATAAACATTGTTTTATACCTTTAAGGTACGAAATATTGATCAAGATGTTAATGCCCTTGGCCAGTTACTGTTCCTCAGTTTATTCATTTATATAAAATACAATAGCACGTGTTAGAAGTACTTCAAGAAAAAGCATCCAAGGATTACTCCCATGTTACTTCAGTTAAAAAAGAATTTTGTTCCATGTGTTTCATAATCTTCAAATGATTTAGGGGGATTAATATTGGGTACTTTGTTGGAAACATAATCATTTTTTCCACATGGAAATTCTGTAAAATATCTTTTACAAATGGTTTGAATAATGAACATCAATCTTCAAGCCAGTTGTTTCCCCCCCAGATTCGAATGTGTATAAATCATTAATTCTTTGAGAAGAGAAATTCAGTCTTTATTAAAACAAACATTTCTATTTTCATCTATCTAGATGTTATGGCTGATTGTATAAAGAGCTTGACATAATACATCCCTGTAATTATGGTTTTAAAGTAATAATGGAAATATAAAAACTCCATTATTAATTAATTAATTTATGGCTGCGCTGCATGGCATGTGGGATCTTAGTTCCCCAACCAGGGATCGAACCCATGCCCCCTGCAGTGGAAGCGCACAGTCTTAACCACTGGACCACCAGGGAAGTCCCTCCATTATTACTTAAAAAAAATTAAATATGAATGAGTCAGAAGATAGGGCAAAATCTTATAAAGGTTTTCACTTATTTATTAATTGAACTATTTATAATGAACCATCATTATCTGAAAGGCATTATTCTAGTTGTAAGGGAACTGCAGTCTGTCAAACCATATTTCCTGCCCTCAGTGAATTTCTAGTACATTGGGGGTAGATGTAACATGTATAAAAATCACAAAGCAGAATAAAACTAAGTACCTTATGTGTTACAAATTTCTAGAGCCTGACACTGTGCCTAGAGCATGGTAGGTACTCAGTGAATATTTATTGTATGAACAAAATACGTGGGTGAATACAAAGAAATGAGTGAATATCCTATTCTTGTCATTGGCTGCGTAATATCCTATTGTGTGCTTATATTCTGATTTATTTAACCCCACTGTTGGTTATTTATGTTGTTTCCAGTCATTTTGCTCATGAGGAAGGATAAGGTAAACACCTAAAGGTAGAATTTCTGGGTATTCTAATTTTGACAGATACTGCCCTCTGTAGAGGTTGTTCAATTTATATGCCATAAGCAATGTAGGAGAGTATCTTTCTCCTTGATAATGTGCTGTGTTATCAAATTCTTACATATTTGCAAATCTTATAAATAAAAGTATTGTTATAGTTTTAACGTGTGTTTCTCTTCTTATGAGTGAGGGAAAACAAAACCTTTCCATATGATTGATTCATTGGTATTTTCTGTGAACTGCCACTTTTTGTGTTTTGCTCACTTTTCCTGAAGGCTTTGTTTTTCTCGATAGTTTGGATAGCCCTTTATTTCTTAAGAAAATGAGCTCTTTGCCTATAAGTAGCCAATATTTTTTCTCAATTTTTCATTTGTCATTTCAATATTTTTTGGCATGCAGGAATTTCTTTTCTTTTTTTTATAAACATTTATTTTATTCATTTATTTTTGGCTGCATTGGGTCTTCGTTGCTGCACGCTGGCTTTCTCTAGTTGCAGCGAGCAGGGTCTACTCTTCGTTGTGGTGCATGGGCTTCTCATTGCAGTGGCTTCTCTTGTTGTGGAGCATGGGCTGTAGGGCGCATGGGCTTCAGTGGTTGTAGCACGGGGGCTCAGTAGTTGTGGCTTGCGGGCTGTAGAGCAGAGGCTCAGTAGTTGTGGTGCACGGGCTTAGTTGCTCCGCGGCATGTGGGATCTTCCCGAACCAGGGCTCAAACCCGTGTCCCCTGCATTGGCAGGCGGATTCTTAACCACTGCACCACCAGGGAAGCCCAGAAATTTATTTTCTTTTAGGCATTTTAGGTTTTCTTTCATCTTCAGAGTGGCCTTGATCAGTATAAGATGCTGTTTCTTAATTCCCATTGAGAATTTTCATGTTTTTAGTTTCTCTGTCTGTTTGTGTTTTTGGTGTGACTGTTTACAATTTTGAGTTATCTGGAATATATTTAGTTGTAAGGTATAAGATATGGAATTAACGTAATTTTTTCCAGATGACTTGTCACGTGTGCCAATACTAGTTCTTGCACAACCATAAAATTATATATTTTTTTATTGAGGTAAAATTGATATAGAACAATATATTAGTTTCAAGTATGCAACATAATAATTTGATATTTGTATACACTACAAAGTGATCATCACAATAAGTATAGTTTCTATCCGTCACCATGCAGTCGACCCCCTTCACTCTTTTCACCCACCTCCTAACTCCCTTCTCCTCTGATAGCTACTGATCTGTTCTCTGTATCCATGAGTTTTGTTTCGATTTGTTTGTTCATTTGTTTCGATTTTTAGATTCCATGTATAAGTGAAATCATGTGGTATTTGTCTTTCTCTGTCTGATTTGTTTCATTTAGCATAATAACCTCAAGATCCATCCATGTTGTTCCAAATGGCAAGATTTCCTTCTTTTTTATGCTGAATAGTATTCCATTGTATGTGTGTATATATGTTTTATATATATATATAAGATATCTTCTTTATCCATTCATTAATTGATGAACACTTAGGTTGTTTCCATATCTTGACTATTGTAAATAATGCTGCACTGAACATGGGGGTGTGTATATCTTTTGGGGTTAGTGCCTTCATTTTCTTTGGATAAATACCCAGAAGTAGAATAAGTGGATTATATGGTAGTTCTATTTTTAATTTTTAAGAAACCTCCAACCTGTTGTTTTTCATAGTGGCTGCACCGATTTATATACCCACCAACAGTGCAAAAGAATTCCCTTTTCTCCACATCCTGTTTAACACTTGTAATACAATTGTTTTATTTATTCAATTTAGGGGTTAATTAAGTATAGTTTGAGTACCAAACAAGAAAGATACATTTTGTGTTTTTAGTGTTCTTTGTATTTAAGAACACTAGTGTTTCAGTACAGATTTATCCTGGATATTTTGACATGATTCAGAAAAGGTACTACTCTCTGCCCACCCCATTATACCTTCCTTGTGCACCAGCTGTCCTTGCTCTTGCGGACCTGTACAGGAGTGCTTGATGATAAATGAAGCGTTATAATGACTGCTCACGCTTTCTGTTGCCTTTTCCTCCTGCCTGTCAGTCTATCTATCTAAGCATTTTTTTCCATGGCGCTTACCGCTGCAGTATGTGTGTTCTCAGAGATTTTTGGTCTGGCGGTTACCACCAGTAATTTTGTCTAATTTAAAAATTTCACACAATATGCAAGACTTAATGAATAGTAATTAGAAATAGATTTCAATTACATCTTAAAATCACTGCAAAGTCTTGTCTTATCTAGAGAATTTTCAGGATTTGTAAGCCTAATTAGTTGGTTAGCCCAATAATCACAATACCTATGAATAAAGATAGTGCATTTTAGAGAACTGTCGCTGCGCAGAGCTCTGTAAAAGGTGAATGCATTAATAACAACCCATCCTCTCTCTTATTAGTTTTTAAAGAACTCCATATGCTTATTCTCTGGCAAAATACCCTTAACAAGATAGTATCTTAGCTGCAGTCCAACTTAGGAGTGAAACAGGAACATTTATTTTTTAAACATCTTAAACTTTAATGTGACCACTAAAACAAAGAAGTTGGAGTTAATGCTACGTGCCCGAAGAGTAACTGACTGTTGGTAAATTCATTAGTTTTTCCTTATTGGGGGCGGGGAGGTGGGATAACCGTTAACCCCAAGAATTCGTCCTAGTTCACATTGCAATATACTATTGATATCAGAATTTTTTCTAGCTAAATAAAAAGAAGCTAAGTTTGAATCACATTTTTGGTTGCATTTGAAAAATATTATTCTAGTTATTAATGGTCTTGTAAGTGAGATCATGAATTAATTCCTTTCTTTTCCTAGTCACAACCTTCTGCTTTAATTTTTAAACAATATATAGAAAGCTAAATTAGCACTGTCAACTTTTTTTTATTTTATTTTATTTTTAGCTGTGTTGGGTCTTCGTTTCTGTGCGAGTGCTTTCTCTAGTTGTGGCAAGCAGGGGCCACTCTTCATCGCGGTGCACGGGCCTCTCACTATCGCGGCCTCTCTTGCTGCGGAGCACAGGCTCCAGATGCGCAGGCTCAGTAGTTGTGGCTCACGGGTCTAGTTGCTCCGTGGCATGTGGGATCCTCCCAGACCAGGGCTCGAACCCGTGTCCCCTGCATTAGCAGGCAGATTCTCAACCACTGCGCCACCAGGGAAGCCCAACACTGTCAACTTTGCTTTCAAATTAATCTTTATAATATTTTGACAGTACAGAGAATCTATTTCAGGCCATGTCTTTAATGGTATTAATATTTTTACAATTGCTTGAAAAAGTTTCGTCATTATCTACACAGCTGACTTATTTTAACTCAAATCCTTTCCCCAGTTGCATAGTTAATTTTCTTTTATTGCCTAGAAATTGTGATTTAGCCTTTGGCTAAAGTTTACCTTTGGACATGAGAAAGTAGGGTTTACTTTAGCCAGTTAATTTATATCGTGCAATCTGTGCTAAGACAAGAGACTAGAAAATACCACCTAGAGTGGTACAGTTTGGGAGACCAAAAAAACCCTTTCCATAAACTTTGGGTTGGTGGAGTCTTCTCATTCTGGTTTGTCCCTGCTGCTGGCCGTAGTGGAATAGTGGCAGCAGCTCATAGATGCATGAGGTAGGGGTGCAGGGGTGAGACTTCCCTGACCACACTGATAGGAGGGATGCACTGCTAGGAATAACAGAGGTGCTACCATTGGATTCCATTCCCACTGATATCATTAGAATACTCCTTGAGCACGTCTTTGTGTAAGTGACGTTCATAGCAACAAATGCTCACTCGTTGGTTAGTTGTATCTAACGTACCTGTTTCCTGAAGGGGAGGTAAGTCCACTCCCCCAACTTTGTTTAAACATGAATGGAAATAAGTTTTGAGCAACTTTCAGTTTTACAAGTTTCGTTATTTTCTGTTGCTTAAAAAATAACATATAAGAAGTATTATCTTCTGTTTGACTTTTGAATGTTTAGAGCAAACCCAGTTTATAAGTGAAACAGCCATAAGAGGATGAAAGTCTTGCTGGGATTTGATCATGGTGCGGGATTAAGTATTTATAAAAATATGTGCAGCCTGGACTTTTCAAGGCTGTCGGTCCTTCAGATGGGACAGGAGTGCAGTTGCTTTGCTGTGTGTGATGGACAGAAACAGAGACATTGTATGCTTTGGAAAGGGAAATTTATAATGAATATTAGGAAAACATTCACTACGGAAATTTGGGCAGTGGTGCAATTGATTGTTAGGGTTGCCTTAGAGCTGTTATTATTTCCTTAACACTTCAGCTTGAGCCTTTGTTTAAATTGGGAACTTTTTGTATTGGTAGCTAAAATTATCTGTTTTCAGAGAAGTTTTTAAATATCTCTGAGCTTCAGAGAATTTTCACCGGCAGAAATAGTACTGCCCACTGTTGTTGTTTTCCTTGGGATTAGGACTTCAACATATATTTTTGGGAGGCACAATTCAATCCATAATAACATTATAGATGTTTATTAGAATATGGCCAATATGCTTATTTAATCCTATTAAACACACACAGTAGACCTTCTCAGTTTAAGGACTTAATATCTTTCTTCAGCTCAAGGTGACTAATTGTCCTCTATCTTTTCTTAATCATTTCTTCCTTTTCATTGTCTCTGATATTTTTTCTAGAGCTTACATTTATTAGTTATTTGACTTCCTGGATGACCCTCCCTATTTCATATTCTCTGTTTTATTTTCCCTTTGACTCTTTTAAATTAATTAATTAATTAATTTTTGGGCTGCGTTGGGTCCTCGTTGCTGCACGTGGGCTTTCTCTAGTTGCAGCGAGTGGGATCTTCTCTTCATTGTTGTGCGTAGGCTTCTCATTGTGGTGGCTTCTCTTTGTTGTGGAGCATGGGCTCTAGGCATGCAGACTTCAGTAGTTGTGGCGCGCGGGCTCAGTAGTTGTGGCTTAGCGGCTCTAGAGCACAGGCCCAGCAGCTGTGGCACACGGACTCAGTTGCTCTGTGGCATGTGAGATCCTCCCAGACCAGGGCTCGAACCCCAGTCCCCTGCATTTGCAGGCGGACTCTTTACCACTGCACCACCAGGCAAGTCCCCCCTTTGACTCTTTTATGCTCTTCAAGATTCCTTAACTTTCCCAGATTATCAGCTTGGTCCTTATTCCTATTTTTTTCTTTTTCAGCCAATTTTGAAACGTTTATTTGCTCAATCATATTTTAATTTCCAAGATTTCTTTCTTTCTTTTTTTCCTAATGTTTTGGAGGCACTATATGCTCACATTTTCTGAGGACAATAATTACAATTATTTAAATATTTTTTGTGCTTCCCTAAATCATCTGTTTTCACTGGGGCTAGTTATTCTTAATGTTCTTGGTTTTCCCTGTGATTCTTGGCAGTGTGTCATAAAGGTCTATAATGACTGGCGTGGGCTTTCACTGCAGTTTTTTTTTTTTTTTTATAATATTTGTTTTATTTTATTGATTGATATTTTTTTTTTGGTTGCGCTGGGTCTTAGTTGCAGCCGATGGGCTTCTTAGTTGTGGCATGCAAACTCTTTAGTTGCGGCATGCGTGTGGGATCTAGTTCCATGACCAGAGAACGAACCCGGGCCCCCTGCATTGGGAGTGCAGAGTCTTTAGCCAGTGCACCACCAGGGAAGTCACCCCCGATCCTTTTTTCTGATCCATTTCTTCCAGGGTCATAAACTCCTTTAGGCTGATGCTGTATGAGGCCTATTCTTTTGAGCTATCCTATTCTGTTCCTCTCAGCTGAGTTGCTAGGCGAGTCTGGCTAGGTGTTGGATAATAGACCAAAACTGGAACTTGATCCAGATATGGCAGCAGCGGCTCCTGATCCAGCTCCGTCCCCTTGCCAAAGCTAGCCCAGTCGGACTGAGACTTGTGAGGCAGGGAGATGTCATCCGAAGTGGGGGACTTAAGGCACTTCCCCCTCTTCCGGGGCTTGAGTGTGTGATCTGTGTGCTGTTTTGACAGTCTTCCAACCTCGTTCTTTTTTTAAAATTATTAATTAATTAAGTAATTTTTTTATTTATTCATTTTTGAATTTTAAAAATTTATTAATTTTTTATAAATCACAGCAAGATCCTTTTTGACCCACCTCCTAGAGAAATGGAAATAAAAACAAAAATAAACACATGGGACCTAATGAAACTTCAAAGATTTTGCACAGCAAAGGGAACCATAAACAAGAGCAAAAGACAACCCTCAGAATGGGAGAAAATATTTGCAAATGAAGCAACTGACAAAGGATTAATCTCCAAAATTTACAAGCAGCTCATGCAGCTCAATAACAAAAAAACAAACAGCCCAATCCAAAAATGGGCAGAAGACCTAAATGGACATTTCTCCAAAGAAGATATACAGACTGCCAACAAACACATGAAAGAATGCTCAACATCATTAATCATTAGACAAATGCAAATCAAAACTACAATGAGATATCATCTAACACCAGTCAGAATGGCCATCAACAAAAAAATCCAGAAACAATAAATGCTGGAGAGGGTGTGGAGAAAAGAGAACACTCTTGCACTGCTGGTGGGAATGTGAGTTGGTACAGCCACTCTGGAGAACAGTATGGAGGTTCCTTAAAAAACTACAAATAGAACTACCATATGACCCAGCAATCCCACTACTGGGCATATACCCTGAGAAAACCAAAATTCAAAAAGAGTAAATACCAAAATGTTCATTGCAGCTCTATTTACAATAGCCCAGAGAAGGAAACAACCTAAGCGTCCAACATTGGATGAATGGATAAAGAAGATGTGGCACATATATACAATGGACTGTTACTCCACTGCAGTTTTGAGGCTCTGTTTCTCTACTAGCTTTCTCATGTAAATGACAGGGCTTACCCTGAGCTCTGGATAAGGGGCTGAATAAATGATACACAGGCTTTCTTGGAGTGTGTGTGTGTGTGTGTGTGTGTGTGAAGCAGAAGGCAAGCTGGGAATACTAACAAGGGTTAAAATAAGGAGGACTCTCGTCCGGGCTTGGGATCTTTTGTATATTTTCTCTTCTTCTTTGAGCTGCCCTCTCTCTCCCGGCTGTGCTACTGCTTATTTGATGAGGACTTTGCAGTTTCTTCAAGCTCTGTTCTGCTTCTCTGTCAATTCTTAGCCCCTTCCTTTGGCATTCTCTCCAGGCAGGTATTCGTGTTTGTTGAGAGAACATTTCTGCATGTCTTTAACTGTATCCTCTGGCAGCATGTGCTGCCAGCTGCTCTGTTATGCTAGTCAGAGGGATGAAGGCCTTCACTTCCCAGATATTCAGATGCTATTCCTTCTTGAGTTGCCAGATGACTTTCCCATCCCCCGTGAGCACTTTGTGTGTGTCTGTGAACCTAGGAAGGCCTGCTCTAATTCTTATGTCTTGTAGAGCAGTGTCTTCTTTCTGCTTTCTCTGACGGACAAATCCCCTCTTCATGCTGCTTGCAGAAATGCCTCAACATTTCTGTTTTCCTTACGGCAAGCACTCTTATTTTTCAGTATTGTGATATAAGTGTATTAAAATACAAATTTCAGTGGATCCTGGGAGGAAAGAAGGACATGTACTGTGTACTGTCTTGCAATGCAGGTTTTTTTATACTTGTCAATTTTTTATTTCTTCTCTCAGCTGTTTTACCACATGCAGTTTTGTGCATTTGTGCATGTTTGTGCACAGACACCTACACGTGAATTATAGTAATAAAATGGGCTGGCAGGATTTTATCGTGTGTCTTCTGTCTGCTTTTTAATTTTCCTTTGCATCTTGGATGGTACAAATTTACATGGTTGGTATACAGTGTTTTGCCATATTGGTGCTTTGTAAAGTGCATTTCAAACATTAACCATCAAGAAATCACATGAATTCTTGAATGTTTAATGAGCCCACTTTAATAATTAGTCTTAAGAATTGAGATACTTTCAAGTTAAAAACTTTTGCCATTATATAAAATAATTTGACAGAATTTGAAGGTTTGACATTTTCTTTTTTCCCCCAATTTTACTGAGATATAATTGACATATAATATTGTCATTGATGTATATATTATGAAATGTATATATTGTGAATATGTATATATTGTGAAACTACAATAAATTTAGTTAACAATCCTCATTTCACATAGTTACAATTTTCTTCTTGTGATGAGAACATTTAAGATCTATTCTCTTAGTAACTTTCAAATATATAATACACTATGGCTAACTATATGCTTTACATTACATCCCAGAATTTATTTATCTTATTTTTTTCTTTTTTATTTGTTCTATCTTTATAAAATTATTTTGATAGCATGCAAGTAGCTTTAGTCAAATAAAGAGGAAAATATTTTAAATCTTTCTTTTTCAGCAAAGAATCGTGGAATTGCCATTCCAGTGGATTTGGACGGCCAAGTTAATACTCTTTTTATGAAGAGTCATTCCAATATGGTGCAGAGAGCGGCCATGGGTTGGAGACTGTCAGCTCGCTCTGGACCACGCTTTAAGGAAGCTCTTGGAGGGCCTTCTTGGGATTATAGAAATATTATTGAAAAGTTACAGGTACAATAAGAGCATGAAATGGCATTAATATTTTCTAAATTATAATTTTTAATATATGTAGTCACGTAAATAAAATATGGTTAAAAATATCAAATTCTAGTTGGGGACCAGACTTTACAATGTCCTACGAACACCACCCTTTTAAAAAGCATAGCTTCTAGGTAGAAGTTGTGGTGAGTTGTTTTTGGTGAGTATGTATTATTTAATGTGCTCTGATAGTAGAGTAATGGGTCTTAATAACTTCAATACATTAGGTAAAATAATTTACTGTAAAGACTCATGTAATAAAGATTCACAACCTTGCTTGAATTCATCTCTAAATATCCTTTTATACTCCTTTGGTGAGAATGGTGTGAGCACCTTTACTCCCAATTTATTTGCATAGTACCCCCCTCCTGTTTTTGGCCTGGACATTCTGGGACACTGAGTAAAGAGGGACATTGTATTAGTCTGCTTGGACTGCCATCACAAAATACCACAGACTGGGTGGTTTAACCAACAGAAATTTATTTTCTCACAGTTCTGGAGCTAGAAATTCAAGATCAAGGTGTTAGCAGGTTGTTTTCTTCTGAGGCCTCTCTCCTTGGCTTGCAGATGGCCTACTTGTCACTGTGTCCTCATATGGTCTTCCCTCTGTGCACATACACATCTGTGCCCTAATCTCTTCTTATAAGGACACCGGGCATTTTGGACTAGAGGCCATCCATATGAATTCATTTTAACTGAATTACCCCTTTAAAGGCCCTAACTCCAAATACAGTCACATTGAAGTACCAGGGTTAGGGCTTTATCATATGAGTTTTGAGAGGGACACAATTCAGCCCATAACAGATATCTTTCCTCTCACATAATTAGTGGAAGATTTCATGGGATGATCTGGGGTATGGCTTGAGGAAAGTTCTTGGCGTGAAGAATGGTCAAGACATGAACTGGAATAAATATTGTAAGAGGTAATGAGTAGATTAAATGGTGAAGGTTCAGAGTTTTGATAGATGAGCATTATACGTGATTATAAAGACAAGTTAGGGACTTCCCTGGTGGTCCAGTGGTTAAGATTCCGTGCTTCCACTGCAGGGGCCACAGGGCCACAGGTTTGATTCCTGGTCGGGGAACTAAGATCCTGCATGCCGCGTGGCAAAGCCGAAGGGGAAAAAAAAAACAAAAAACAAGTTAGACTTAGTCTGAAAACTTGAAGGTTATAAGTCATTAAATGTTTTGAGGAAAATGTCATTATAAATGAGTAAGCAGTTATTGGTTTGCAGGATAGAAATATCAGGAAGAGACTAGAGGAAGGCAGATTAATAAGAAATTACTAAACATATCAGCCAGGTGGTGGTATCAATGAAATGAAAAAATAGGTGTTATATACAATAATGAAGGCAGGGTGAACAGACCTGGTGGTTTTTGGATGGAGACAGAGAGGGGACATGAGGGGTGTTTAAGAGGCACTGATGATTGGAGACTAGGTGATGTTATAGACTCTTCATTGTAAGAGGGAAGGAGAGGATCCGGTAAAAGGATGTTGGCTATGATCATTGAACATACAGTGAATTAGGTTTATAGGCTACTGAATGTATTGGAAGGTAAGTCCATATTTGGAGGTAATAGTTGGAGTGAGGATAGTGGTTGGTATTGCTGAAATAGAGAGTATAGTGATAGGAAAAACAAAGAACATTTTGTGAGCGGCCGGAAGTGGCAGAATGGCCAAATAAATGAGGAAAAAAAGACACTGTCAGAAAGGAGGGAAGTCAGGTTCCTGAGAGCCAGAGGGGTAGACATTTCAGGGGAGAAATAAAGAGGGCGTGCTTTAAACTTCTTTTAGCACAGTCATTGGCATTCGCTGGATAAATATATATTTGATGAAAACTCCGTTCCAGCCACTGTGTTAAGTACTGGAGATAGAACCATGAGGTCTGTGCCCTCATAGAAAATGCATTCTGATGCATTAAGTAAGTGATATGATGTTAGAGAATTAAAACTGCTATGAATAAAATAAATCAGTATAACAATATGATGGAGAATCGCTGGGAGAGTGATCCTGCAGTGAGGGAGCTCCTCTCTATTAAGGAGACAGTGAGTTGAGACCCAAATAATGAAGAGGAATAATCTGTTCAAAGATAGGAGGATAGAGAGCTTTATGGGGAGGGAAGAGTAAATGCAGAGATGTTAAGGCAGGAATGAGGATGTGGGTTTGAAGAACCAAGAGAAGCCCATTGGGGCAGGAGTGAGCAAAGGAAGAGAGTATTATGAAGTAAGGAGCCAATTCATGTAGAGACTTCCATGGTAAAGCATTTGGATTTATTCTAAATGTGATGGAAAATCATTGGAGATTTTTAGCAGAGTATAGGCATGACTTGGTTTACCTTTTAAAAAACACTGTGGATTTTGAATGGTGAATGGATTATAGGGTCCAGACATGGAAGCAGTGAGTCTAGTTAGGTAGTTATTGTATTAATTCAGGCAAAAGGTATTGGTGGCTTGGCTTAAGGGGATAGCAGCAGCAATGAAGATAAGTAGCTGAACTTTGGATATAGTTGGTCCCCTAGGTCTAGTGGGACTTGGTGGATGGATGGATGAGATGTGGGATGTTGGAAAGAGAAATCAAGGATGAGCCTGGGTATGATATGATTGGATCATTTGCTAAGATAGGGAAGAATGGGAGAGTTGGAATCAGGTGTTCTGTATGGAGAATTTTAAGTGTTGAATGTCTATGTCAGTGTCTCTGTGAGTGTGTCAAATAGGCTGCTGGATATATGAGTCTGAAGTGGTTTGGAAAGATGTCCATACAGGAAATATAAATGGGGGGATTTTCAGCATACGTATGATATTAAAACCATGGAATTGCGTGAGATTCCTCACAAGAAACTGTAATAGAAGAAAAAGGACCAGGAGCTACCAGGAGCTGGTTAAGGAGTGGTCAGGACGTAGGTGGAAAATAAGGTGAGTGTGATGTTACAGAAGCCAAGCACAGAAAGTGTTTGACAGAGCAGGGACAAGTGTATAAAATGCTTAGCAGTGGTTGGGTGACATGAGGTCAGAAAAGGAACCACTAGATCTGGCAACAGGGTGATGGTTGCAGCTAACTGGTACTCAATAATTACTAACATTTATTCAGGAATACTAAGTGGTCAATACGTGTTAGAGCCTGATTTTTTTTAACCATTTTAAAAAATTGAAGTATAGTTAATTTACAATGTTGTGTTAGCTTCAGGCATTCAACGATGATTCTTTTTCAGACTCTTTTCCATTATAGGTTATTACAAGACATCGTAGAGGCTGTTTTATGTATTTACTTTTAATCCCATGTAATTGCTAGTATCATTATCCTGGGTTTTCACGTGGAGAAATAATGAATCAGAGATCACATAGTTGGCCCATGATCAAAATAGGAGATAAAGACAGAATTCACATCATAGAAGCCTGGGCACAATTTGTTTAGTAAATGAAAGGAAGAAGAGAGGTAATCTGAAAGATAGGTATGTGTTAGTGATGTTTTATTAAATATGGCCACATTGGATAAGCATATTCTTTTCCCACCTTTGTATAATATCTAGTTTCCCATTTATATGATTTCCTCTCTAGTAGTCTCTGCTAGCTGTCATGAGGAATTTCTCAGAAAGGTTATTTAGAGTAATTGAAGTAGAAATGATCACTTTTGCTACAAAGAGAGGAAAGAGTTAAACAAGTTAACCCCTGAGATCTAGCCATAAGAAATCAAGAGACTACCAGGAAGAAAATAACATAAAAACACATGTTGTCAGACTTCCCTGGTGGCACAGTGGTTAAGACTCCGTGCTCCCAATGCAGGGGGCCTGGGTTCAATACCTGGTCATGGAACTAGATCCCATGTGCGTGCAGAAACTAAGAGTTCGCATGCCACAACTAAGGAGCCTGCCTGCCGCAACTAAGGAGCCCGCCTGCTGCAACTAAGACCTGGTGCAACCAATTAAAAAAAAAAAAAGCATGTTGCTATAGCTGAGAGTAACAATAAGCAATCGGCAGTCAGTCTTCTGCTTAACAAAATATGCCACAGGTATGGGTGAATAAAGTATTGCTTTATGCGTATTTTTTGGTTTATTTTCTAACTTAGTTATCTTAAAAACAAAGAGGGGATGCTTTAATCATTAAGGAATGTTCAGTAAATTATCATTGCTTATAGTCCGTTTTAGAAACATGTCAGATGCTTTCAGCTATAATTAACACGATATTCAGCTAAAAGTGGCTTAAACAATAAAAAAATATATCTTTCGCATAGCAAGGGATCTGGATCTGGGGCTCTTCCTGAGGTGTTTAGTTCAGTTGCTTGATAGGTCCAGGCCTTAACACCATTGGTCTGTTGCCTTTCAGTGTAAGGCTGGTCTCCAAAGGTCATAAGAGGGCTGCCTCATATTTTGGATTTTCACACTCTCGAGCTGTCTTGAGATAGCTACTATCTCAAGTATACTGTAGTATCAAGTATACTGTAGGCTCTACTATCATAGGTAGTTCCTAAAGAATCTGCCCCGTCCTCCCCCTATACACAGCCCCACACTCAGCAGACTTCGCCAGATGTCTTACTGGCCAGGACGATGTCACATAATCATTCCTAATCAATTACTGGCAGGGGAAATGGAATGACCATGACTGGCTTAAACTAATCAATCTTGTCTTTAGGCTGAGGGAGCTCATCTCCTTGAGAATGTTGTTACCTGACTGAGAAATAACATGGAGATTCTGTTAGCAAGGAAGAGGATGAGGAAAGGCTATTGGCAGGTGACCAATAGTGTCTATCAAAAAATATAATTTGAAATACTATTAAGTGCCATTGAACCCTTGTACAGTACTACTGCTGGTTCAGATAATACGTCAAGGAATTTTCCCGTTGGAAGAAATGGTTAGTTCCGGATGACCAATGACATATATGAAGTCTTTTTTAGCTGTTTGCTGAGCATACCCCAATTTGATGAATACCTGCATCGTCTCTATTGCAATCTTAAACACTGCAGTGCTTGTAACAGTGGCTTTACTGACTTATCATCTTGTCTGTATATCCTTAGAAATCATATAGCTACCCACCCCTCCCTTATAGTATAAATGAAAAAGGAGACTCAAACAGTTTTCATACGGAAAACCAGCCTATACTTAAAGCACAGACATTTGGTACCGTGGGAAGTAGGGTCCCTCTTCTCTGCTACACTGAGAAATTCCCACATCTCATTCCTGGTTAGTATTCTTAAGGTTGTCCTATCTTCAAAGGATGAAATCCGAGTTAGGTCTTTACATGGTCTCTCTTGTGCTTTATTCCTTAGGATGTAGTGGCGTCCTTGGAGCAACAGTTCAGCCCGATGATGCAGGCTGAATTCTCTGTGTTGGTTGATGTGCTGTACAGTCCAGAGCTACTGTTTCCTGAGGGGAGCGATGCAAGAATAAGATGCGGTGCTTTCATGTCCAAGTAAGTGCGTACAGCCTGAGATGCTGCAGGTGCTGCTACACTGAGCTGGCCTCTGACGTCCCTGCTTTTTACTCTGCTGTTGCCTAATGACAGTTCGCAGAGCATGTAAAAGGTCTAAAATCCGTGTTAAAATATACCTCCAAAAAATTAGTCTGATTCAACAGAAATTCTGTTTTGGTGACGTTCAACTTACATTTATTAATATTTGCTGAAAATGAAATGTCATTATTGGGCACAAAGTATCACATAAAAGAGTATCTTGGTTCTGATTCCTTTCTATAACTGTATGGTATGAAGTTTTAAAAGATTCCTGTTTAAAGTCACTGATTTTCATTAGCAGAGAGAGGAAGGAAAGGGTAGTAGCATTTATTGAGGCCTTCCTATGTGCATTGTTATCCTGTGTGTGTTATCTAATCTGCACAAGTGCTCTGCGAGGTTGAGCCTCATTTTAGAGATGAGCAGGCTGGGGCCCAGGCATGCTTCGGGGAAGAGCTGTTAAGTCTTCACCCAGCACCTCCCATTATGCCTTGATGATCCTCATCTGTAGCTTTCTCATTTACGTATTTCTCTCAGCATTTCTGTGGTATTGTCAGGTCTATTAGAGTAGATGTGTCAATCGTAGCATATTTTCATTTTAATGGTAAAGGAACAATTCTTAAGGAAATAAAAGCAGTTGTGAGAAAAAGTGTAAGTAGCTCCAGAAAGAAAAGACAGACCTTAATGTTGAGGACCCTTGGCTGAGTGATTTGCACAAGTAATTACATGTAGACTCAAGATGGCCAGTCAGAGGTGCTTGATCACCTTGGGGAGAGTATCTGGATGGAGAGTCAGAAGAGGCTTCCAACCCTCTTGACCATTATCCATCACAGCCTGTTCCTGTGCGGTTGAGGATACAACTGAAATGGTCTCAAAACCTCCTCTGTTGACATACTGAGGGCGAAATTGAAGGTTGTGGAGACACAAGAAGTATGTTCTTTCTTTTACCAGTTAAAGCTGGGATTCGGGGAGAGAGAACAAGGTATGGGGTGCAAAGAACTGACTGCAGGGGTCATGTTGAAGAATAGGTGGGTTTCTGTATTATGGCCAGAATCACGGATTCTTGGCTTTTGATCGCTATATCTTTTTTTTTTTTGCGGTATGCGGGCCTCTCACTGCTGTGGCCTCTCCCGTTGCGGAGCACAGGCTCTGGACACGCAGGCTCAGCGGCCATGGCTCACGGGCCTAGCCGCTCCGCGGCATGTGGGATCTTCCCGGACCGGGGCACAAACCTGTGTCCCCTGCATCAGCAGGCGGACTCTCAACCACTGCACCACCAGGGAAGCCCCTTGATCGCTATATCTTGAGGGGCCTGGGAAGAATGGGTTTGTCTGGACATTGGCCAGACTTCTAATAAGAATTTTGAAATGAAGAAGTCCAGAGTGTCTGCAAAACTGATGATGGTGGAAGCCATTGGGAAAAAAAATTAAGTAGAGATATTGCCTAGTATAAAAATAGGGTCTTTGACAAATATACTTAACCTCCCATGAATAGGTATCAATGTATAGAATATAGGCTAAAAAGTGGGTAATAACCCTGAGAATTTTAACTCCAGTATATTCATATGATACTATAGCTATATCCCAGAGACTTGATAGTTTAGACAAGTGATTGGCAAACTCTGGCTCACAGGTCGTTGATCATTTTTGCAAATAAAGTTTTGTTGAAACACAGCCACACACATTTATTTACATATTGTCATCTATGGCGGCTTTCATACTATTGTAGAAGAACCTACTAGTTGCCTAGTCTGCATGGCCTACAGAGCCTAAACTATTAATATTTACTGTTTGGCCCTTTAGAACAAGAGTTTGCTGATTGAGTGTCAAGAATTAGAGTGTCAATACAGTAGCTGCTAACTATCCATGGCCACTTAAATGAACGTTTAAATTAATTAAATAAAATATTTAGTTCCTCAGTTACATTTGCCACATTTTAAGTACTCAATAGACATATGTAGTTAGTGGCCAACAACTAAGGCAGCCCAGATACAGGATATTTTAATTATCACAGAAAAAGTTCTGTTGGACAGCACTCGTCTAGAACGTAAAGATATAGGTCTGTAAGAAGGTAATATGAAGTAACTCAGGATATCAAGAAAATATTGACCTGTGCTGAAGATGAAGCAAATCTGTTGCAATATTAGGTAAATTCAAAGGACAGAAGCAGAGTGATATGATAATGGGAATATATCACAGGTCCTACACCCAGGTGGAGGAAGAGGGTGTCACACATTGTGTAGTGGTTAGAGAAAAGATTTTTGTTCTTTTGTATGTGTGTGATTGTAGTATGGCCAGAGGCTCAGGGATATCTGTTTACTTACTCCTTCCTTAATTCTGGGAAGAACCAAGAGTTTTATTTGCAAAGATATCTATTAAAATTAGAGTCCAACTTCATTAATTGCTGTAGACCTTAAGTGGGCCTCCTGACTTCCTCAAATGAATTTAATTCCTGGAACTTGTTGAGTCAGATGGGTCTGCAGGAGAATGCGAGGGCTAAACCCCAGGAAAGGACCAGATTTCACATAGAGTAAGAGAGAAGAGAAGAGGTCATTGTGGGTGTTAGCTTTTATGGTGGCTGCTTATAGTTCATTCATATCAGCACTCACTCCTCTCTTATGAAGGAAGCAGCTCAGTGTTTCCCAAACTGTGGTATGTGACTTGTGGAGAAGAGGCAACTGTTAATTTTAAAAAATGAATTAGGAAAGAATACAGAATATCAGAGTGCATCTTATAGAGTAAAGGTAACTTTTGCATTAGTTTTACAAATGCACTCACAGACATGTATTTGCATGGTGGGGTTCATAGAAAATAGTATTTGAAAGTCACCTGATCTAACTCAACCAAACATTATATGATAGACGAATACCTGTGTAAATCCCGAGCAAGTGTTCATTCATTCCCACTGATATTTTCAGATGGTTAGTGAATTAAATATTTTATCTAAAGAAAAGTTAAAGAAAATGGAAATAGCCTAAGAGAGAAAAAAAATCAAAAGAAATTTACAGTGTCCATCAAATGATTTTCATATCTTTAAAGACTATATCATGTGGGAAAAAAAAGACTGAATAGCTGAGGTTTTAGAGAGGCAGGTTTTTTTTTTTTTCTTGTCAGGAGAACTTTAGAACAATAATTGTGCCTGACCAGATGGACATATAGCACCCTGCCCAGATGTAACATGTCTAAAAGGAAATCACTGTTCCTTCACAGTGTGAAATAGGTGTCATTTAAAAGTATCATATTCCATCTACTGACCCAACTCACCCATTTCAGGCATCTGTGATCTCCCTTCCCTCTCTTCTTCCACTTTCTGTATGTCGTCGTTTGCCAGGTCTTGGCTATTTTGTTTCAATATTGCTTTTGGTACCCTTACCCCATCACATGCCCTGTTCATCTCTTGCTTGTTCTCACTCTTCTGTGCCCTTGTGCCCACCTCCATCTGACGTATCTTTGTCACAGGTAGGCAGGGCCATACAAGTCCTTTAACACAGTGGTTCCCCATTTTCTACAGCATAAATTCCAGACTCTTTAGCACGATATTCCCAGATCCGTCTTTTCAGGCTGCACCTCTTACACTCTCCTCTTCCACGTCTTTAAGTGTCAGCTGGCAGTTGGAGTACTTCTTCCCTGGACGTGCCATCAGCTTTCTGCATCTGCCCTTTGTTCATTTCATTTGCGAGGATGCCTTTTCTCTGCACTCTTCCCTGCCAGGTGAAATCTGTATAGTTAAATGTTACCTTGTCACCGAGACCTTCTCTGATCAGCCCTAAGCAGCTCCCCCAACAGAATATAATTGTCTCTTTGTCCAGTTTATGGCATTTGCCACTGCCTCTGCTATAGCACTTACCGTGTCACATAAGAGGCAGCTGTGTACAACCTAGCGTGTGTCAGGACTCTTCATCAGTGAAGGGTCCTGTCTCCACAAAGTGGTGCTTCAGAATTTTGGCCCTGAAGTCAGATGGTCCTGGGGTCTATTTCCAGATCCCACCACTGAACAACTGTGTAACCAGAGGCAAGTTACTTTCTCTCTTTGGGGCTCTGTTTTCTCATGAGCAAAATTAGCCTGATAATAGAAACTATTACATTAGCTTGCTGTGAGGATGAATGGAGAAAATCCAGGGGAGGTCCTCATACTTCACCCTGAGAGCTGATAAGCACTCCTGGATATTATCTAGCGAAAGCTCACTTTTCCTCAGGGCTCTGTCCCTCAGGACTCCTGTTATGTCACTGAAATCAGATCATTCCGTTATATTCTACATCGTTTTGTTTTTCTAGGAGGACACATCTCACAGGGTCATTTTGAGAACCAGCTTTTTAACAACGTGAGCTATATGTGCTAAGCTGTAAATTCAGATTCTGAACGTCTTACTTGATTCTGAATTTTTGGAGAGTTATAGAACTGTGATCTGCAAACTTTTCTCTTGACAGAGCACCAGTGTAGAAGTCACCACTGTAAAATTAATTAGAGTCTTTGCCCAAATTATAGCAAAAGTAGTAAATGGGTAGACTGTGTTGATGTTACTTGTTTTTTTTTATTCTAATCACAAAAACTGCCTGTTTCTACCAAGCCCTAGCAGTGAAAAATAGCAATTATTATTAATGGAAACTGGAAAGCAGCGCATTAATGCTAAGGTTCAAAAGTTGTGTACTGCTGCTCTACTATACAGTTAATGTGATATAGTACATAGAAAATAATATAGTATGACATAATATAATAAGATGTAACATACTGCAGGTATCCATGTGCACCGGGATAAACTGACTATAAAACAAAGGCTTTATAATACAAAGCTTATAAGCTGAAGTATAATTTTAAAACTTCGACAACATGTATCTGGTTTGCTTTATGCTCTCAAATAATAGTGTGATTTTTTTTCCTCTAGCGTATGATGTTAGTATATAGCTTGAAGAGAAACCACTGTCCTATTAAAGTTTAATGTTTTCTTTTAAGGTTGATCAATCATACAAAGAAACTGATGGAGAAAGAAGAAAAATTGTGCATTAAAATTCTTCAAACTTTACGAGAAATGCTAGAGAAGAAAGACAGCTTTGTGGAAGAGGTATTTAAAATTTTTTCTTAGTATTTGAAAACAAAATAGAATTTCTAGAATATTATAATGAATGAATTACAATAGGCTATTATATAATTCCTTGCATTACGTGTTAATGGTGTCGTGTACTTAGATGAATTAGATAATTTGAGTTTTTATGCTATTCAACTCTCATGTCTGCTTTGATTTGAGAAGGAACTAAGATTAGAATGGCCCAAGTATTTGGTTTATTTTTTATCATATTTTATCTTGATTATGTATATTTTTCTCATATAACATCAACAGACCAAGTAAATTTTTTTAACAATGAGCAACTGAGATGCGTTATTAAGATTCTGTATAAAGTTCTGCTGCGTATTGAAATGGTCTCTGCATTTTGGAATATGTTGATTTTTCATTGTAAATATATGTTCATGTCATTTTCTATAATATTATGCCAAGTATTATAAAATAATACTTTTTAAAATAAATGCAACTGTAAGTTTCTATTCTTAACTGTATTAATGTAAGTATTGCACAGATGACTTTTCAGGGAATATCAACTTATAGGTAATAATTGTCAGTCTGCTATTAAAAATGACAGCTCAGTTGCTCATTAAGAGTTAGGTAGCAGCATGTTTAATACCCAAGGTGATACACTTAAATATAAAATATATATCTAGTGTAGGTTTTTTAGCTAGCTACCTTTACCCTTTACTTTTATGCTAGGTATCAAACATAATTTGTACCATGCTCCTTAATAATTTTTTTGGTTTGTTTCTGTAAATACTAATCATCTGCTGTGTTTAAAATTGGAAGGATTTTATTTTTATTTATTCATTTATGTGTATGCTATCTAATTCCAAAAAGATTGTAGTGGTAGGGTTTTTTTTTTAAAAAGTATTCTTGTAGAAAAGAAATACAGTGGAATCTTGGATATTAATAGAAGGGGCATAGCTTTAAAATACAGCATCTGAATCAGATGTTTCTTCAGTAATCAAAATGACTTCAGCTTTGTGTTAGTTCATTTAATCTATATTTGAGAAACATCAAAATACAGGTGAGGTGGTCAATGCAGTTTTAGCAAATGTTTCTGTGACATAGGACTCAAGAAATATGCTTATAAGTTTGAGTATATGGTATCCTTTAAAAAAATGGTACATAGAGTTCCTTGGGGCTTTTTGTTGTTTTTCTTTGGTTCCTCAAAATATTGCTGTAGATTGTTTGATTTTGGCTGACGTACTAGATCCTAAAGGTAGAAAAATGGGATCATATGAATTTTTGACAGAAGAGTGAGGTTTATGATAAGTAACTTGTGCTTATCAGGATATACATAATAAGCCTTCCAATTTTATATACTAGATTATTATTGAATTTCTCTAAAGGAAAATAGGGAAGAAATCAAGTAACATTTTACTCTGACTGGTCAAGAGTATTTCAGCAAATCTCCCAAACCACCCTAAAATAAATCATGCTGGCAGCTGTTTCTCCTTTCCATTCCCAGGGCTGTCACTAGTTCAGCCTTTCATTTCCTCTTGTCTAGAAAACTCCAATAGCCCAGCTCCCTGAGACCTCCTGAAGGGAGGCAGGGCTGCTGTTTTCATAACTCCAAGGACACCATTCCCATCACGCATAATAAGCATGGCACCCTTAGGACACGGTCCTCAGGGAAAGGGTCAGACGAGAAAGGCTATTCGGGCTCATTCACTCAGCTCAGCACACACTGTGAGCAACTATTAAGCGCCGGTTCTTGTGCCTGGGCACTGGGGAGAAGGTGGCGAATGGCACGGCTTGCTAAGGGCCACCACGGGGTACATTTCACATGCTAGTGGACTCCGGTCACAATCTGCAGAGATCACGAGAGCCTTTCAGGAACCTTCAGGGGCTCTGCACTGCCTTGGTGTTCCAGGCTCTCCATGGTGCCCCCTATGCTTCCTCCCACCCTTCCTCATCCATTAGCCTCTCAAAATCTGTGCCACTCAGTGTGCCTGCAGTGTCCCTCAGGCTTTCCCTGCACTGAGGCTTGCTACATCCGGAATCAGGATTGTTAAAGTCCAAACAAGCCTCAGTATCCCTAGTGTTATCTTTGTGAAGGAGCTAATGAGGAGTACTTATCAATTGTTTTTGCCAGAGGTGACTACTTTCTCAATAGAATTAGCAAAATACTTTGTACCTCTCTTTTAAGACACTGCATCTGGGTGTTTTAGTTCAAGTTCGTTGTTTTATAGATGACGTCACTGAGACCAGAGAGGTTATGTGATTTGCTCAAGGTCACACGGCAGTGTCAGAACCAGGGCTTAAACTGGAACTCCTTCCTCTCTGCCTAATCTTATTTATTAGATCACAGCCAACTTTTACAAATGGTGTATATCACTATTAAGAAAGGTTAATATATTTTGTCCAGCATGTTTAGAGGTCCAGATTTTAAGTCACAGGCAGGCGGAACATAGCAGAATATAATATCCAAAATAGATAAAGGTTTAGAAAACCTCTAAGAAAATATTAAAGAATATGGAAGTGTAGTCATTAACTTAGAAAGAAAAACCTGAAAGAGACTTAAGTATTATTTCTTAATTTCCATGTTTACTAAAGACAGAGTAAGAAAAAAATTTTTAGCTGAAAGAATTCTACATCTTAGACAACTTTTTCATTCTAAATGTTTTAGAATGAGAAGCATTTCTACTAGTGGAAGGAGAAGACGTTTTTCCCCCAAGAAATTTTTTTAAAAAGCATATTAGATCCAGAATGATTCAAATACCTATGCTGGGAAAGAGACAGGCCTGGACGATCTCTACATGTTGTCAGTTGGCCCGTCTTACACAGCTAGTGTTCCGTTATCCGTGCCAGTGGAGGGGACCTAAAGGACTCGCCAGTCTGGGGGAAATGGGCTTGGGAAACAGACTCAGAAACTGGTCAAAGCTATTATTTTACAACTTATTGTGTATTCTCAGAAAAAAATTGTGAATATCAGTCCTGGGATAACAGGTGGTTTGTGCTTTCATGATCATATTAGTTTCCTATTTATCAGAAAGTTAGTGGTTTACAACCCACATGTTTATTATCTTACGGCTTTGGAGGTTGAAGTTTAAAATCAAGGTGTCGATTGCGTTCTTTCTGGAGACTCTAGGAGAAAATTCGTTTCTTTGCCTTTTTTAGCTTCTAGAGGCCTCCTGTGCTCCTTGGCTCATGGCTTCTCCCTCCATCTCCAAAGCCAGCAGCAGTAGTATCTTCAACTCCCCCTCCCCCCCCCCCGCTCTCTCTCTCTCTCTCTCTCTCTCTCTCTCTCTCTCTCTCTCTCTCTCTCTCTCACACACACACACACACACACACAGACTCCATTGTCACATCCCCTTCTCTTACTCTGACCCTCCTGGCTCCCTCTTATGAGGACACTTGTGATTACATAGGAACCACCTAGATAATTCAGTATAATCTCCCCATCGAAAGATCCTTAACTGAATCACATCTGCAAAATTCACTTGCTGTGTAAGGTAACATTCTCAGGTTCTGGTTGGTTAGGGCATAGACATCTTGGGGGAGGGCCATTATCCAGTCTATCACAATGATCCTTTTACTGACACTGAGAAATGGCATGTAGAATGTAGATGGAGAGCTTACCTGTGGCTGATTAAAATGTAGGGCAGTTTACATGTGAATGAATATGACAAAAAATGCTTTGAATGTATAGCACTTTGCTGTTTCCAAAGTATTTTAAAATATTTTGCTACCTTTCAACAGTTCTAGGAAGTATATAGAGCAGGCAGTGTTATCTCCAGGTTTGTAATGTGGAGGGACTCAAGAGAAATGAATTGCATTGTTACATACATTACCTAATACCTGGTTGTCTAACACTTAATCAACTGGATTTCTTCTGTCTGTGTATCGAAGCATTCCCAAGAGATATCTCAGAACTAAAACAGAAAACTCACACCAGGGTTTTTCACACAAGCTATCCAAATACTACATTTGAGACTTCACTTATTTAAATTTAAAATCTTACCTTAAAAGAAAATCTCCATTTTCATTTTTGTTTATCTGGTCTCTGATACTGGAAGTTTTGTGTGTGTGTGTATGTGTGTGTGTCTGTGTATAGCTGGTGCAAATTTAAAAATAGAGCAATGAAGCAACTTTGCTTCATGGTTGAAACAGATGTCCTTAAAGCAATTTGCGACTTTGAGACCGAGTTTTCTGATTTTATTAGCCTTCTATGTATGATATATTAAGGAAAATCATTATGTAACTACGTTTTATCTGGTATTTAGTCTACCTTAAAAACATTTACAATTTGTAATCCCTTTGATTACAATTCCTAAATTAATTTTACTTAATATTCTTCCTTGCTTTCGTGTTCCTTTGCACCAAAAGGATGAGAGAGAAGATGTGGGTGGCAATATCTTGAAGATTGCAAAGAGTAGTATAAGTAAATGAAAATTGAATTTTCTATTAGGCATGTCTGTGTGAAATCCAGTGATCACCTCTGTACCGTTTGTTATAAGTTACAGTACTTATTTTTATTGAAGGTTAAAACATGAAAATTGTATACTGAAAGTCCCAAAGGGGGAAAGTTAGCTAAGTTTTATAAAAATTTTATAAAGTTTTGTTTGTTTAGGCGATTCTGGTAGAAAAGCAAAAAGTTACAAAGGATATCTATAACTCTACCTTGGACGCTCAGTGTTCCTTTGGGATGGGTTCTGTTTGACAGGCTCCTTTAAGGTAACAACAGCAGGCATGTTTATTTGCATTTAAAAAAAAATATGTATGTTGGAAAATGTGAGCAGGGAAAGAGAAGAGAAGGAATGTTTTTAAAATGGCTTTAAGGCAGTATGATTTCTAATGTTCTCCATCCTCAGCGCCATGCTGTTTTACTCTTATTTCTGTGACTCTCTACCACAAAATAGAAAGACCTGTTATGATGTGTGTGCTGCTCCACAGTGTGGCTTAATTATAGCATCACACCTTAGGTTTGTGTACTTCAAGGTATTTTAGGTCCAGGTCTGAGTAAGGGTTCACCTGAGGTGGTCAGGAGATAGAAGGAGCTGGGTGGATTGGATAGAGGTGGGCTGGTGGAAGGTGGAGCAGGAAATAGGAAGGACTTGGTTCAATGGACTGGTTTGGTTTTAAGGATTTTTTTGGGGGGGGGTCAATTTTCTTCACCTTACACTCTTCAGTATATAATTCTATTAAGATTTATAGAGCATTACAAACTATTCCCTCTCATAAAAAGGGAGAAACATATAAATCATAAATAGTAAAGATGTCTATAAGATCTGATCCTGAATATATAAAATTCGTAGTTTCTGTACTGTAGAATTAGAAAAGATAATGAGTACTGAAAATATTCCCTGGTAGCCCGTGGAACTGGTGATTTACGGTCTCTTTCCTTACTTTGCAGTCAAAGAAGTTGACCTATTTAGAATGCCAATCATAATTTCCCCTGTGAATATATTCCTGTCTACTCGTAAGTTACACTGACAATACATGTAATCTACAGGATGACAAAGATGTTTAGTCAAGTTCAATATTCTTAAAATGTTCAGGTTTGAAGAGCCATATATCCTTGGAATATTATTGCAAAGGGATCTAGAAATCACCTCTACTCTCGTGTAGTTTTATGCTCTGGTGTTTATAAAGTAATGATAGCTAGCATTTATTGGGAGCTTCCTGAAAATTAGATACTCTTCCTCTTTATATTATTTAATCTTTAACTCTTTGTCATAGGTAGTATTATATCTCTCTTTTACTGATGAAGGAACTGAGGTATAGAGTTTGAGGTCACACACCTAGTAGGTGAAGAGAGCTGGTATCCCACCCAAACATTTTGGCTCCTGAGGTCTTAACTCGCATGTTAGAGCCAAACAGATGATACGACTTACAGTCACACCTCTTCTGTTTTCTCAGATATTCAACTAAATAAAATGAAAAGTTCTTTAGTTTTGTTCTTGATAAAATTTGTGTGCATGAGTCCTGGAAAGCCTAAGCCATTTATTCAGTGAGCTGCTAAGGAGAGGCTTGAAGATTTTAGACTGAGCTGTGAGGGGACAACATGATGCAAGAGCTGTGCAGATTTTGAAGATTTCTTTTTACAGACCTACAGATCAGTATCCGAGCTCCCCAAGACCCACCCTGTGATCATGGTCTGAGTAGCTAGTAGCCTGAATATTATATATAAAATTTCTAAACAATGCTTTATAAGATGACAGGGTAGATAGCCCCTTGTGGAAATGTGGCATTCAGCAAACAGCATAGCATCTGATTGAGAGCTGTGATCTTTATGAATGCCCAAGTGGGGTAGGTGATATTTACACATTGAACAGTGCAGGCAGACAGAGGCTTCTTGATTTGAAAGTTGGTATGTGGATTGATACGGAATAAAGATCTTTAAGAAATGATGCCTTGAGTTATTTTTAAAATATCTTCCATCTTTTAACTCAAAAACTTACTGTCCGCTGAGTTAACTAGATTTTATTGTTTTCCTCAGCAGGAAAAAAATCATTGTAGTTAATCTTTTATTTCTGATTTGGAGGAGCAGCAAAAAGAATGTCAGATATATACCAAGGAACTTAACTCCTTCATCAAATACGCAGACTTCTCAGTCCCGACAGTAATCACATTCTTGCAAATTTGTAAATTGTATCAAGCTTCTCTTATTGTAAGAGTCTGTGCGGAATCATTCACCTTCTATGCATATACTCATTTCACTTTTTAGGAGGCAGATAAACAGATTTAAGTAGAATTGTTGTACAGAGTGCACTGTAGCTTAAGAATTTGATAATAACTGTTTTGCTAAGGGAAAATTAATTTCAGTTTTAGCATCAGCTGCATTTTGTAGAATTTTTAAAAAAATACATTTTAGAGGTGAGTACAATTTTTCCCGTATGTTCTAATGTTTTTCTTTTTTTAAACTAGACACAATAAGTGCTGTTGCAAACCTTTTGTACTACCATTCCTGTATTGTGAATGCGTGAGTGTGTGCGTATATGTGTGTATTGTGTTTTAACTAGGTAACTAAATGGTTGGAAATATGAAATTATGTTGATGTCTCCTTACAGTAAGAGATCTGTTTTAGAAATATAATTGGTATACTCTTCCACTTTGGAATTTTTATTTTATATTTTTATCTGGGCAAAAAGACTTTGACCATTCAGGTGGGCACAAAGGAAATAATTAGGTTTAGAAATTTACTCTTTAGTTGCTGAGCTGGCTTGGTCGCTTGTTAGGCCATTCAAAGTGATACGTTTATCAGATTTACTGACGTCATTGTAACCTCATTATTACAAAAATTATAAAGTTCTTAATTACATCTTGCCTTTACTCTCCCACTTAAAAATCTGACATAATAACATCACTGCCTCAATGATTTTTGAGATATGCTTTGATTCTGTAGAGATCAGTGACTAAAAGATCATGTTGAAAATATTATGAATACTCAAAAATTAGCCAACTGTTTATTGCCTCCAGTAAGACACTTGGTAATTAATGATTGTAGGTGAAAAATGGTATTGTGATTAAAAAATAAACGTGCATAATATAAAAAGTAAAAAAAAGTATAAGAAAAGAAAAAAGAATAAAAGAAAAAACACTAAAATTATTATATTACTAAACTATCGTGTTAATTATTTCTACCTAAATCTAACCTAAACTCTTTTTCAGGATGCATTCATGATTAGTTTCTTTTAACTCCATGTTATTCTAGTTTGTAATCATTTCAGCACTTATAAAATCATGTCTGTCTTGTTAGTACACTAACAAGACCTTTTATTATCCTGGCTTCTGAAGGATTTCTTTGGTGTGTGTTGTTATTTTAAATAAATTAGAAACTCCTTGAGGATGGGTCTGATACATACGCTGAAGAAATGCACAGAAGGCCTTTCAGAGCTGAGATTCTGTAAAGGTTTAGTTCTGTATTTTCTCTCCAGTCCCACTCCACACGCCATAAGTGTTGTACTATTGAGGGCAGAGATGGGCAATCTTATTCGCTGCAGTGTTCCCCATGGCTGGCACTGTGCCCTGCACACAATCATTGCTCAATAAGTGTTTGTGGACTAATTTATACATAGTAGCAATAAATGTTAGCGACTGTCTGCTAGTACAGCACATTGCCCTTCACTAGTCATATCCAAGAAGTGGGTTCTAGAAGTATCACTTCAGTTCTACTTTGCGTCTCTTTGTAACCCAGGACATGGTAGGTTTCTTGGTACTTGGCACACCTGCAGAGTTGGGCCAGCTGCAGGGAGAGCTACATACAGCATTGAGCACTGGGGAAGGGGATTATCTTGCAGCAAATGCTTTGTCTGATGGGCTGTGTAGTGTCTGCTTGCTCTCTGGTTTGGAAGGGAAAGAACTGGGGAATCCCCAGACATAGTAACGTGGGTGCTCAGCTCAGGGAAGCTGCGGCAAAGGGAGGATGACTGGATCTGGAGGCAAGCAAATGGGAGGAAGGTTCCGGCCACTGGACTTCTCTCCCAGGAAGGGCCCCGCTCCCCGAGAAGGGACTGAGAAGAACAAGCAAGGAACTTAGGTCACACTAGAAGGGAGAAGAGCCCACTGTGTAGCCAGGAGAACCTGAGAGCAACTGGGGCTCTGCAGAGCCCCTGCTGAACTGGTCACTGAGTTTGTCACGCTAACTAGTGTAAGTAGCTGTAGAGGCCACTAACTGTTGATCTCAAGCAGCACTAGGATCTCCTGCCACGGGACAGAATTGGTGTTTGGAACCGTTCTGCTGTTACCACCGTAACGAGGAAGAGGGATGTAAAGGCTTGAAGCAGATCGGGCCTGAGACATTTTACTTTTTCCGTCTGATACCTTCATCTCTGGACTAGTATTTGAACAGGTCCTCACAGAGGAGGTACCCGACCTAGTATATGAGGCACCAAAACCACATTATTGTCCTTGCTGTTACTTTACTATTCTTTATTGTGCATCTCTAAAGAAGCCATTTGCAAGGTAACAATGTGTCTGCGGGCATTTGGAGCCTCACAGTAACTCTCTGAGGTAGGAAAATATTTTTTAATCTCCATTTTATAGATAAGAAAACTGAGGCCCAGAGTGTGGAATGATCTGGTAACAATCATATGATTCATAAGTGGCAGAGCTAGGGATGACTCAGGGTGTTCTGATTCTACTCTATGATCTGCTCTGTAAATGATCATTTAAATTTGATTTCACCTTCTGAAACCACCTCTTTCAGACTTTCAGTTCTTTTACTGCCTCTAGAAACCTGAAGGTTCAAACAATCTTGAAAAAGAAATTTTAAAAGGAAATGTATTCTCATTCCTTTTTAGGTACATACTCTAAATAATAGCAATAGCTGTAACTTCTGTGGTGTTTACTGTATAGTAAAAGCCAGGTGCTTGTATAAATGCTTTACAGCGTTAATTCCTTTAACCTCCGTAACAACACACTGAGGAAACTGCGGCGCAGAAAGGTTACGGAACTTGTCCGAGGTCACACAGCAAAAAAATGGTGGAGCTAGGATGAAAACTCAGGCCTTCTGGCTCCAGAGCCCATGTTTGCAATCACGGCGGGAGGCTGCCTTTCATTCTAGTCTGGTATCAACTTACAAAGCCACAAGAACGTCACTCATAGCTGTCAGAGGAAAACTATTTTCTTGTTTCAAGTAACACAAACAACCTTAAGATATTTCTTCTTGTGTTTAATGATTTTGAACAGCTACTATTTGCTGATTTCTTCACGGTAGGCTCGGTTTTTGCACATTCCATCTGGTACTTGAAACTCTCAAGCATTTTTGGATAAATCTTGGTTACTTACACCAGAACAGCATACAACATTTTGAATATTTGCAGATTGCTCAGTGCGATGTTAGGTTTATCTTTTCTCAGTTGTTCTTAGCCTTTGGCTGAGTTTTTAATTAAAACTCAAATTACAGACTATACTAGCTCTGCAGCCACAGAGTAGGGAAAACAGACATGATGTGTTAATGAACACATCCTGGCAGCTTGGTTTAATGAGTTGGTGGCACAAAAAAATCTAAGTGAGGGCATGTGACAGTTCAAATCGAATGCTTGTAATTAATATCAGATAGATGGAATAATATTGATGATTCTAACTCAGAGACATGTACTTGTAAATTTCCATCCCAGGTATTGAGTCCATTTCCCTTTCTCTCAAAATGCCAGAGTACGTTCATATAGTAACCCGAGATGTGCTTGCCAGAAGGTATGTGGTAACCAGCAGTAATCTCACACTTGGGCGTACCTTTGAGAAGGATGCTTTCTTTAGGCTTCTCATCATTTTCCACCACGGTGCATGCAGTCGTTTATTCATTCAACAAACGGGCTGTACCATATGTAGAGTCGGCTGAGATTCCCTGTCCCCTTGGCAGCGTTAGATAAGACCTCTGGCTGTTGGCCAATTGCCCACTCTCTTGAAAGAGACCTGTCAATTCCATACGCTTTTGCCATTCAGGGCACAAAGTGTAACCACTAAGCCCTTCCTCCAGTCCTGGTCCCGCTGCTTTCTCCATGGCATTGCCCATCTCCTTGCCCTGACCTTAATATTTCTTTCCTCCTCGGTCTCCGAGGCTCTTCCTCTCCACTCTGTCCCTCTCAGAAGGTGTTCCTATGTCATTATCTTCTCCTCTATGTGTTCCCTCCACCTTCTTTTCTTAAAATTATTTTATTTATTGATTGATTGATGTATAGTTGATTTACAATGTTGTGTTAATTTCTGGTGTTCAGCAAAGTGATTGTTATATATATATATATACATACATTCTATTTTATATTCTTTTCCATTATGGTTTATCCCAGGATACTGAAGATAGTTCCCTGTGCTCTACAGTAGGACCTTGTTGTTTATCCATTCTCTATATAATAGTTTGCATCTGCTATCCCCAAACTCCCAGTCCATCCCCCACTTTCTTACTTTAAGTGAAGAGTCACTCTCCCTGAGGCTACCCCTCTTTGTCAGCAGCTCTGTGGATTAGAGCTTTTCTCTCATACCCGCTGGGCCAACAGGCTTTGTCTTCATGCTCTTTTCTCCTGGTTATTTCTAGACCAATTCCTCTGCTGTCTTTTAAAATCTGAGGCCCTCTGACTCGATCACCCTGGCTCTGCCAGCTTTCCAGTCCCTCCCTCTCAGCTCTCTGAGACTTTGGAACCTGGCTCCCATTCTGTGTCCCCACCGCCAGACCTGCCGTCACCGGAGCAGCTTCAGTCCACGTGGGCCGTGCATCCAGCACTCTGGCCTCTCAGGCCCTTGACCTCTGCATTTGCACTGACCTTCTCCCCTCCACACCCATCACTGACTTCTTTGGCAACATTTTGGAAGTTTTTATCACCAGGAACCGCTTTTTCCCCACAATAATGAATTCAGACATCCTGTTGGCTGCCCTTTCCTCTCTCCCATTCAACTTGCTTATTTAACTACACCCATTATGACTGTCCTTTGACTTAATCGAACCACTGACCCCTCTAATTTCCCAATTGCCCAGCTTGCTCCCTTCCTCTGCCTGTTAACCCAAGATTTCAGAGTCACAAGCCCAACTGTTGAGCAGCTGTTTAAGGCTGGCCGCTAACGAGCAGTCCTCACAAAACAGCATGGAAGACTGGAGAGTGGTTCCCCAGGAGAGAATTGGAGTACTGTTGCCAAAAGGTAGAGGAAGGGTGCCAGGAAGGCCAAAACAACCGATGACCACTCCAGTTTCTTCTGCAATTTCTGCTTCTTGACAGATTGAGTAATTTAGATTATTTAAGTTGTTTGCCTGATTTTCTATTCATGCTCCACCTAACTGTATATGCCACGTCTTTCCAAGTGAAACCAGAATTCTTGGCTCAAAGTTCCCTGACAGAAAAGCTTCTACTTCACTATATACACAGGCACTCCGTGTTCTCCAGAATTGAAATGGCTGAGGATATCTTTTCTCAGGCTGAGAAAACATATGGACAAGAGTTTGCTACTTCTTGTAGTCTGTAGCCTTTTGACAAGACATCTGCTGTAACATTTTTTGCTCTTGGATCATAGACTGTTGTTTGCCAATTGTTTTCATAAATATTAATCTTTGAAATCTTGACTGACATCTAAGTTGTTCTTTTTGGATTCTTTTCTTCTTTATATGCACCATCTTTAAATAATTGTGTCACAATATAACAACAAAAAAAAAGGTTTCTCTTATGAAAAATTCCTACTTTAAAATCAAGGGCTAAAAGTTCTAATTCAGTAACTTACATGCTTTTTTTTTTTTTTTAAACATTTAAATTCTCCCTCCTTTTCCTTTACTTAACTAAATTTATTGCCATTGGAATAACACTTCCGCATTAGTTTTGCGAAAAGTAGTCTTTCACTTCAGCCCTTGAAAGCCCCTCAGGAAGACATTGAAACTCAAATCCCCCAGGCATTTGACCGAGTTCCAAGGTTGGTAACTACACCTTCTTCGTCTGAAACTATGAACTTGAGAACCAGATCATGATCATGAACTGGGCTACAAATATCGTATTCAAGATGTTCACTAGTGGTCTTAATTTTTAATCATACCTTTGCATGAGAAGATAATTGACAAGGCTGTGATGCAAGATACAGTGGGCACAACTTCCACCCTAGGGCCTTATCTAATGACTGTTGATCAAGTTTTTCCTGGACCTGGGTGGCCTCGACCATGCTCTAAGTAACGAGCGGAAAGCAGTGTGCATGCACCATGCAGCTTTTAGGCTCATTTTTATTACACGTGATAGTTTCTGATGTATTGTACTGTTAACTCTGGGGATCAGTAATTCAGTCCATTTTAAGTTGTTTCACTTATTCCTCAATTAATAAAACATTTTTAAAAATTTTATTGGAGTATAGTTGATTTACAATGTTGTGTTAATTTCTGCTGTACAGCAAAGTGATTCAGATATATATATATATATATATTCTTTTTCATATTCTTTTCCATTATAGTTTATCACAGGATATTGAATATAGTTCCCTGTGTTATATAGTAGAACCTTGTTGTTTATCCATTCTATATATAATAGTTTGCGTCTGCTCACCCCAAACTCCCACTCGATCCCTCCCCTACCACCCCCTCCCCCTTGGCAACCACAAGTCTGTTCTCTATGTCTGTGAGTTTGTTTCTGTTTCGTAGATAAGTTCATTTGTGTCCTATTTTAGATTCCATATATAAGTGATATCATATGACATTTGTCTTTCTCTTTCTGACTGACTTCACTTAGTATGATCATCTCTGGGTCCATCCATGTTGCTGCAAATGGCATGATTTCATTCTTTGTTATGGCTGAGTAGAATTCCATTGTCTTGGGTTGGCCAAAAAGTTCATTCGGGTTTCTTGTACGATGTTGCAGAAAAACCTGAGCGGGCTTCTTGGCCAACCCGATATATATGTACCACATCTTCTTTATCCATTCATCTGTCGAGGGATATTTAGGTTGTTTTCATGTCTTAGCTATTGTGAACAGTGTTGCTATGAACATTGGGGTGCATGTATCTTTTTGAATTATGGTTTTCTCCAGATATATGCCCAGGAGTGGGATTGCTGGATCACATGGCAACTCTATTTTTAGTTTTTTGAGGAACCTCCATACTGAATAAAACATGTTTTAATCATAAGAATGAAAAGCCTCCATACAGATACCTGATCTTAAGGCCTATTACCAAAGAGTTACCTGTGTGTTAAGCCAGTATGCCAGACACAGCAGGAGACTCATTTTAAGGGGAACCTATTTGTTCACAGTGCTGTGGGATCTTCTCTTCCTTAGTAAACTACCTGTTCAACATTGAATTTAATCTGTTTTTAAAAATAGCTTGCAAGATCTCATTACAAGAGCTTGCGAAGAATACTGCGTTCTCAGGTTTTCATAAGAGTATTTCTTTCTCTCATTTTTTAAGCCATAATACTCTATTATTAAAGCAGAGTTAGTAAATTGGAAAATATAGTAACTCACTGATGTGCGATGAAGTTATTTCTTCAGCTCTATCTAGAATCATGTAAAAATTAGAGTAGAAGAGATTTTTACATTTTGCAGTCCTAAGGGGTGTGTCAGGGTCTGGGAATGTATCTCACAGTTGAGATCAAGCACAGTTCCCTCTGAGGTCTGTTGGCAAGAGTCAGCTCTCCTCAACCTCTGGAGTTTCCTGAAAGTAAAACGAGATTCACGCGGTTGCATACCATCCTGCTGATTCTTGCCGGGGATACTTTCTGGAAAGAGCATACTGAATATGTCTGCTGTGCTTGTATTTTAGGGAGAAAACAAAATCTCAAACAACTTGGGACCTATTCCATCTACTCCAGGAAGTTGAGGAGTAGATGAAGGGCCTGCCCCAGGGAGGCCTCTGCCACGGCGGCCAGTGATTCCAAGCAGCTGAGGGATGGGTGCTGAGCGGTGTTCCTCTGGGTCAGGGATTAGGCACCAGAGAGAGGATTATTTGGAGAAAAGCCTGGCCTCACTTGTACCGTTTTAGTCAGATGCCCACACCTCCTAAGAACGTGCCACGAGCTGCATTATACTCTGTGGTAAAATACTAAGGATTGACACGATGCCACCTGCATTAGTTTTCTTGGGCTGTCATAACAAAGTACCACAGACCGGTAAACAACAGAAATTAATTTTTTCAGAGTTCTGGACGCGAGACGTCCAGAGATCACGGTGTTCGGGAAGTTGTTTCTTTCTGAGGGCTGTGAGGGAAAGATCTCTTCCAGACCTCTCTCCTTGCTTGTAGATGACCGTCTTCTCCCTCACGTCTTTACATGGCCTTCCCTCTGTACACGTGTCTGTCTCCAAATCTCCTCTTCATATAAAAGATACCAGTCATACTGGATTAGGGCTCACCCTAGCGACCGTGTTTTAATTCACTCACCTTTTTAAAGCCCGAACCTCCGAGTATGGTCCTATTCTAAGGTAACGGGAGTTAGGACTCCAACTGTGAACTTTTGGGTGATGTGATCAGCCTGTATTACCACCTCGGACTTTACTCATAGATAAGACGTGTATAAACGTTTTCTGTGTACGCTTCTCTTTTGCCCATTTGGTCGAGGGCAGCCAGAATGGACTGAGCAGATTGCTGGCATCTACAAGCAGAGATTTAGGAAGTTATTTTTAAACATTATTTAAATCAGTCGAAACCAACGAAGAAACGTAGGAAAAGGATTTTGCTTTCCTCTTGTTTCATATCTTGGATTAATGTTGAAAGAAAACCGTTGATTGGCATAAAAATTCCAGTGATGCTGGGAAGTACATGGATAGATGTTTGAGCATAAAGTTGAATCACTATATAGATCTGACTGGTTCTGAAAACACAAAATGGGAACATTTTTAACTTTGATAGAATTTAATGTTTGTGATAGTCCTTGGCCTTGGCCTGACTTTCAAAACCATAGTCCAGTTTTTTTCTTGGGCACTTTTGACAGTGTTTCAGCACAATCACAAAGAATTGGAAGTTTCAGATATGATCTTTGGAGTTTCTCTGTTTGCTCCAAATTAAATTAAAGAATTATTCTGGAATATCATTTTAGCAATTTATCATTCTGGTCCTCTCATAAAAAATACACACTTAAAATCCTTCATTGAAAAATATACCTTTTCTAGAGGACCGGTTTCCTACTATTTGTAAACCACACATGCACAATTTTATTTATTTTGATAAGTGATCAGTTTTTTAAATGGTTATTTCTAATACTCACATAACGATAAAGCAAGTTTTTTTAATATAAATTTATTTATTTTATTTTATTTATTTTTGGCTGCGTTGGGTCTTCATTGCTGCTTGCGGGTTTTCTCTAGTTGCGGTGAGCGGGGGCTACTCTTCATTGCGGTGCGTGGGCCTCTCATTGCGGGGGCTTCTCTTGTTGCAGAGTGTGGGCTCTAGGCGCATGGGCTTCAGTAGTTGTGGCACGCAGGCTCAGTAGTTGTGGCTCACGGGCTCTAGAGCGCAGGCTCAGTAGTTGTGGCACACAGGCTTAGTTGATCTGCGGCATGTGGGATCTTCCTGGACCGGGGCTCGAACCCATGTCCCCTGCACTGGCAGGTGGATTCTCAACCACCGTGCCACCAGGGAAGCCCAGATGAAGTAAATTTTAAAAAACATAACACAACCAGGAGCACTACTTTTAGCCTAGCCTCAATGCCTTATTCCTTGTGCTTGTATGTGGGAGGAAGTGAAAGGTTCTCCTTATTTTAAGAAAGAAAATGACTCAAGTCATAGTATTACTTTTGTAAATCTCCTGGTTTATAGAACATTTTTCTGATAGTTTAAAGCAGTGCTACTTTATTTTCTTAGGTGTAAAGTTTTTCTTTTTGTATATTTAAAATCAAGTCTCTCATTCTAACAAATGTAAGGTAAGTAGTATCAGAAAAATACTTCAAGACACATTCACACAATAATTTCTTCTATTTGTAAACAAGTGACTGTATAGCTAAATTAAGATTTTTGATCATTTTTGTTTTGATTTTTGTTGTAATCTCTCCCATGGGATTCTAAATGGTTATTTCACTAACTGCACAAGAGAAGGGACTTTTCTTGGATCATTCAGGTAAACATTTATACACGTATGTAAAGCAGTAAGCATCAGACATAGAACATGGTAGTAGAAAACCAAAGGTGTATGTAAGAAAATATTGCCTATAATTAAAAACTAGACTAAGGTACATTATTCTGGAAGTGGAGAGCCAGTCTGAGCTATATAAGAAAAACCATCATCAAAGCATTTTTATGGACACATCACAAAGCTAAACGGACTAAAAAAGACCCAGGAGCATTTTTAAAAACTACTATTTATACCTGTCCACTGCTGAATTTCTCTAAGTTTAGTTTTTCACTCCAGTTTAATATACACGACCACTGTGTAGTAAATGAACGTTTAGAAGTACATTACAGACCTTAATGTGAAAATCTTTTTTCTGATCTTATGGCTCCCTGCTGTTATGTTCAGTACGTTTATTGAAATGTCTTACTCACGTAATGCTGTAGTGTATTACACTTGTCTGTACTTCACATTTGCTTTAGATACTTCAGCGGGCAGAACACAATGAGGTACATTAGGAAAGTCCGATGAATGTTGCTGGCATTACTAGGGAACGACGTACAGAAGTGAACTTGCTCAGCTCCCAGACATTTATCTTTTCTCTTACTCTTAAGGATATTTAAGATAAAAACAATTTGCTGTAATTGATTTATTTTACCAAATATACTAGATATATTAGATAGATTTCAGTGACCTGTGAAGAAACGTTATTCCAGTCATCTTCCCCCTTCAGGTTTTCATAAGGCTGGGTATTGTTATAACAAGTGACTAAGGAAGAATATGGGAGAGGATAATTAGATAGATGCTGTTTTCCTGGGATTAGATGCAGTGTTCCTAGATGATCTAAGGGTATCGTATTTTTTTGTTTTTTTGCGGTACGCGGGCCTCTCACTTCTGTGGCCTCCCGTTGCGGAGCACAGGCTCCAGACGCGCAGGCTCAGCGGCCATGGCTCACGGGCCCAGCTGCTCCGCGGCATGTGGGATCTTCCCGGACCTGGGCACGAACCCACGTCCCCTGCATCGGCAGGCGGACTCTCAACCACTGCGCAACCAGGGAAGCCCGGGTACTGGATTTTATGTTTAGCTTTGTAGCCGCAAATGAAAATTCAGCACCCTGTGTGGTTCTAATTCAAACTATCTGTTAGTGTTAGTGTTTGAGAGGGGCCCTTAAATAGCATCATTCTCCCAGGATTTGTAACTATTGAGAAACATTAGAGTCACTCAGATTGAGATCAGAGTGTCAGCTTACTAGCTGGAATATCCAACTGGAAAACATGCTTTCAATCTGTGGATATGTTTGCTAATATTTTGCCCCAACCTAATAACAACCCCAGATTTCCCCAAAAGGGCAAGCTTCTTTAGAGTATGGCAGAGAGCAGCCCAGAATTCACCTGCTTTTGTGGTCAGGAAGAACTCAGGAGAAGCTTTGCTAAGCATCTTCCTATTCCGTCTTTCCAACTCACCAATCGGATAAGATACTTCCCCTTTTTAGGGGGGAAGTGAGTGAGTCGGCAGAGAGAGGTCAAAGTGTCGCTCTTAGGAGTTCCTCCGCCCAGGACACATGAGGTGTGGAAAAAGGAAGTTCCCCACTGACTTTTCTCCTTTGGGAGTTTTATTTAATTACATAACAAATTGTAATTGCCTTCATCCATGCTATGTTCACAATTCTATAAGAAATACTGTATATGTATAGTCCTTGCTTTATACAATGGGAGCACTAGGTCTTAACTTTTTTTCACAGAAACATATTGATTAATAACTTGCCATCAATATTGGGACCTCAGTCTACGCTACTGCTAAGCTGTGCATAATTGCCAGTTTCACTGATGCTGAATCTTTTCTTTTCTCTGTGAGCTTGAGAACGCCTAACATAGGTATGTTTTAGTCTAGACTGACTAAAGAAAATGTCTCTAAAATGAATATTTGGAACTGATTTTCTCAGTAAGTTTACCAGTAAACCTGAATTGAAAGGTATTCATTTGATTTCCATTGCTCTAAATGCTGAGCATTCAGCTATATCAGAACCATTCTGATTGGTTGGACACTGTTTACTAGAATTCTCACGATGCGATGCTACTGTTAGCCGTTATACTCTTCATCATCAACAACAGACACTTTCAAAAGCCTGCTTCCTACAAAGTACAGTACTACCAAGTTCTGAGGCATCAGAAAGTATCAATTATCTGCCCACAAGAAGTTTGTGCTCTAATGTAGAATGCATGCCAGGCAAGTACATGTGAAAAGGAAATAACGTGCATTAAGCCTGTGCTTCCTGCTAAGTGAATTATATAGGTGTTAGAGGCAGAATGTTAAGTCATGCACCAAAGACATTTTTGACAGGTTTGGGATGGCTACAAGCCATTTGCTAGAAATTATTCATAAAGTTTGAGACACTAAAAAATGAGTGTTACTGTTAACTTTGCAGGAGTAGATTATTATGAGATTTTTGGTCCTAGGAAATTTCAAGAAGGAGGTAGAATTTTAGCTGGTCGTCTGATATCCCAAGGACCGAGTCGTTGGTACCCTTCTCACCCTGCATGCCACTTATTAGTAAGTAGCATCACCATCTACCAAGCTGCTCAATCAAAACCTTCAGTGTCATTCTTGATCCCTCTTTCCTCTCATCCACACAGCAAGTGCATCAGCAAGTGCCCCTGATTCTACCTATAATGTTTCTTGAACACACTCAGCTGTCTGTCTGCCTTGCACCTCCCTGGTTTGGACTCATTATCCTGACCTAAGACATCATCATCTCCTGCCTGGACTACCCCATGATGTCCTAATTCATCTCCCTGCTTCCATTGTTTGTAACCTCCAGTCCATTCTTTCCATAGAATAATAGTTGTAAATCATAAGTAAGATGATGTCATTCTCCTGCTAAAATCCTTTGATGTTTTTCTATTGTTCTTTAAAAGTCACATTTCTTACCAGAATAAATAAGGCCCTACATGATCTAGCTTGTGCCATCTTTTTAATCTCATTCCCTTACGTTACTATAATGTAGCCACATAATATCCTGTCTGTTCCTCAAACAAAATACTCTCTTTCCATTTAGAGGCTTTGCATTTGCTATTCCTTCTGCCTGGAATGCTGTTCCTTTGGCTGTTTGTGTACCTGTTCCTTTTTATCCTTTAGGTCTCAGCTCACATGTCACATTCTTAGCTCAAATGCCTTTTTTTGATGACCCCATCTAAAATAGCTTCCCTCAGTTGTCTTCTATTATATTATCCTATTCATTTTTTTCATAGCACATTTTAGAAAATGCGAATGTCTAGTTCCATTCTTTTACTGTTTATTTATTATCTGTCTCCCTCTATAACCCTATAACTCCATGAGGATAAGAATCTTGTCTTTTGTGTTTATTACTGTATCTGCAGTGCATGTCAAAGTGTCTTGGATTACTCTGTAAACATTTGTAAAATTATTGAGAATGCAACCGCATAGCACAGGGAGATCAGTTCGGTCCTTTGTGACCACTTAGAGGGGTGGGATAGGGAGGATGGGAGGGAGGGGAGACGCCAGAGGGAGGAGATATGGGGATATATGTATATGTATAGCTGATTCACTTTGTTATAAAGCAGAAACTAACACACCATTGTAAAGCAACTATACTCCAATAAAGATGTTTAAAAAAAAAAAAGAATGCAGCTCATATAAGCAGAGGAGAAAGAGGGGCATTCCAGCTTGAGTGAGAGTGTGAGGAAAGTGCAAAATAGTTAGAATGTGGTTTGTGAACAAATTATGCAGAGCACTGTTCTTTTTGGGAGTAATACTGTTTATATGGTGCAGTTTTATTTTAATTGTACTTGGATATAAATTGGAAAGTAAAACTAACTTATAGAAGGTCTTAAAGCTAAAGCTGTGGGAATAGAATTCACTTTGCAGTCAATCAACTTGAAGCTACCGAAAGAATATTTTTGATCAGGGAGTGACTCTATCAAAGTTAACCCTGCAGTGATACCATTGGTGAGAAATGCTGTAGGCAGAGAAGTCATGTAGGAGAGGATTGTAGTTGTCTATCTGAGAGCTTATGAAATGTATTTCTATGACTCTTTCAACTAGAAAAGGATGGAATTTATATGTCTGTCATAAATCCCCAAATAAAAACTCTTCAAAGGGAGTTATCATGCAATGAAGAGCTTGAAGACTTGGACTTTGGAAGCTTTAGGATTAGAAAGGACTGGAAAGCTTGGCAGGAACATGAATGTCTCTTCTTTGCCATTCCTTCTCTTCCATGTACATACTCTCCTCGTGGTAGTGATACTCGTATTTTGCACTGAAATCTTGAAATTTCCTCTTTCTGTCTCTTCGCTAAGATGATAAATGAACCAAGAACCTATAAAGCTGGGCTGCAATGTCACAACTCATCAGTAGGTGTCAGCATCTCACAAATGATTTATCCCATTTTGAGAATTTGTCAAATGTAGAGCTTTAAATTATATAAAATAAATTACTGTTTTATTTTATCCCATATATCTTTTGAGTTCTCACTTCATAGTTATAAATATTTATTAAGGTCACATGAAATCAACAAATTTTTTCTAAATCTAGTTACAGTAACATAGTCACATTTTATTCACAGTTCTGTTGTCTTGTGACACTTTTTAACAATTGATAGTCCACTTAATTTTAGCTACTGTGGTATTACATTACTTATTTCAATAATACTTTAATATTTGGTGGAGCTATAGACACATCTGGGAACCAGAAAAAATATGGTTTGTGTACTTTGTTTTCATTTTCCTGTTTCCTTTGTTTTCATTTTTTTTTTCCTCTCCATCTAACATTTCCACCATCACAGAAAGTTCTGTTAGATAGCCCTGCTATAGACTAAACTGATCTCTTTTGTTAAAAAAAAAAATCTGCGGACATCACCATGTGCCTGGGTTCAGGATCTTGTACATAGATATGTTTTAAAATTTTTAAAACTAAATATGGGTAGCTGTTCTTTGTTTGGGGGGTTTTCTTTGTTTAGTATGTAGTGTATTTCACTCTCAGTTTTAGAATTCTTTTAACATTAGGGTGCAACGTTATCAGTAAAATGGAAAGAAGGCAAGGGTTAAATGTCTAGGTTTATATGCTAGCTCAGTATTTTCAAATCAAATAACATTACTTGAAAACTAGGTATACTTAATATTTTAAAATGGTGCATATTCTAATCAATCCTTGGAAAAAGGAGTACATGAGGCTGGGAATTTATAGGAGCCCCTGTAGCTCATTTTCAGGAATAACCAGCTCATGTTTGACAATTGGTTATACTCTATGCAGCTAGTTGTAAATATAATGTAAATGCTATGTAAATAGTTGCCAGCCTGTGGCAAATTTAAGTTTTGCCTTTTGGAACTTTCTGGAATCTTTTTTCCCCAGGTATTTTCGATCTTAGGTTGGTTGAATTCACAGATGCAGAATCTGCAGATAAGGGCTGACTATATTTTCCTTGACTCTCTTACTTCATTTCTGGCCACCAAATGTATAAGTCCCTCCCTCCCTCCCTCCCTCCCCCCATTGACTAATTTTCCACCACCAGCTAGGTGTCTTGCAATTTAATTCAATTCTGACTACCAGAGACAAGACTACTGTTTACCTAGAGGCAGCATCAGATTCCACAGATTAAGGACTCAGTCCCACAAGACTGCTTTCCTTCTTCAGACGCCAAAGCAAAGTCCAGGTTTTTACCTGTGCTTCTGACTGACCGGCTGTAAACCCGAGATTCCCATGACCCTCTCCTCAGGTTTGATAATTTGCTAGAGTGGCTCACAGAACTCAGGAAAAACAGTTTACTTACTGAATTACAAATTTATTTTAAAAGGATACAACTCAGAAACAGCCAGATGGAAGAGATGTGTAGGACAAATATGTGGGAAGGGGTGTGGTGCTTCCCTGCCCTCTCCCAGCACCTCCACGAGTTCACCAACCCGGAAGCTCCCTCAACACCCTACTTTAGGGATTTTTATGGAAGCTTCATCATGTAGGCATGATCGATTGTTAACTCCATTTCCAGCCCCTCTCCCCTCTCTGGAGAACGCGGGTCAGGGCTGAAAGTTCCAGACTTCTGATCGCAACTTGGTCTTTCTGGTGACCAGCCCCCAACCAGGAGCCCACCAAAAGTTACCTTAGAACAAAGGATGCTCCTGTCACCCAGGCAGTTCCAAGGGATTTAGGAGCTCTGTGTCAGACACTCCTATTACTCAGGAAATTACAAAGATTTTAGGAGCTTCTTGTCGGGAACCAGGGTCAAAGACCAAATATTAGCAGAAACCGTGGGCAGAGACTATTATTATTTCACACTTATTATTATTCACACTTAATTATATGAAAAGTGGAATATTTGATATTTTCTCCCGCTTGCTTAGAAGCTGCAGTGTTGTATGTGTCTTCTTTCCTATCCTTAATCTTATGTGCTGTGTGACTGGTTTTAATGAACTCTTTCTACCAGTAGGGAAATGGTCCCTGTTTTATGAACTGCTATGAAAGTCTCAAAACATGTGACTGTCCATGTGAACAGCCTGTGCAGATTAAAGCTGCAGGGCATGATTGGAGGAGACACGGACTGCCAAGCCACGAGGCGGCTAGGAAGGCATCCTCTGCCAGCGACAGCACGGGATTATGTAACGCCTGCAGTGTCTGGCACTGTGGCTCCACTGGAGATACATCACGTGTTGTGCAATGCTCTTGGCCCTGAAATTCAATTAGATTGCTTTGAATGATCCGTGAGTCTGCATGAGATAAGCTTTTACTGCTCTCTACTAGAAAGCAAATGGGTTGATTAACCCCACATAAATTGAGAAACTGCCATTATAATTCCAGCAAGGATAGTTGCATTTTATATATATATATACACACATATATCATTGTGCCACAGAAGAGCAGAATTTAAGCATTATGTAACCTGTATAAATAATGGGGGGAAAAACCCAACCCTCAAGACTAGAAAAAAAATATTTTCTTACAGACACTTAGCCATAGATTTTCTTTTTAAAAAATAGATTTTGCCATTGTTTTGGGGCATCTGCCTAAAAGCTGCCTATGTGGTGTTTTTTTTTGTTTTTTTGTTTTTTAATGCCATGATCTGTGAATGAGAATAAAGAAATTGATAGAGTGATAATTTGGTTGGGGGAAGGAACTTTCATCGGAAAAAATTTTTAATTGTGAGTTCCGTGACCTTTTTATACTGAGCAGGTTTACTTTCTTTGTGAAATTGTAGCTGACCAATTTAAGAAGTTGGGAGCCATCTGAAATTAACCCCGTATTGTTTGGCTGAAACTTCTTGCTATCTTTTCACAGAAGAAGATCTGGGATGGAGGAGGGAAGATAACAGTAGATGTTAAGAAATTGAAAACTTGGAATAAAGTTGAGGATTATTATCATACTAAGGACTTAAAGGGCCACTGGGAAATCACAAAAATCAGTGATGTGAGCTTGACTTTCCCAGGTTCTTATACCCCCATTTTCCTCCAGATGGGCTTTAAGGTGTCAACCAAAACCCCTGGTGAGAAGTTAAAGTTCATTAGAATTGTTTGGGACACTGAATTGAAACCTAGGGTGCCGAAACGCTATGCAGAGAGCTTCCGTTTTGTTATATCGACAGGGATTAAGAGTATGGTTCATGGGCTTCCCTGGTGGCGCAGTGGTTGAGAGTCCGCCTACCGATGCAGGGGACACGGGTTCGTGCCCTGGTCTGGGAGGATCCCACATGCCGCGGAGCGGCTGGGCCCGCGGGCCATGGCCCACTGAGCTTGCGCGTCCGGAGCCTGTGCTCCGCAACGGGAGAGGCCACAAAAAAAAAAAAAAAAGAGTACAGTTCCTTTGTGATTTAAGGTAAGGTCAGTCTTGAACTGCAGCAAAACCACCACTGTTGTTGTAGTTTTTTCCCTATTGAAAAAGGCTTGTATCTCTCTCCTATCCTTTGAAATCCGTAGGACACGAATTTGCTCAGTGTAACCTTATATCCTGCCTTTAGTGTAAGTGGATATTCACGAGTAGGTTGTTTTCTAACATGTAGTAGTAAAACCCAGATTTTAACCATTTTTCTTTTTTGATAGATTATCTGAATTTTGTGAGATTTAACATGCATAGGTTTTTCTCACTGGTTTAATTTTTCTAGCTATCTGCAGTAGGTATTATTACTATTGTTTTTATTAACTAAAGGGAAAATCGATGCATACAGAGTTACAATGAGCTGCCCCGGGTGACACCGCAAGGAGTGACTGCATAGGGTTTCCAAAACAGCCCGTAAGCATTCTCATCCCTCTATGTATTAATGGTCCCCAAATGCTGTTCCATGGACTGGTGCCAGGCTGGCCCATATTTCAAGGAAATTCTATTTTATTATGCCTAGAGTGAAGGTCTGGGATTCTGTCATTTAAAAATAGCTTCCCAGGTGATTCTGATGCAAGATAAGAGTTGGTAGCTACTTCACGTTTAATATTCTGAGCTATAGAGATAGCAGTAGAACATCTCTATTTATGCTCTACTTCAAAAATATTTTTTTCTATTCATCCTTCTGATATGTGTGTGTATTTATATATGTATGTATATATATGTATATATATATTCAGACCAAATTGTAAAAATATAGTTCATTCCTTTTTTGTTTCTTGGTAAAATTTTAATAGAAAATGTATCTTTCCAAAATGGACCTAAATTATTTTGTGGCTAACGTGGTAGTATGTTATAATATTCAAAAGAATACAGTGAGAAACGTAATTCAATAAATGGCATCTGCTATTAAAAGGCCAGCTAGCCTCCAGGTCTTAAATTGATGCTAGCTGGTGTAACTTTGTTAACGAGGGAATTCAGAGTTGGTTTAATGAGTTGGTGTTGGAGGGATGGCTCGTTATCATCAGTGGATGTAACTTGCTGCTGCATCTTTGAAAAACAATAAAGAGGGACTAGCGCATCCCTTACCCTACCATGATTCTTTTTTTTCCCTTTCTTGTTTCCATCTTTAAAAGAGGATGTGTGATCCATCACTCCTGGGGCCGGGACTCCATGAGCATCTTTCCTTTCTTCATCTCACCCCCCACCTTAAGCCCACCCCACAGCCCCACCCTATCTTTTTGCAAAGATCATCTTGTTTTGTACCACAAATGTTTGTTTTAAAGGGAGATGTTTGCTAAGGCCAAATTAAGCCTGTGAACCTACATGCTTCATGACCAAGCATCATGGCTTGGGCTTTGGATAGACTTGGAAGGGGGCTCTGAATGCCTGCAACGAATCTGAAAACTTTTGACAGTTCTAAGTTAATAGTCAGGGTACAGACAACTTTGCAGAACATATACTTTCTAGAAACACATTCTTAGTAGTGCAGCTGTCATAACGCATTTGCCAAGCACATGATTGGCAGCTATTTAGGCATATTTTAACTTACATTTTAGTACTTACGTAATACTAGCATTACATTATAAATAAAAATAATTTTTCATGTGTTGTACTTACGAAAGTAAATAATGAAGTGTGATATGGTTTTCTGAACTTCAGTCATGAGCAAATAAACTTTTCTTTACAAATGAACCATATATTTTCAGTTTTTCATAACTGTTGAAAATGTACCGTCTAGCAAAAATGTCTTTAGGTAATAAAATAAATGAAATCAGCCTTATGCAGGCTGGTTAGGTGGAGTCTCTTTTTGAGGATTTACACCATAGAAAGGAAGTTACTTAAGGGCAGAATCTGGGTCTCTAGTATACTTTCTTTCACAGTGACTCATATTGTTATATTAATGTGATGATGTTTGGTCCAGGAAATAATTTATTCAGGTACTCTAAAAAGAAATTATATTTCTTTCATAAATGACTTCTCCCCAGTTCCTGACTTGTTCTGTATAGTTTTTCAAAGTTATATCAGCCTATAGAAGATCCATTCCCACAAATATCTAAGCAAATTCATAGGTAGTATGTGCTTAAAAATTTTTTTTTAAAGATTTGTTTGCTGTATTAATCAGGTTTCAGTCAGGAAAAAGCAAAAGACACAAGTTATTTTAACAGATTGTTTAAAATAAAGAATTGCTAATTAGGAATTGAAGAAATGAAAGGCTAAAAGAGAAACACTAAAGTGTGATATAGAAAGGAACTTTAAGAAGCAGCTGTCACCCCTAGGGCTGGAGCAAAGGGAAGAGATTAGAATCCGACGTAAAAACTTAGCAGAGGGGACCAGTATGGCTGGATCAGACTTCTGAGGCATGTGACAAAGGCCAGGAGCAGATGTGTTTGGGGGAAAGGCATGATGGAAAAGTTACACGCTGGGTTAGGTGTAGCTATGGACAGAAATCACCCCTGCCAGAATAATGTGTGGCTTGAAAGCCACTCCCAAGAGCAAGAAGTAGAACCGGGAAGTCCACCGGAAGCCCGCAGGAAGCCGACAGGAAAGAACAAGCCTCTTCCTTCAGTCCTGCACTCTCTCCCTCTCCTGCCTCCTACTGGCAGATCCTCATTTGGATCCAGCCAGCAAAGCAGAAAAGAGATTTATAAAATCCTAGCACCCGCACCTCAAGGGACAGTTTGGAGCTGAGAAGCAATAGCTTAAAAACCGGCACTCTCAACTTTAAGTAATTTAAGAAAACGCTCTCAATTAAAAATTATTTGAGGGCTTCCCTGGTGGCGCAGTGGTTGAGAGTCCGCCTGCTGATGCAGGGGACACGGGTTCGTACCCCGGTATGGGAAGATCCCACATGCCGCGCAGCGGCTGGGCCCGTGAGCCATGGCCACTGAGCCTGCACGTCCGGAGCTTGTGCTCCGCAACGGGAGAGACCACAGCAGTGAGAGGCCCGCGTACCGCAAAAAAAAAAAAATTATTTGAAATTTAATGTTTGAACAGCTAATATACCACGTGGTACAAAAATATAGAGAGAATGATTTCCCTCTCACCTTCACACCCCTTGTATCCTGTTCCCGCCCTCCCATCTACCTCCACCTAGATAATCACTGTTGTTCGTTTCTTACATACCCTTTCAGAGTTTCTTTATGCGTTCATAAGCAAATACAAAATTCTTTAATTTTTACTGAAGTATAGTTGATTTACAATGTTGTGTTAGTTACTGCTGTACACCAATGATTCAGTTTATATATATGTATGTGTGTATATATATATACATTCCTTTTTTTTAAAGAATATTCTATTCTATTATGGTTTATCATAGGATGTTGAAGATAGTTCCCTGTGCTATACAGTAGGACCTTGTTGTTTATCCATTCTTTACATAATAGTTTACATCCGCTAACCCCAAACTCCCACTGCATCCCTCCCCCACCCCCCTCGCCCTTGGCAACTACCAGTCTGTTCTCTATGTCCGTGATTCTGTTTCTTTTTCATACATAGGTTCATTTGTGTCATATTTTAGATTCCACATATAAGTAATAGCATGTGGTATACAAGTACATATTCTATTTTTTTTAAACATCTTTATTGGAGTATAATTGCTTTATAATGGTGTGTTAGTTTCTGCTTTATAACAAAGTGAATCAGTTATACATATACATATGTCCCCATATCTCTTCCCTCTTGCGTCTCCCTCCCTCCCACCCTCCCTATCCCACCCTTCTAGGTGGTCACAAAGCATCAAGCTGATCTCCCTGTGCTATGTGACTGCTTCCCACTAGCTACCTATTTTACATTTGGTAGTGTATATATGTCCATGCCGCTCTCTCACTTTGTCCCAGCTTACCCTTCCCCCTCCCTGTATCCTCAAGTCCATTCTCTAGTAGCTGTGTTGCATGAACTGCTTGTAAATTTTGGAGGTTAATCCTTTGTCACAAGTACATATTCTTTTTTTTTTTTTTGCGGTCCGCGAGCCCCACACTGCCGGGGCCCCTCCCGTTGCGGAGCACAGGCTCTGCGGCCATGGCTTACGGGCCCAGCCGCTTCACGTCACGTGGGATCCTCTTAGACCAGGGCACACCCCTGTGTCCCCTGCATCAGCAGGCGGACTCTCAACCACTGCTCCACCAGGGAAGCCCACAAGTACATATTCTTTTTTTTTTTTTTTTTGGCGGCCCGCGAGCCCCACACTGCCGGGGCCCCTCCCGTTGCGGAGCACAGGCTCTGCGGCCATGGCTTACGGGCCCAGCCGCTTCACGTCACGTGGGATCCTCTCAGACCAGGGCACACCCCTGTGTCCCCTGCATCAGCAGGCGGACTCTCAACCACTGCTCCACCAGGGAAGCCCACAAGTACATATTCTTATCTTTGTTATCATATTACTTCTCATACCACTTTTTGGCATCTTGGTCTTTTTACTTAACAGTATATCTTGTTGATTTTGCTGTATTCATACATAAAGGGCTTCATCATGTTTTAATATCTCATTACCTTAATGAATTCTCTCTTTTCAGTAGTTTCAAATTTTATTCTCTTCGGTGTTCTCAGGAGCAAATGACATCATCTGCAAATACTGATCGTTTCCAAATTTTCTTTCTATCTCTAAAATCATTTCTCTCTGCTAATTGTTTTGGTACATTCAGCACTGTGTTAAATATTGACGGTAATAGTGAACATCTTTGTCTCTTTCCGGCTTTATTGGGAATGCTTCTAATATTTCCCATTAAGCATGATGTTGGATTTGGGGTATGATAAATATATTACTTTGTTAAAGGAATTATCCATTTATTGAGCTTATTTTTTAAAATCAGAAATGATGTTGAATTTTGTTAAATGGCTTTTCAGCATCTATAGGGCATGACCAACCATGTGACTTTTCTTTTTATACTTAATATATTAGATATATTTCTTTTAACTACCTGTGTTGTTAATAGATTTCTTAATATTTCTAATATTGAGCCATCTTTGTATTCCTGGAACAGAGTCCACTGGGTCATAGAATTGTTAACAGACACACACACACATACCCAATGATACTTATAAAAAGATTATAGGGGGCTTCCCTGGTGGTGCAGTGGTTGAGAGTCTGCCTGCCGTTGCAGGGGACGTGGGTTCGTGCCCCGGTCCGGGAAGATCCCACATGCTGCGGAGTGGCTGGGCCCATGAGCCATGGCCGCTGAGCCTGCGCATCCGGAGCCTGTGCTCCTCACGGGAAAAAGATTATAGGTATTTGTTATTATCTGTCACTATTCCTTGGGTTTTTATATCAGTTTTACTGTTTCATAAGAAGAATTTGGAAGTCGTTCTAGTTTTCCTCTCCTGAAACAGATAGCATTAGAATGATCTCTTTAATGTTTGGTAGAGTTTCCCTGTGAAACTATCTGGGGTTGGTGCTTTTTGGGTATTTAGCTCTTTGACAGTTTTCTCTATTTCTTCGTTGGAAATGGACCTTTAGTTTTTTTTGTTTCATTTTGGTTCAACTTTGTTGAATTATATTTTACTAGAAAGTTATTTATTTTATTCAGATTTTGAAGAAAACTTTTATATGGCTATGAAAAATTATATTGATCGTAGAAAATCTTATTATCACTTAATTTTTTTCTGTTTGGTTATTTCTCCTTTGCAGTGTATTACTTCGTGTTTCAGCATTTTTCCCCTTTCTTTACTATGTCAGATGGTTAATCTTTCTCATTTTTTCCCAAAGGGAAAGTTTTAAAAAATTTATTTATTAGTTCTATTTACTTTTCTAACTCATTACATTGTAATTCTATATTTAAAATTTTATCTGGCTTAAATTTTTGCTCTTTTTTATTTTTGAGTATGACATTTAATCTACTTTTATTGCTGCAACTGTTTAGGGCTATGGATTTTTCTCTTGGCACTGCTTTTCCTGTATCCTATAGCATCTGTCTCTATATAGGAATTTATTCATTGTTGTTGTCTAGAAGTTCTGCAGTTTAGTTGGAATTTTCTCTCTGGCCCAAAAGTTTAAGGAGAGTTTATTATTTACCAGATGCAGGGGATCTTGTTTTCAGATTTTTAAAACTAATCCCTAGTTTTCTTGTTTGTTATCAATGATATACTCTTAAATTTTTCTTTGCATTTAGGAGAATTCTATTATGTCATATCTTTTTAAGTATTTGCTCTCTTCCATTTCTTTGGTTTTCTTCCTCATACCTCCAATTATGTGTACGTTGTTTTCATTCCCTATCTTCTTTGCATGTATAATTCATAAGTGACATTTATTGATAAATTTTGCTGCTGCATTTCACCTTTTCTATCCTTTCATGTCCCTTTTTATATATTCTTTCTGTTGATACAACCAAGTACTTTACAGGAGGTGTTAAAGGTCCAAAAGCAGTTTCCTTTTCTGCCACCACAAAGACAGAATGATCCTATAAATATGGCGACTCTAGTTACTCTGCACCTCTCACATTGCTTTTCCTCACTCTCATCCTGACATCTAGTGATGCAACGTGGAATGTAGCTTTTGTATTTGGGGTGAGGAGCGGGGGTGGGGGTTGGTTCATAACTTCAGGGGCTATATTTTTGCCTTCCCTTTTTGGCTCTGCTGCAGGGCCATCTTACCACTCTTAATGCTTCTTCCTGACACTTTATCATGCATGGCTTCTGCCAGACAGCAGCTAATATGGACAGCCTTTCTATGTCCTTTATAGTCTTTGGATTATATATGTCTCTTCCTTTTGCTGAAAATGGAGTTTTCAGGGTTTCATTTTATTCATTGCTGTTTTTGTTGATTTCCACAGAAGTATAATGATGTTAAATTAATTAGTACAACACATACTGGAAGTCTATGTGCTTTTACAGAATAGCATTTTACTATTGGACTTTGATGGTTTACACAGGTAATATAGTACTTAAAACAAGTGCTATTCAAAATAATGTTCAGACTGCTCCCAGAAAGTCACTGTAGAAAATGAGAGAGATGCTGCTTTTCTTTTTCTTGACTTTCATTTCCTTAAAAAGATCTTTTAGTATTGGAACTTGGTGCTAGTATTTTGATAGTCCAGGAGAATTATTTTCATTAATAATTGATATGAAGCTTCTGTTTTTTTTGCGTGGTTCTTTTCCCCTAGAGTTTCCCTTTTTTTAATTTGTAAGCTCTTTTTCTTCTTCTCTTTGCTGCTACCAGACCAAATTGGCCCAATTTGAGTAAGATTTTATGGGCCCTGTTTTTCACCGTTTTTTAGGTGTCTTGTTTTTTTTTGATAGTGCAAAATATGTTAGTGAGTACTGAGGTAGAAATTACTTTGTGTGTTTGTTAAACTGTCCAGAGTTTAGGAGAATAATTTTCTACTGTCTAACTTTTAGTTGATGCGAAATAACCCAGATTCTGTTCTGTTTGAAGGATAATTTTTTTAGTCTGTTGTTATAAATACAAACAGCAGTGGATAATTACGTTTTGTCTGAAGAGTAGTCATAGTTTAAATGCTAGTTTTAATTGATAAATTAAAATAAGAAAAATTAAGGTCAGCTGTTCATTAAGTCTTTTCCCTTTTTGGTTGTTGTTAGTTACCAAACTTAAATGGCTTGAATTAAGATTAAAGGTGAAGCTTTAGAATTAATTTCCCTTGTAAAATACAGCTCTCCACAACAGAAAATAAATGAACTGAAATCAGTGTTCCAACAGTGTAACTACGCATGCAGTAGCAAGTTACTGGAGCTGACAATTTTCAAGTGATAGTAGCTGGTTATATAAGTCACCCAAGGTGGCTTGATGTACTGTTATTTACAGACAGAATTGGAAATAATACCACGTGCCAAGGTAACAGGCAGTCAGACAAAAACGTAACAATTTACTTTCCAATAATTATCATCACTTCTAGCCAGGCTGGAACTTGATTGATCCCGTACAGAAGAATATTTTTTGTATGGATTTATTTCAAACCCAGAAACATCATGACTGTAGTAAATATTCCTGTAAATCAGTTTTTTAGACTTCATTAGAAGAAATAGCAATAATCACTTTATTCTTTGTGTATCAAACTAATTGATACAAATTCCAGCTGGTACCATTCATCAATTCATTTGTCCCTATTTCTGTTCCCTCACTCTTGCTTTTTTCCTGTCTCTCTTTAAAAAATGAAGTTAACTGGAAGTTTTTACATGAGAACTGATTATGCTAAGAAATTTAGCTCATACTTCTTCCATAGTTGGTAAAATAATTAAAAAAATAAATCTTGCTTCATGTTGTTTGGAAGTATCATATTCTTGGAATGCGTATTTAACTGAGGGATTTCTAATACTTTCAGAGGCTTATTAAGCCTTAAGTTATCACTGTGGAAGGGATATGTTTTCAGAGGTTCAAAGACGAGACAAATGAAAACAGACAAATGACAAAGTTGGTGGAAACATAGCTGAATGGTAGAGAGTTTGAAACAGTTGGTGATAGGCATGCAGCCTGAAGTCAGTTGATTTTCCTTCTGTATTTCCCTGTATTCAGGGTCAGCCACGTGGGAAAGAGAGAGAGAAAGAAAGAGAGAGAGTGTGTGTGTGTGAATCGTAGTAATGGGGAGTTGGAGACAATGGAAAAATTGGGTAAGAGAGAGAAGGCAAAGACGCTGGAAAGAGGGAATACTGTAGTAAGCTAAGGAAAACCTGTAAACGCTCTCGTGTGGATGAAATTTTATTCCCAGATGACTTTTCATGGCAGCTTCATGACTAGCTTGTGCTCAGAGTTTCTCCAGACAGAGGTGCGTCTGGACAAAATACCATAGGAAGAGTCACAGCTGGAGCTGCCAGGAACCAGACCAGCAGCTCTCCATTCAGGCCAACCCACGCTGGCCTATGTTGTTGAAGGTAGCACTAGCTAATGAACAGATAAACCCGAAAACCTCCGTAGCTTAGTGTAATAAAAGTTTGCTTCTGTTTTCGCATCATGAAAGTTAGAATCCTAAGGTGAGTGTCCTGGCCAGGCAGCTTCCCAGCAATCCAGAGCCCTAGGTTCCTTCCTTCTCCGGGCTCTGCATCTTCCTAGGCGGCTGTGCCTTTTTGCCTCAGGCTACAATAGAGGAGAGGATGCAGGGTTCCCACGTGGGCCGCATCCCTGTCCCTTCTGCTCCCCTGCAGTGGGCTCAGACTCAGTCACATGACCCCACCAGACTGAGAGGAAGGCTGGGCAACGTAATCGAGTTGTGTGTCCAGAGGAAAAGGGAGAGGATTGGTGAAGAGTGGGCCAGCCTCTTCCTCTCCTAGCAGTAAGCCAGAGGGTTTGTCTTTTCCTCTCTTGTGTTGGTAATGTCAGACTCACAGGGCAGGGATAGCTGCTGGTGTGTTTAACACTGGATGTTTTTAAAACGTTCTATGTTTTCCAAAAGGAACAGCTAAACTAATATTCTTTTTTCAAAGGGCTGAAATGTTAGCATCATGGCAATACTAACAAAAAAATATAGAGCGGTGTATATATATATATATATATATATACAGTATATACTTACAAAAAAAATTACTGAATGTCTGCTAACCCCTGAAGATACGTTGATGAACAATCTCTGTTACATCCTCAGAGTTTAGAGTTTAGTGAGAAAGTCAGGTACCAAAGAAATAGTTGGGCAGGGATTAATTAATATTTTTTCTTTACTTAATGACTCTGAGCAAAAAGTCCCAAGTGCTGTAAGAGTTTGTAACTGGAGGATACAAGTTTGGTGAGGGGAGGGGTATCCAGAAAATGGTGTTTCCAAGAAAGTGACATTTAAGCTGAGACCAGAAGGATGGCAAGGTGTTGATGAAGGCGGTAGGGGCAGTGGCATAGCACAGGGTGGAGGGAACAACAGATTCAAAGGCTGCTGCACCTTGGATGGGACGATACTTGGTACAGATCTCGCCTCCCTTTAAAAAAATTAGACACCCAGAAGCAAAAGGGACTGCAAGGAAGGAACTGGTTACAGCTCAGGTGAAAGGAAACTGAGAAAACAGGAAGGATTGGGGGGAATCAAGATGATAGAGAACAAGAAATAGGGGAAGAGAGTTGGCAACAGTCAAGGAAACTTGATTCGAGCCGAGTTCTATTTAATATGAGTGTTTTTCTGGGTAGATTTCTTTTTGTGTTCTTTTACTATCAACTTCTGCCCCAAACATTTTTAGTGAATGTTTTCTAATTTTTCAAAATGTCTCTATTTTAACATAAAATTAAAACGAATGCATACTTTCCAAAAATATTTGGGACAAGCATATGCAGTGAGTTGATTCTTGCTGCTAAGTGAGGTGTTATGTCAGTTTGCTGTCAGCATCGAATGAGATATTTGTGAAATTGTCCTGATATATATCAAATATTGGTTTAATTTGATTAAAATTTACTGATTCGTTTGTCTCCTTTATTAAAACATGCTGGATCTCACGTAATGACAGGACTAAGTGGTCCAAGGAAAACAACCATATTTTCACGCACGCTGGTTCTCTCTTGAGTTCTGGGAATGAATCCTGACTTGGTTGCCTAATAGGGAAAGTGATTTGGGGACATGGAAAAAGCTGATGCTATGACTTTCTCATTCTTCTTCTCTAACCTTTAAAGGTGTGAACAAAGAGGTGTATGGTCAGGTCTTCTCAGCACAGTGGAGTGGGGAACGTCTCCTTTTCTTATGAAAGCTACATGTGTTCTTCTCATGCTTTGTTTTGTTTAATTCTGCAGTGGTTGTTGAATAACATTGTGGCTTTCATGCTACATCTGGAAAGTGTGTAGTCATATTCCATGGGAAGGAACAAAAGGATGGTGGGTGGGGTAATAACCTGGTTGTAATCACAGTGTACATTTATTTGGAAAGATCAGCATATTAGTACGCAGTGGCCAGATTAACTAAACTCAGCTGGAATAATTTGATATATTTGGTTTCTGTAAAAGCTAAATATCTTTAAAACTCTAGAGGTTTGCTGTAAACCTTTTGATGATTGATGCCTTTTGAATATGGCTCTCCCACTACTAGAATTCTAATGCAACTTAAAAACTATCCTTTTAAAAACCTTGCCCCCCCCCCCCCCCCCCCCCAAAACCTTATCCACTTATCAACAAAACAAATTCTAGCATCTTTCTTCAGGAAAATTAGTATTTCTTTAAACTAATAGATTTTGTGAAGCATAATTTTCTTGAGGTTGTTTTTAAATTTTAGTTTCTCCACCTCAAGTAGTGTGAGGTATCCATGGAAACTGTCCAGCCTGTATTCAGTGCACTGGACTGCCTTCCCACACAGGTCAAGACACAAACAGTCTTAGTTACTAGTTCAATTTATTGTGCCTTAAACATTAGACAGTTTTGAAAAGAAATTGGCTCCTAATTGACACATACAGTTTTATATTTAATTAGCAGTTTGAGCTGCTCTACATTTTACTAACAGATGTAACATTCAAAACATGTGCCATTATAATACATCTGTCGTACAGATGCACTTAAATGCGAGAGCTTTGTGGCAAATAGCAGTAATGGCTCATCAGCTTAGCAAAAAGTTGGACAGAACCGACATTATTTTCTTTAAGATGTGGATTTTAAAATCATTTAAAGAGTGAATTTCTGTAATCTAATGGATATATTTTATTTTTTAACAGCTTTATTGAAATAGTCACACATCCTAAAATTCACCCTGCTGAAGTATACAGTTCAGTGGTTTTTAGCATATTCACAGATTTGCAAACAACACCCACTGTCTAATTTTAGAACATTTTCATTACCCGCAAAAGAAACCTCACGCCCATTAGCAGTCACTCTCCATTCCCTCCCCCACCTCCTGTCAACCACTAATCTACTTTCTGTCTCAATGGATTTACCTCTTCTAGATGTTTCATATAAATGCAATCATAATATATGTGGTCTTATATAACTGCCTTCTTTCACTTAGCATAATGTTTTCAAGGCTCATCCATGTTGTAACTTGTATCAGTGCTTCATTACCTCTTTATTGCCAAATAATATTCCATCATATGGATAGATCACATTCTCTCTACCCATTTATCATTGATGGGCATTTGGGTTGTCCCTACTTTTTAGCTATTATGAATAATGCTGCTATTAACATTCACGTACAAGTGTTTGTATGGACGTATGTTTTTATTTTTCTTTTGCATATCCCTATGCAAAAGGGGTCATATGCAAACTCTATGTTTAATTTTTAGGAACTGCAAAACAGTTTTCCAGAATGATGGCACCATTTTATTATGGTCATCAATGTATAAGAGTCCCAATTTTTCCACATTAACAGTGTCGTTATTGTCTGTCTCTTTTTATTTTAGCCATCCTAGTGGGGGTAAAGTGGTGCCTAAGGGTGAATATTTTAAAGGACAGCAATTTCATATTGTCTGTGCTTCATAAATTAGTTAAATGCATCTCTCTTATTTATTTACTTTTCCATGGCTCTTCATTTGTAAGTAAAATATACCTCTTGTCTCTGTCAATATTGTCACTTTGTTTACTGATTTTAATGTAGGCCCAGTTCAGAGTATGTGACATCAAAACGTAAGATGGTGGTGAACTGAAGTATTATACACAACATGTAGCGGTAAGAAAGGGAAAACACTAAAGACAAATAGTTTATTTAAATCTCTGGTATAATTTCATCTTGCTTTATGTGAAAAATGGGTGTGATAGTAGTACCAGATACTGTGAAGCTTTGTTGAGTTCCAATGCCAGATTAAAAGATATTCTTTTTTTTTTTGTGGTACACGGGCCTCTCACTGTTGTGGCCTCTCCCGTTGCGGAGCACAGGCTCCGGACGCGTAGGCTCAGCGGCCATGGCTCACGGGCCTAGCCACTCCGTGACATGCGGATCTTCCCGGACCGGGGCACGAACCCGTGTCCCCTGCATCGGCAGGCGGACTCTCAACCACTGCGCCACCAGGGAAGCCCCGATATTCTTATTTTTTCATTCAATGTGATATACATCTCATCAGTTCTAATACGCCATCAGTTGTATCACTGGAAAAAAAAAGAATGTTGCCAGTTGAGCTATGATAAACCGTTAATTTTAGAGTGACCTGTGATTCAGGAATGTTAAAATTTGGGGAAAATTTTAGAATTTTGTTAGAATCATTGAAATGTAATAGGAGATGTGCTAGTGCACTTTTTTGGGGGGGAGGGGACCCACTCATCTATGCTACCAATACCCACAGGAGAAAACAAGACTTTTCATACCTCAAAGATTTGATAAATACCTTTTTTACACATATTAATATCCAGAAGTATAAAAGTGATATATTACACACACTCACGCGCACACGCGCACACACACACACACACAGATAAAGAAGAGAGGGAGAGTCATCAACTTATTATTACCCAGTTTGGGAGTATGAAATTAGCAACCTATAGTTCACTGAAATTCTTTTTCCTGTATTCTTTAATTTATTAATTGAAAGTAGCTTGTTTCCCTCAAATCAAATTTTTTCAAGATTGTGTTTTCTTTTCAGTCTGAGAACGTTGTTTTGTTCCTTTCCAAAGCTAACTAGACAGGTGATTCACAAGCCTGTGAAAATGTTTATAATGCAGAAACCTCTCACCCCAGCACTACCAAGCAGCTCTACTTCCATATCAGCAAATGTGCTTTGCATGTTATTAGACATAAAGTGTTACTTCCTTAGTGCCCTGGATTCCAGTTACAGTTGAGGATGTGTAAAGTAGTGAAGTATCTGCCATGGTGTATGCCAGAGGGGATCAAAATGACTTTCAAAATAGTGTTCACGAGACTGTAATAAGCCTAGTCAAAGACTTTCTGCAAAAGCCTTCCTAAGGTAGGCATTTGACACTTTGTCTTTTAATCAACTCAGGCATCTTTAGGTTGGTTTGGATTGAGATCTTGTTTTCTTTGGGTAATAATTGTATTGGTGCTTTGAAATGTTGTCGAACATTTATGGAATTCCTAGATTCTACTAGTTCTAGTCTCACAGTTTTTCATTGTGGAATTCTTTGAAAGTTATGGTTAACATATAGAACACAGTTGGGAGGTATAAGAAGATACTTGCTTATATAACAGTAGGCAAAATATATCATCTCATGACAATTTGATTCAAGAAATCCTCAACATTAGACCTACATAATTTTTATTGTCACTAAAGAAAACACTAAAGGAAAACATGATTTTCATTTGATGAGGGGAAAATGAGATAAAATAGAATTAATTTTATCTTTTGTTATAAATTATGGCACACCCAAACATAATATTTTTAAAAGAAAATAGTAACTTTGTATCTTTTAAGGTGATACATTTACGTAATATTAAGAATTAACGTTGCTCAGTCAGATCCTTGCAGTGATGCACAGCGTCATGGTGGTTTCTGTGTTTGTTTTTCAGTAAAGTATGAACATCCTATTTCATTAGACATATGGTGACAGGGAAGAACTTAGACTAGACTTTCGGCATATTAGCGTATTCTCTTGCATTAGGCCATATCACAATCATTGATTAATATTTTACCTTCCAATTTTTCAGACTGAATGTTAGAATTGTTTACTTTTTCTTTTTGGTATTCTAACATTTTGCTTGTTGGATTCCAACATAACTTCCTTCTTTCAGCCATAAAACTATAGTTAATGAGTTTGTACACTAAAAACATTTAATATGCAAGTAACATTAAATATATCTCAAATATCTGCCCAAGTTGTAAGACATGATAGATACCATATATTGCAGTCCTTAAATAGGTGGCACTCAGTACAAATCTTTTTTGGTAGATAGTGATCTCTCATTCAGAATCATTGGTTTAGACATTCATTCAAAAGTATTTATTAAGTACTTAATGTGCCAGGTTTTGCACTAGGTGTTGGAGTTGTTTGCTGGGCAGCCAAAAAGGGGACAAAAAGCACAGTCCCTGTGCTTGTGGTGCCTATAATCTAGTAGAAGGAGATAGAAATCATTCAAACACTGATATAAAATAGCTATAAAACTAAAATACTTGGTGAATGAAGGGCAGGATATTATGAGAGGACTGAATGAGAACTAGCTTAGTAAGGTTAGAGGGAATGACTCTGATATGGTTGAGCTCAGACCTAAAGGTTGAGTAGGAGTTAACTAAGCAAAGCTGGGAGTACTTGGGGATGGGGGTACACAGAAAGCATGGCTGGCCAAAGGAAACCTCATCTGCTAATGCCTTGAGGAAGAGGAGACATGATGAGACACTGAAAGGCCTGTGTGGCGGGAGGAAGATATAGATTGATTCAGAGAACAAGGATGACAATGGTTCAAGATTTGTAGATGTTGGATCATGAGTCCTTACCTAAACCATGCTATGGGTTTGGGTCAGTGTTCAAAAGCCACAGAACATGATATGCAGGAAGCAACCATCATGATGCTTAAATATAATATTGAATTTATATGAAATAATATATACAACATCATTTAAAATTATGAAGCATACCAATACAATGAAGACCCATGAATCCCCCAGCCAACTGAAGAATAGCTTGTATCTACCTATGTGTTTTGGCCTCCCCTTCCAGAGGCAGAGGCAACTAGGACATCTCAGTTTTAATACCACACTACGTGTCTTCTAGGGCTTTTTTTTTCTCTCAAGATCATGTTTCTGAGATTCATCAAGGTTGTTGTGTGTTGCTGAGGCTCAAGTTTTTTATACTTACCAAAGATATTATTACCCTCTGGGAATATACTACAATTTACTGATCCGTTTTTCCTGTCAGTGGATATCTGGATTGATTCCAGTGTTTTGGTTTATTTTTTGCCTGTTTGTTTTGCTGTCAATGCTTATATAAATGTCTAGGATGTGGTACTATGTGTCTCCTGGAGCACATGTTTCCTTGGGAATGTAATTGCTGGGTGAGAACATGTTTTCTAAAGTGGTTGTACCAATTTTCATTCCTACAATTGGTCCACATCCCCTCCAGCACTTCGTTTTGTCAGACTTCTTAATTTTTGCCAATCTAGTGGGTGTAAGATGGTGGCTTATGGTAGTCTTTCTTTTTTTAATTATAGTTGATTTAAAATGTTGTGTTAGTTTCAGGTGTATAGCACAGTGATTCAGTTATATATATATTCTTTTTCAGTATAATCTTAATTAATACTCCCTAATTACTAATAAAAGGTAAGCATGTTTTCATGTTTATTGGCCATATGTGTTTCTTATAAGAAATGCCAGTTCAGTTCTCTTGTCTACTTTTCCACCAGATTTTTTTCTCATTGATTTGTAAGCATTTTATGTATTCATGTATATTCAGTTATAGTTCTCTGTTGTTTCACAACCCTCTGAATGACAGAGAATGAATTGGGGGGGGCACCAAGTGCATATGGGGAGCCTAGTTAGGAAGCACAGTATTTCCTAATGGACACTGTGTGATAATTTTATAAATGTTTTAAATATTTTTTCTTACATTTCTTATGTTAAAAACAAATATTAGGAAGAAATATTGCTCTTTTCTAAGAGAACATTGGACCTTTGGTCTTCCCACTTAACACTACTTTAAGAAAAGTTGATCTAAATTGGCTTCTGAAGAGTTTTGCTTTGTACACGCACTAGGGATGCTTGAAACTTATGCACGTGTATGTGTTATTTTTATGAAACCATAGCATACTGATCAAGTTGGCTTCAAAGTTATCTTCTACGAAATGAATGATGTTTTTCATTTGCCTTCTCTTAAAAATTTATAGGAAGTTGGAACTGGATATTTATGTCAGAACTTAAAAGCTGTGGGTGTCTTCATGGCACTGGACATTGTCATATCCTATATATGCCAGTTGCGCAAGTCTTTCTCAAATGAAGCTTCTTTTTTAAAACATTAAACAAAATATTACAATAGCTGTTTATTTAGTACTTATGGGCTAAGGACATAAAGCTTTCCATAAACAATTTCTTTTTCTTAAAATAGTCCTGCAGTGTGGATATTATTACACAAAGATGGGGAAACTGAGTCTGAGGGCAGCTAAGTAAAATTCTTGAGATCACAAAGCCAGTGGTAGAACTCAGATCAAACCAATTTTTTTTAAGTGGTGTCGCCAATTTACACTCATCAACAGTGTATGAAAATTTCCATTGCTCCATAATCCTTGCCAACATTTTGCACTGTGAATCCATTTTGTTTTTTAAAGGAGCAAGCCGCTTTTTAAAAAATTTTTTATTTATTTTATTTTTGGCTGCATTGGGTCTTCGTTGCTGTGCTTGGTCTCTAAAACATTATCATTTTCACCAAGTGCACAGCTTTCCAATGTTGAGCCCTTTCGTAAATCACATGATTATGTGTTAAACTGTGTGCAGATAGATATCATCTCATTTAATTCTCAAGAGCTTCCCTTGAAGTTGTGCTATGCAGAGCTCCTCTTCATTCCATTGACTCTGTAGATACTTCTATCTGAGGAAATTCTAAATATATTCTGAACTTATTAAAATTTGGCTTCATACTTCCTTTGTCAAAATATTTGCATTGATTGATAAGTAATGCAAGTGCTAGTTTTCTCCTTCCCTTTCAAGGATAATTTCTTTCTAGTATTTTTGGGAAAAGGGATTAGGTTTCTCTCTCTCTCTTTCTGTAAGGGGGTGGGTATTCTACCATGCTGTTCTCTTGATAACTCTTACAAGTCCTGTGCTCCTCTCACTGCCCCGTGGGCCAAGACCCTCTTGGTTGTAGGTGGTAGGTTCCCAGCTTGGAGCTCATGAACTACACTGAAACAGGAAGGTGAATATAGAAACAGGAAGGTGAATATAGGGCTGGAGTGTGCTGGTCTTACCTCTCTGTCTTTTTTTCTTTTTGTTTTGTTTTGTTTTTGTCTTGTTTTTTTTTGTTTGTTTCTTTGTACATCTTTAGCTTTACTAAGAATGTCAAATTGTTTTTCAAAGTAGCTGTACCAATTTGCCCAGCTATCAGTGTTCTGTTTGCTCACATCTTTGTAAAAGCTTGATGTTGAAAGAATTTAAAATTTTTTCCAGTTGTGTAGGTGAGAAATCTCTTACTGCAGTTTAAGTTTTCATTTCTCTAATTACTTGTGAGGTTGATTATCTATTTTCTTATGTTTATTGGCTACTTGGCTTTTCTCTTCCATGACGTGCCTGTTTGAGCCTTTTGCTCGTTTTCTTTTGGATGATGTATGCTTTTTTTCTAGTGTGCAGGAATTCCTTAAACACTATACACACACACACACATATATAATATCTTTTCCCAGTTTGTGGTTTTAATGATGTGTTTTAATTAATGGAAGCTCTCAATTTTACTGTAGTCTTTTATAGTTTGCAGTTTTAATTTATTGTTTAAAAAACCCTCCCCTACCCCTGTATCATAAATATACTCTCCTCCATAGACCTCTGAAAGTGTTACACTTTTGTCCTTCACATTTAAATCTTGAACCTACCTGGAATTGATTTTTGTGGATTGTGTGAGATACAGGTTGAATTTCAATACTTTATATATTGTTCCTTACCACTGTTACTCCATCTTGCAAAGTTGTACCTATGTATCAGTCTTTACCAAATGATTGTGGAAATATAAGAGGAATCACAGCACTTGAGGATCTAAAACAGATATCACTCTTCCCGTTGTCCAGGAGGGAAACTCTCCAATTGTACTTCACATTATTATTCAGATCAAGGTCAATTCTCTCATTTATTTCCATCTCCTCCCCTTCTTGCTTTGTCCTCTTATGTTCTCTGAGACCTCCCATAAGCTGAATCTTTTTTGCTCTATACCTCTCCATATCATCCTTCAGGTACACAAAGCCTGTGCAGAAGCTTTGAAATTAACCGTTTTTCAAACCATTGAAATTCCATTTTTCCTCGCCTTTGGTGTGAGTGTGCATGCCTGCATTGGCACCATATTGATTCCATTTTTCTCAGTAACAAGTAGTTTCTATACCGTGAACCAGCGGATTATGGGCTTAACTTTAGTGGTTGTATGCACTGCCATTTGAGTGTAATTTTATGAGGTAGTGGTTTATGATGTGTGAGTCAAGGAGTTTTGCTTCAATAGGGAAATGGTGTCTAAGGCTTATCTGCTTATCGTCTGATTAGTTACTCTTCTCTCGACTTTATGTTCTGGAGATGAGATGAAGACTGCTTACTCAGAAAGATCCATTTACAAGCAGAAAGATCCATTCTCCAGTACTATGGGTGAAGGGTTGCATAAGTTCTCAACCTCTGAATTTAAGCAGACCCTGTATTAAAATGGGTGAGGTGTATGATTTTGTTGAGTTTCACGTCAGTCCATATGCTTCCTGGAAACCCAATACTGAGAGGCTTTTATTAAACCCCAGAGAAGATAAATAGTTCCCTTTACTTCTCACTAGTTAGAGGGCACAAACTCATCCTCTAAGAAAAGCCTTCTCAGCAACCTTGTTTGTCTAGAGGCTGGGATATTTGATAAACCCAGAATGATGACTTTAAGTCACTCTTATCTCCAGTATCATCATCAAATGTTTTAAATATCATCATTTACTGTGTAAATGTTTAAAATTCACAAATGGAATCAAATGGTCTAGTGAGGATTATTTATGTTGAAAAACAGTGCCATATGTCCTCTACATATTTGAAAATTCTTTTAGCATATGCTTGCTTTTTGCACCCCCTTTCCTAGTTCCTGACACATGGTAGAAATATAATGTCTTTACACTGAATTAGAAAAAGGGAAGAAAGGAGATGGCAGTAGATTGCCATTGTGGCGTATGAATAATTGGTTTAAATTTTTTCCACATTCTTTTTTTTTTGTAACCTCCTTTACAAAAAAAGAATTTCAGAATTCTTTTCAGAGTTATTGAAACATCTGTATGTTTTTCAAAATTATCATGATTGTGTCATTGGATTGATGAAGAGCATCTTGTGAATGTATATAATAACTACTCCTATTGAAGTTTATGTTTCTTATCTTAAGAAAGTGGGGAAAATCATCAGGGGAAAGAATTGGCTTACATTCCTTGGAGTCAGTGACCAAGAAATACAAACCATTAGCCAGTTGGATTATAGGAGATTGGCCACATTTCCTCAAAGGAGTTCCTTAAAGATGGAGTTGATTATAATGACGGATCTAATGTAATTCCACTAGGATACAGCTGTTGCAATAATTTATTTGAAATTAGATACACACCTTTTTAACCCCTGGGAATTCAAATGAGGAAAAATATCTAATCAGACAGGCTATCATTAATGAAAAGGTTAGGGGAACGCCAGTTAGACTCATACCAAGTTTAATGTTAAAATAAGATTGTGTGGAGACTACAGATACATACAATCACCTCCTTACAGATCTTATCCAAGCTGATTAGCAGCTAATTGTTAGTCTTGGAGGGAAAACCCTAAATTAAGTATCTTCAGTTTGCACTGTTCATTACCTTTTGAATTTCTAGTTGAGGACTTAGTTTTCTAAGATTCTGGTTGTGGTGACACATTTTGATGATGTCTTGATATTGCACACGGTGGAAAAAATATTACTTTAGTGTATGATACTTCCAAGGGAACAGGAACAGAGGTAGAATCAGTACCTCAGACATCATCCTTGAACTCTTCACTCGTAATGCTATTAACTCCCGTTAAGGCAAACAGGACTGTGCTTCTTTGAAAATCAAAGAAAACCTTTAGTCCTTTCTAAGACTAATACAGTTTTGTTATCCTTTCTATCCATGAAAGGCAATCATTTCTGACTTCTTAATTTTCTGTTAATTAATTAGTTAATTTATTTATTTTTCGCTGCATTGGGTCTTCGTTGCTGTGTGCAGGCTTTCTCTAGTTGTGGCGAGCAGTAGCTTTCCTTGTTGCGGAACACAGGCTCTAGGCATGTGGGCTTCAGTAGTTGTGGCACGTGGGCTTAGTAGTTGTGGCTCACGGGCTCTAGAGAGCAGGCTCAGTAGTTATGGCACATGGGCTTAGTTGCTCCGTGGCATGTGGGATATTCCCATTCCAGGGCTCGAACCCGTGTCCCCTGCATTGGCAGGCAGATTCTTAACCACTGCACCACCAGGGAAGTCCTGAGCTTCTTAATTTTTGATCCATCGGAGTTGATGCAACAGGAAATGGCCAGGAAAAACCCATCATCTAGGATTTTCACAAACTGTCAGTGTGACTTCTCTTTTTATGGAGATGTTTTGTTGTAATTTCAGAAGGTGGTTGTTAGTTATGTTGGCTACATTACATTTAGTACATCTGGGATGTGTTCACATGAAGACATTGGCTAAAAGCTGTGTCTTGTGGCCTGGAATTGACTCTGATATTGAAAAGACTGGGAAGGACATTCCTTGCTACTTGGCCTAATCTAACAAAGACACCTTCTTGGGAAGCCCAGTCAGAAATTCATTTTGGAATTGAAGAACGAGTACAGAAGTTGAACTTCTCAATTGTTGTAGAATTCTTTTCAAAATACGTTTTTAGTTCTTTCCCAAATTTCTGCCATGGCAATTATAGCTCTGAGACTATTATTTATAACCCTGGCACCAGAATTTCTGACCATGGCTCTACAATTACTTTTATTTGAGTTAAAGGAATTTGTGTAAATGACTTGCCTCTGAGCTGTCACCGCTGTAAGGCCAAGACACGTTTGGACGTAACACTTGCCTCCCATGCCTCAAGGCAGAACTCAGTATTTGACAACAGGAATCAGTTCTGCTAAACTAGTGATGTGGCAATATCTAAAGTTTTCCAATCTTAAATGAGGACGATTAAGACAAACAGAACAGAATCCTGCTCCATCTCTGTGTATTCTTCATTCATGTTTAGCACCAAAGTTTGCCTTTTTTGAAAACTATGGAGTTTGAACCAATGTAGAATTTTTTCCACCTAGTTGAAGTTGGAAGGTCCATTGTGAGCCCCGGGTCCATTAGCTCACAAGTATATAATTCCAAGGACTGATTAAAATAGTGGATAACTAAAGATTTTCAAGTAGTTTATCATTTATTATTTTTGCCATTTTCTTAGTATGTGGGACGGTTTGGTATAAAGTGAGAAAGTATGTACAAAATCACCTTGTCAACTGTAAACTGTTCTGTGATCTGAATAATATTAATACTAGCAACAACAGCATCAATTATACACAACTTATATAGCATTTACTATGTGCTGTTCTAAGTACTTTACATATTTTCCCCTATTTAATCATCACTGAAGCCCTCTGAGAGTAAGTGTCATGATCATTCAGTTTGACAATTATGGGACTGGACACAGGGTAGTGAAGTAACTTAAGATATTCCAGTTAGTATGTGGCATAGGGGGGATTGAAATGCTGGCAGTGTGGCTCCAGAGTTGAGAACAGAGATATGGGGAGCCCCCGTCTCCTTTCGGTGGCATTCTGAATGTCATATAGTTAGAAAATATTTGCTTCTAACTAGGCCGGAAGTAGCTAAGAAGAGTGTTGCTCATTTGATTTAGTTGTTTATGAATCTGATAAGCACCTGTGGTTTCATCTGCCTGAAAAGAATTTAGCAATGATGCCAAGTACGGTGCTCATTTTAATGTGATATGGAACACTTCCACTGTCTGATTGGTTTTGAACAGCTTTATTCTTCTAGTAGTATAAAGAGCATTTTTTAAAACAGAGGGTAAAATGTAGCTTTCTATAATATTTATCCTTTAAACTATTGCTTTTCTATCTCTTGGTTGAGTTTCTGGATTAATGTGGTTAAAAGGCTCTTACAGAGAATAAAAAGGGAGCTCATTCACATGGACCTGGGGTTCCACTCACAACAGGTTCTCTTCCAGACAGTGACACTGACTTGTACCATTTCAAGAAAAACAGTCCTGTGTTTTCACGTTTGGCAGTTTTACTTATTACAGCTGGGCCGACTGTATGTTACCAGGTTAGAGTGAGAAGCAATCCATTCATGTGTAGAGGTGAGAACTGTGATTAGTGCAGCAAACTGAGGTGCCCTTTAAAGAAATTAAGTACTTCAGTCAATGTGTTCTCATGTCTTTCTCCCCAACATACAACCTCAGCCTTATAATTGATGGGTCTAAAAAGGTCTCTTGTAGCATCTCCTTCTGCTGTAATGAGATACACAGTAAAAGCCCATTTGATTCCAAAGAAATGTCTTATTTTGTTTTTCCTCCCCTGTTGGAAGGATGCTTCTTTGGCCAGATGAAGTTAATTTACTCTAAAGGCCTTTCTTTTAAAAGAAAAAAAGAAATTTTCATTTCTTACGTCTTCTCTAAGTGCCCCACTTTGGTTTGACAGGGGCGAGTTGAGTTCTCTTCACTGGTAGAATAAGCTCTTAACACCTCAGTATCTCTTCGAAGACTGATCATCACCTTTACTCACAACACCCCACATGAAAAAGTCTTAGAGGAAGAAAACATGAAATAGGGGACAATAATAAATGTCTGTGTTCTAAAAAATTTAAGTGTCAATAAATGAAAGTTGCTATAAGGCTCTGGGCGCCTGTTGAGATTCTTGGCACTGTGACATTTAGGACATACATATTTGTTCCACACTGTGCACGAGACAGCTTTGCTGGGATGATCTTCTGGGTTAGCAGGGGAGGTTTGCCATGTAAAGCCTCTTCCAAATCAGCTGTTTGCCCTTAAGCGCTTCCGTAGGGCTTAGTATACATCTCTATTATGGAACCGATGGTATTGCAAATTCTTTGAGGAGAGGGTTATATCTTATTCACCTAAGATAGTGCCTAAAACACACTTGGTACCTAACGAACATTGGTAGAATGGAGGGGAGATAGGACATGTCCATAAACAAGAAGAAGAAGAGCTTTTCAGACAGAGAATATGATGTGAACAAAGAGAAAGACTTAGAAAACTGTGGTCGAGGAATCATCACATAGTTCAGTTTGGTTATAATATAATGTGTGAAGACACTTTTGGAAGTAACTGTTGAAAGAGTAGAGTAGGCGGGATTTCACAAATCATTGTCAAGTTGGGGGTGGTGGCTAATAGATGATCCCTTAAGTTTGGAGCCTAAAAGACCAGAACGATGTGATCTCCTTGAAATAAATTGAATTTCTTCAGTTTGAGAGGAAAACCGATTTAAGAGAGAAGGAATATTCCCTTCTGAAAAGTTGAGTTTGCGGTGCCACCAGAATCTCCGGATGTAGATAAGGAAATGTAAGTGGAAACAGGATGAGAGGCTCAGGAAAACAAGGTCAAAGCTGAAGGAAACACACTTGGCAGTGAGACCTGCACAGGTGATTGTGCAAGCAAGGGTCAGATGAAGTTGCTGATGGGGAGAAGGAAGCTGAGGGGAGAAGAGCTGAGGACAAAACGTGAAACAAGGCTGGAGAAACAAGGACAACCAAAGCATGAGAGAGAGAAGGAGCAATGAAAGCCACCTGTCTCAGCATAAAAGGCGAGCATGTTGGGGAGGGAGCGTGCAATGCAGCACGGGGAAGTGGCTGGGTTTTGCCATCAAGAGTTGAGTTCAGGTCTTACTCTGTCACCTGTTAGCTGCACAATCTGTAACCAATTACATAAGCTCTTGGGCCACAATTTCCTTACCTTGGCAGTTGTGGTGTTAATTTAAATAGTTTAAACATACAGCCTTTAAATAATACTTTAAAAATTACTCTCGTCTCTTAAAATAATAACCAGTGAACTGGAAGATTTAGAGTTGTCTATATTTCTTATGTACATGCAAGCAACTATATTGCAAAATATATCATTTAAAAAATATCTTGTAATCCATACAAAATTGAAGATTTAGGAATTTTTGAATTACATGTTTGATACACTGTCTTTTGCCCACTGTCTTCAGAATAGAGCACTTGGAGTTTAAATATAATTCTCTTTGTCTGATCAAGCTTAATTTTTTGAGCACCTGCTGTATACCCAGCACTTTTCTAGCTCTTTTTACTGAGCCCCTCTAACTAAGGCTTTCTCTTTCCAATTCTTAGGGTATTTATTAATCTGTGTTTTCTTTAGCCACCATAAATATTCTTACCAACACTTTTGAAACAATTTAAAACGTATAGTGTTTGTGATTTTCCTAGTATAGTCCATTGAAAATACCTTATTTTATTCTTTATTTCTGGGAGAAGCAAAACTATTGTTATCTTCTTGGGAAACATTTGCAAATTTTTGCCTCAGAAAATATTATGCAGTATAAAGTTACTTTTTCCATGTCTCAAATCATTGATAAAATGCATTTTAAGTGGCACTTTAATGTATTGATATTTTTTCTTTTGCTAGAAAAAGAAACAATAACTTACACTTTTCTAATCCTTTTTATTAGGGTACTACATTAAGAAAAATACTCCTGAATCGGTACTTTAGAGGCAATTATGGTGTCTGTATGAACGGACACCTCTCTGGAGCCTACTGCAAATCTGCACAAGGAGGAGGCAAGACATCATTTTTTCCTCATTTTCGGATTTTTAGAGCGTGTCTGCATGCAGTGCTACTCTAGTATTTTACTTAACATAGCACAAATATAAAAATCATTTAAAGAGCACTATTATCAGCCACAGCAAAAATAAGAAGATCCTGCCATTTGCGCCAACTAGGATGGACCTCAAGGGCGTTATGCTAAAGTGAACTAAGTCAGACAAAGACAGGCTATCTTTGCTGTCGCTTACATATGTAATCTAAAAACACCAAACTCCCAGACACAGGCATCAGATTTGTGCTTGCCCGAGGCAGGGGGTGGGGAGTAGGGGAATCAAGGGAAAGGGGTCACAAGGAACAAACTTCCAGCTCTAAAATAAATAAATCCAGGAGATGTAATATACAACACGATGACTATAGCTAACAATACTGTACTGCATATTTGAAAGTTGCCAAGAGAATAGATCCTAAAAGTTTTCATCACAAGGAAAATAAATTAACTTTATGAGATGATGAATTTAATTAATCTTATTGTTGTGATCATTTTGCAATATATCATATATCAAAGCATTATGTTGTACACCTTAAACGTACACAATGTTATGTATCATTGACATACGATGTTATATCTCAATAAAACTGGAAAAATAAATTTTAAAAGCACTATTAAAAACCTTTGCACAGGGGCTTCCCTGGTGGCGCAGTGGTTGAGAGTCCGCCTGCCAATGCAGGGGACGCGGGTTCGTGCCCCGGTCCAGGAAGATCCCACGTGCCGTGGAGCGGCTAGGCCCGTGAGCCATGGCCGCTGAGCCTGCGCGTCCGGAGCCTGTGCTCCACAACGGGAGAGGCCACAACAGTGAGAGGCCCAAAAACCTTTGCACAATTTTGGGTTCATAAAACAATGGATTTGAACATTTGAATTAATTTTGCCTTCTGACAAAGGTTTATTTATTTGTTTTTCCTAATCACAGGAAGCTTTTCTGGACAAGATTCAGATAAGATGGGGATATCCATGTCAGATATTCAGTGTCTACTGGATAAAGAAGGTGCATCTGAACTTGTCATCGATGTTATAATGAGCACCAAAAATGACAGAATTTTTTCGGAAGGCATTTTATTTGGCATTGCCTTGCTTGAAGGAGGAAATACACAAACTCAGGTACTTGCTTACCATCATGACCATTTGTTACATTTTGTTATTCTGTATTTCTTATTTACTTGTTATAGATACCCAGGGAAAGTAATGTTTTTTCATTAAGCTTCTCACGACTGTTCCCCCACCCAAAAACAACCACATTTTCCTTATATATTTATTTGATTTGCTGTAGTAACTACAGAGCTCCACAAATTATTCGGTGAAGCAGAGCCCTCCTTAGCAGCATCATTTCTAACATGATACCAGAAATTCTGGTTTGCTTAGGGAAATTTTAGGCTTACTTTCAGCAAATCAGGACAACATTTTGACTCATCAAAGAATTAAATGTAGAAGAAAAAGAATTAAGTGCATTAATTAAATGAGGTAATATATATAAACTCCTCGCCCAGTATTTGGCATTAAAACAAGTTCCCATAACATTCCCCACCCATCTCAGATACTTTTTCAGAAGCTCAGAACTCTACCTTTCCCTTTTGCCCCAAATCTCTCAGTGCTCGTTACCCTGTTGCCTCTCCCTGCATTCACTGGTGTGGGGAGAGAAGAACCATGTCTTCTTTCTTCATTCTTGCTCATCCACCTCAGGAGGGGTGCTCACTTGCATGCAGGATCAGACCACTGCTTCTAGAAGGCATGTGTTTCACTTTGAAATTCCTGCCAAGTTGTGTCTGGACTCCCCCCACTTAAAGGCAGAGCTCGCTCACTGTGTGATCCCTGGAGCTGGGAAGTGTTCCCAGGGAACAGGCATCATCCTCCCAGCCCTGCTGCTCACTGATCTGATATTTCTAGGTTTGCCTTGGTCAGGAAGGAAACGACGCTTACAACTAATCGGAAAATCCAGAATCCATTTTCCCTCTTCATGGCAAGTAGAAGCCACATCTAATTAAACGCTAAAAAAAAAAAAAAAATCATGTTACCTCTGAAGATATCTCTTCAAAACACACGTTATTCTCCTGCTTAAAATCAGTCACTTTCCCTGTAAAGGCAAACTCTACCGTAGTCCATAAGATCCTTCGTGATCTAATCTCTTCAAGTTTTCCATCTTTCCTTTCTTGTTCCATCTCTCCCCTCCCCCGTCCTCTCTCTTGTGCACCAGCTATACTAAGCTCTTGTAGTTCCTTAGATGTGTTGTGCCGTTTCTCATGTCACTTTCTCCTCTTCAAGGACTCAACCCATGAACTTCTTTTGGAAGCCTTTTCTGATCCTATGTCCCACTGGGCAGAATTGTCCACTAGGTACTGTATGCTTCTGCTCTATCCTGCAGGAGTTCATCAGGCCATGATTCCTTAGAGGTTGAGACCACATGTTTTCCATCTTTGCATCCCTTGTGTCTGGCACCATGGCTGGCCCAGCCTAGGGATTCAATAAATGTTCAGGAGTGAATGACTCTATGAATGAGTGGTCTGAATCAAATTCTACCTCATTCACAAAGTCTTCCCTGTCTGGTTGGGGCCTTTGGGACCAGTCCTTTATCTGAGCTCCCACAGCATTTGTTTCTTTGATGCTCACTTGGCACTTTGCCTGTGCAGCTTTGTTTGGTTGTTATTTATATGACATCCTGTCTCTCCAGTTAAATGTCATCTTCTTTAAAGTAGGGGATCATGTCTTGTTCTTTATATCTATGGTGCTTTATAGCCATTCAACGAATATTTGTTGATGTGGATAGCATTCAATGATTTTTGTATAAGAAAACCTTCTTTTAAGATGGGTTATGACAGTCTCATTTACCAGCCTTACCCTATTCGTGTTTCTCACTTATCTACATCATTGTGTAACCCAGATGTCAACTGTGTGCTCCCGGCCCTAAGAGGTCTAGTTGAGGTCAACTTGAATCCTTGCCCTCACCAAGACTTCTGCCAAAATCCAGGAGGGGTTACATTCTCATAGTCTTGCTGGCCACTAATGTCTTGCTTTCTTCTTAGTTCATGGGCTGTCTTGGCACTTGGCAGCTTCTGTAGTACTGAGGTAGGAATCTGATCCTCTTCCTCAATTTCTATCCTCCTAGCTACATAGATCAATTTATATGTTTAATATACTTTATTAGAGAATGGTTGAGGGGGAGGATAGAGGAGGTGGTTAGATTACAATTTCGAATTGCATGCTAATAATAGCAACAATGAAAATAATACCTCCACCAAGTGCTATTCTTGGTGCTTTCTGTGTAATAACTTGGTTAATCCTCACAAACAACCTGTGCAGGAACTTGTGTCCTATCTCATCTTAACAAAGAAGAATCTGAGATATACCTAAACTCACATAGCTAGTTAGAGATCAAGCTAGGATTGGAACCCATGCAGACTGGCTCCAGAGTCTGTGCTGTTAACCACTACATCTCCTTTCGAAAATATCCTTCTACCGCCTCACTCCTAGGAAGTTTCACTGGCTGATCACCCTGAGTCACACCCTGGTCTTACTTCATCTCTCTGGTTCCTCACTTCATTTCTCTTCTCTGTCCTCTCATTTCTAGACTCTAGTCTAGTCTAGTCTTCTTGGGGGAACGTCCTTCCTCTGTCACATAGATCTGTTTATCTATCACCCGTGGCTCCACCTTAGAGTTTCCTCTTATACTCTGAAGCTCATGGAGGTGCTTCCCCAGTCAAAGCCCACCTCTTTTGTGAGGTAAATCGTTATGCTACCTGTTGAGATTATATACACATATAAAAAGCATACTGTTTATCTTTATTAAAATCATACTGTTCAGCTTTATAGAGCCCTGGTTTTTAAAAGTCTGTGTAAATCATCTGATATTTTGAGCTTAAGGGGTCATTTTATAAATTTAGTGATTTAGAGTCAGAGAATCTGGATTTAAATCCTAGCTCTACCCACTTACTACTTATATAATATTGGGCAAGTTGTTTACATTCACCAAACCATATTTTATTGATCTACAAAATGGAAATAAGAATACCGTGTTCATCACACAGTTGCACTGAAAGAATCAATGAGATAATATGTGTCAAGGAACAACATAAATTATAAAACTTTGTTTTAATAGAACCACAAAGTTCTATAACTTCCTCATTAATATATAGGAATCCCTCTCTACCTTCTAACCCCATTATATTGAAAATATTAGGGTTCAAGCATCAGCTTAATTTATGAGACCACAGAGGTCTCTGAATGCTGAATTTATCCTTTGAATTAACAGAACCAGCTTGACTGTTTCACTGTGGTTGCTATGGTTACTGTGGCTTTTGGGCCTGCTTTCTTGAGTTGCTGCTAGCCCTCTGCTTAGAGCTTCCCCCTTGTAGGTATGAAGCCAACTTGTAAGACTTCATGAAACATTTGGAGAATATGCATCGCCCACATCACAAATTGCAGGACAGGCATCCATTTCAAGCCCTGATGTCATTAGAGTCTCACCTTAAGTTCCAGGACCTGTGAGTCATGGTTTCAGGCATTCTTTCAGGAAAGCATATCTGCAGGAGCCAAACTCCCCAAAATTGACTGTTTAGATATATTGGATTATGGTCAATTCTAGTTGATCTGGAAGTCATTATTTCTTCAGATGTTTTCTTCCCGTTGTCTCTCATCAAGGTTATATAACTCTTTTTTATCAGCACAATTCCTGGAATTATTATCTTTATTAATTTTTTTTTACTTTCTCTTGTTTGTGTTGCATCTATTCCAAGGTTTTAGTCTTAATAACTTACAATTTCCCCACCCAGTGTGAATCCTGACTTCTCTGGAGTGTACCACCTTTCCCATCTCCTACCTCTTTGGTTACTTCCTAAAGTCATTAAGCAGACCATGATTAGGGCAGATATTCTCAAGTTTCAGTATTTCCACCTCTCCGTGAGATATGTTTTATCATACTTCGGGTGTTGAATCCTTTCTACATCATTATTTACTCTAAAGCAGAATTCACTTTATACATTTTATGGTGGGCTTGCCCTAGACCCCATGCAAAGCAACGTATCTAATAAAGTACCAGAAGAATTTAGTGCCTACTTATCAGTGGGTTCCTGTGAGTGAGGCTGCCATGGTAACACATTCTAAATTAAATGTACTATAATTTAGACAAAGAGAAAAATAACTCTTTATAGACTCACATTTACCATCAGATTAGTGGTTGTTTTCCATGCTAGATTACAAAGTCACAAGGGCAGAGACTGTAGTTGTTTCCCCTGTTTGTTCTATCCCTTCATAGCATGGGACCCGGTACATAGTAGGCCCTCAGTAAATATGTGTTGAATCAAAACATGACTTCATAATAATATAAAAATCAAAGCGCTCTTTGCATACCCCTTCTTACAGTACCTTTGTAAAATTTTAAAACAAATAATCAGTAAAGATGAATTCAATAACATGAAATTATGTTGGATTTTAGTGGAAAGTGCTAAGCAAATACAAGCTATTATTAGGACACAGTAAGTAGTACAGGAGACTAGCAAAGCTGTCAGTTTATGAAATAATCATGGGCAGCACATTAAATATAGACTTTTATCCATAATGCTTATGTTTATTTCAAACATAAAAACATTATTTTCTCCCCTTGGGTATAGATGTCTTAAAATATGTTTTCTTGCAGTATTCCTTCTACCAGCAGTTGCATGAACAAAAAAAGTCAGAAAAATTCTTCAAAGTTCTCTATGACCGAATGAAGGCTGCTCAGAAAGAGATAAGATCAACAGTGACAGTTAATACCATAGACTTAGGTAACAAAAAAAGGGATGATGACAACGAATTAATGACATCTGGCCCACGCATGAGAGGTAAAGAAATAGTTGAGTATTGGGGAGAATAGAGTGAGAGAAAAGAGGGGTAACACAGTTTTTAGATCTCTCTTATGTTTTTTATCTCACTTGTCTTAGTCTAATTATTCCAGCTGTGACTCTGTTTATGGAACTCCATCCTTGAATTTTTGTGGTCATGGGGTTGACCTTGAAAGAGCTCTGTAGGGCCAGGCTCAAGCAAGGAGTTATCAGTGCAAAGCAACAAGTGACATGAAAATGTTTGATTTCAGTGTGAAATTTATGGTTAAGAACAACTGCCCAAACCTTCTGAATGTTCATGAAATTTAAACTGTAAGAACAGGAATTACAGCAATAAACCCTATGAAAGATTTTTGATATTTGGAATAATGAAGTCATCAGTGTAGTAAATACAAATCGTCTAAATATTAACATTTTTGAAGTTTGCCCTATTTTCCCACCTTCTCGTATTCAGGAACTCTGACATTTTATATTTATCACAAAGACAGGAGCCCTTCTAAAATTGGCTAAGCATTAAGATCTTTTTTTTAATATCCCAGTGCAAAGTTAATTTTTTAGTTGCTACCTCTTGGATTCTTTTTGGGAAATTCTTGCACCTCTTGTCAGGTGATTTTAAATTCAATTGTTAGAGAATTTGGATAACTGTCTTTTTTTTAATTAGCAAAAGGAAGTTAATTCATAAATATAAGAATACTGCTTTATTTTCAGTGCGAGATTCATCATTACATTTAAAAGAGGGAATGAAAGGGCAATTAACAGAAGCTTCTTCGGCAACATCCAAAGCATACTGTGCGTACAGAAGAGAAATGGATCCAGAAATAGACATCATTTGCACAGGATCAGAAGCTGGAAACGCTGAGGAAAAGTCCGCGGAGGAAGTAACAATGAGTCCTGCCATTGCCATCATGCAGCCAATTTTGAGATTTCTTCAGTTACTCTGTGAGAATCACAACCGGGAACTGCAGGTATTTGTTCTATTTTGTGTGAAAGCCGAGCATACAGCCTATGATTATAGGTAATTAAATTCAAATAAAACTAACAAGTAGTTTTGGAGAGAGTTTGGGAGAAACAATAAAAACAATAGTGCTCTTCTGAAATGGAAGAAACTTTGGTATCTAAGTGAAGAAGAGTGAGAGGAAAATTCCTTTATGCATGAAAAAAAATCAGGCTCCTATGGTATCATTCTTTGCATTTTCAACTCACATCTCTTTAGCCTCAGTGGGTATCCTCTAACCTTAGGACTCCGGGATTTGTTAAGTAAGGTCCCATTTGCCTCATCAGTACGTTTCATGGTTTTATAAGACTGTGGAGGCTTTCATCGTTCCCAACTCAGTTCATATTTCTTGAGTGTGGATACAGAGTATCTTTGTATGTCTTCATTAGAAACAGAGTTAATATAGAAGAGGATTTTTTTTTTTGGCTTTTGAAGTATAGTTGATTTACAGTATAGTTTTAGTTTCAGGAGTACAGTAAAGTGATTCATATATATATACATATATTTCCTTTTTAAAATTCTTTTCCATCATACCTTATTATGAGATATGGAATAGTTCCCTGTGCTATAGAGTAAATCCCTATTATTTATCTACTTTATATATGGTAGTGTGAATCTGTTAATCCCATACTCCTAATTTTTCCCTCCTCCTTCCCCCTTCCCCTTTGGTAACCATAGGTTTGTTTTCTGTCTGTTTCTGTTTTGTAAATAAGTTTATTTGTACTATTTTTTTAGATTCCACATATAAGTGGTATCTCTCTAGATAAATCCATGTTGCTGCAAATAGCATTGTTTCAATCTTTTTTTATGGCTGAGTAATATTCCAGTGTGTGTGTGTGTGTGTGTGTTACATCTTCTTTATCCATGTGTCTGTTGATGGACACTTCGGTCGCTTCCATGTCTTGGCTATTGTAAGTAATGCTGCTGTGAATATAGGGGTAAGTGTATCTTTTTGAATTAGAGTTTTTGTCTTTTCTGGGTATATGCCAAGGAGTGGGATTGCTGGATCATATGGTAACTATATGTTTATTTTTTAAGGACCATCCACACTTTTCTATAGTGGCTGCACCAATTTACATTCCCACCAATAGTGTAGGAGGGTTCCCTTTTCTTCACACCCTCTCCAGCATTTATTTATTGTAGACTTTTTGATGATAGCCATTCTGACTGGTGTGAGGTAGTTTGGATTTGAATTTCTCTAATAATTAGCAGTGTTGAGCATCTTTTCATATGCTTGTTGGCCATCTGTATGTCTTCTTTGGAGAAATGTCTCTTTAGGTCTTCTGCCCATTTTTCAACTGAGTTGTTTGCTTTTTTGATAGTGAGTTGTATGAGCTGTTTATATATTTTGGAAATTAATCTCTTGTCGGTTGCATCATTTGCAAATATTTTCTCCCAGTCTGTAGGTTGTCTTTTCGTTTTGTTGATGGTTTCCTTTGCTGTGCAAAAGCTTATAAGTTTTATTAGATCACATTTGTTTATTTTTGCTTTTATTTCTTTTACCTAGGAAGACTGACCTAAGAAAATATTGCTACAATTTATGTCAGAGAATATTTTCCCTATGTTCTCTTCTAGGAGTTTTATGGTATTATGTCTTATATTTAAGTCTCTAAGCCATTTTGAATTGATTTTTGTGTATGGTGTGAGGGAGCGTTCTAACTTCATTGATTTACTTGGGGAAGAGGATTTTTTACAGCAGTGAAGGTTGATACCTTTGTAAATTAATATGATCCTGGCCTTACATCTTTGGTACATTTTTTGTTGTCAAATAGATGAACTTAGGTGTGCCTAGGAATTTTGGCCCCTCTGTTTTGGGCATCATTTGTACATGCTGCTTATGTCACCATAGAAAAACCACATGAATGGTGACATCATTTCTAAGAGCACAACTCCAGTATTAGAGCGACAGCAGAGTTTGAAGCTGTGTTTTCTAGTAAGCATCTAAAGTGCAGGTGTTCTGAATTGGTAAGAGAGGGTAGATTCATATTAATTTGGATTGAATATCCTCCAAGGAGATGAGACCCTCAGGAATTAATGAATGGTGGAAGCCATGACTCTTGTGGACCACCCCACCACAACTTGGAGAGAGCTGCTGCAGAGCTGTCAGCAGGAAAAGACCAGAAGCTTTATTTGCAGAGGGAAGATATTGAATATGTGCCTGTGCACTTATCCCGACCCATGTGGTCTGTCCATGTGGGAAGTGGACATGTAGTATCTGATCAAACATCTTCCTGATAGGAATGTGGGATCAAACAATTTGGAAAATGCTACTTTATAAAAGAGTTTTGTTTTATTACAAATAAGTGTTAGAATTATTCACAATAGTTAATATATAGAAGCAGCCCCAGTGTCCTTTAACAGATGAATGGATACACAAAATGGGGTGTATACAGAAAATATAATATCATTCAGCCTTAACAAGGAAGGAAGTTCTGACACGTGCTACAACGTGTATGAACCTGGGGGCATTATGCTAAGTGAAATAAGACACACAAAAAGACAAATCCTGTGTGATTCCACTTGTATGAGATAGAGTAGTCAAAATAATGAAGACAAAGTAGAAGGGTGGTTGTCAAGGGCTAGGGAGAGGGAGAATGGGGAGTTGTGAATAGGTGTAGAGTTTTAGTTTTACAAAGATGAAAGGAGTTATAGAAATGGATGATGGACATGGTGGCTAAACATTATGAATATGTTTAATACCACCCGTCTGTGTACACTTAAAAATGGTTAAGAGTAAATTTTATGTATATTTTGCCACAATACAAAAAATTGGGAAAAAAATCACAAATGCAAACTAAAAGGAAATAGAATAAATGGTAGAAATGAATTCAAATGAATTAAATAGTAAATTAAATTAGTGAAAATAAGTAATAAATTAAAATAAAATAAAAGTTTCCATCTTTGCTTACCCTTTCACCAGGTTTATTCCCCCATGAAATCACTTTTTTTTGTTTGTTTATACAGCATGTTCTTATAAGTCATCAATTTTATACACATCAGTGTATACATGTCAATCCCAATCTCCCAATTCATCACACCACCACCCCCATCCCCCCGCAGCTTTCCCCCCTTGGTGTCCATACGTTTGGTCTCTACATCTGTGTCTCAACTTCTGCCCTGCAAACCAGTTCATCTGTACCATTTCTCTAGGTTCCACATATATGCATTAATATGCGATATTTGTTTTTCTCTTTCTGACTTACTTTACTCTGTATGACAGTCTCTAGATCCATCCACATCTCAACAAATGACCCAATTTCATTTCTTTTTATGGCTGAGTAATATTCCATTGTATATATGTACCACATCTTCTTTATCCATTCGTCTGTCAATGGGCATTTAGGTTGCTTCCATGACCTGCCTGTTGTAAATAGTGCTGCAATGAACATGGGGATGCATGTGTCATTTTGAATTATGGTTTCCTCTGGGTATATGCCCAGTAGTAGGATTGCTGGGTCCTATGGTAATTCTATTTTTAGTTTCTTAAGGAACCTCCATACTGTTCTCCATAGTGGCTGTATCAATTTACATTCCCACCAACAGTGCAAGAGGGTTCCCTTTTCTCCACACCCTCTCCACATTTGTTGTTTGTAGATTTTCTGATGATGTCCATTCTAACTGGTATGAGGTGATACCTCATTGTAGTTTTGATTTGCATTTCTCTAATAATTAGTGATGTTGAGCAGCTTTTCATGTGCTTCTTGGCCATCTGAATGTCTTCTTTGGAGAAATGTCTATTTAGGTCTTCTGCCCATTTTTAGATTGGGTTGTTTGTTTTTTTAATATTGAGCTGCATGAGCTGTTCATATATTTTGGAGATTAATCCTTTGTCCGTTGATTCGTTTGCAAATATTTTCTCCCATTGTGGGGGCTGTCTCTATATCTTGTTTATGGTTTCCTTTGCTCTGCAAAAGCTTTCAAGTTTCATTAGGTCCCATTTGTTTACTTTTGTTTTTATTTCCATTACTCTAGGAGGTGGATCGAAAAAGATCTTGCTGTGATTTATGTCAAAGGGTGTTCTTCCTATGTCTTCCTCTACGAGTTTTATAGTGTCCAGTCTTACATTTAGGTCTCGAATCCATTTTGAGATTATTCTTGTGTATGGTGTTAGGGAGTGTTCTAATTTGATTCTTTTCATGTAGCTGTCCAGTTTTCCCAGCAGCACTTATTGAAGAGACTCTCTTTTCCTCCATTGTATATCCTTGTCTCCTTTGTCATAGATTAGTTGACCATAGGTGCATGGGTTTATCTCTGGGCTTTCTATCTTGTTCCATTGATCTATGATTCTGTTTTTGTGCCAGTACCATATTGTCTTGATTACTGTAGCTTTATAGTATAGTCTGAAATCAGGGAGTCTGATTCCTCCAGCTCTGTTTTTTTCCCTCAAGACTGCTTTGGCTATTTGGGATCTTTTGTGTCTCCATACAAATCATGTCATGTCATCTGCAAACAGTGACAGTCTTACTTATTCTTTTCCAATTTGTATTCCTTTTATTTCTTTTTCTTCTCTGATTGCTGTGACTAGGACTTCCATCTGTTTTCATTGTCATTTGTCTCTAGGTATTTTTTGATTTCCTCTTTGATTTCTTCAGTGATCTCTTGGTTATTTAATAACATATTGTTTAGCCTCCATGTGTTTGTGTTTTTTACTTTTTTTCCCTGTAATTGATTTCTAATCTCCTAGTGTTGTAGTCAAAAAAGATGTTTGATATGATTTCCATTTTCTTAAAGTTACTGAGGCTTGATCACCCAAGATGTGGTCTATCCTGGAGAATGTACTGTGAGCACTTGAGAAGAAAGTGTCATCTGCTGTTTTTGGATGGAATGTCCTATAAATATCAATTAAATCTATCTGGTCTGTTGTGTCATTTAAACCTTCTGTTTCCTTATTTATTTTCATTTTGGATGATCTGTCCGTTGGTGTAAGTGAGGTGTTAAAGTCCCCCACTATTATTGTGTTACTGTGGATTTCCTCTTTTACAGCTGTTAGCAGTTGCCTTACGTATTGAGGTTCTCCTACGTTGGGTGCATATATATTTATAATTGTTATATCTTCTTCTTGGATTGATCCCCTGATCATTATGTAGTGTCCTTCATTGTCTCTTGTAACATTCTTTATTTTAAAGCCTATTTTATCTGATATGAGTATTGCTACTCCAGATTTCTTTTGATTTCCATTTGCATGGAATATCTTTTTCCATCCCCTCACTTTCAGTCTGTATGTGTCCCTAGGTCTGAAGTGGGTCTCTTGTAGACAGCATATATATGGGTCTTGTTTTTGCATCCATTCAGCAAGCCTGTGTCTTTTGGTTGGAGCATTTAATCCATTCACGTTTAGGGTTATTATCGATATGTATGTTCCTATGACCATTTTCTTAATTGTTTTGGGTTTGTTTTTGTAGGTCCTTTTCTTCTCTTGTGTTTCCCACTTAGAGAAGTTCCTTTAGCATTTGTTGTAGAGCTGGTTTGGTGGTGCTGAATTCTCTTAGCTTTTGCTTGTCTGTAAAGCTTTTGATTTCTCCATCAAATCTGAATTAGATCCTTGCCTGGTAGAGTAATCTTGGTTGTAGGTTCTTCCCTTTTATCACTTTAAGTATATTATGTCACTGCCTTCTGGCTTGTAGAGTTTCTGCTGAGAAATCAGCTGTTAATCTCAAGGGAATTCCCTTGTATGTTATTTGTCATTTTTCCCTTGCTACTTTTGATAATTTTTCTTTGTCTTTAATTTTTGCCAATTTGATTAGTATGTGTCTCAGCATGTTTCTCCTTGGGTTTATCCTGTATGGGACTCTCTGCGCTTCCTGGATTTGGGTGGCTACTTCCTTTCCCATGTTAGGGAAGTTTTAGACTATAACTTCTTCAAATATTTTCTCGGGTCCTTTCTCTCTTCTCCTTCTGGACCCCTATAATGCAAATGTTGTTGCGTTTAATGTTGTCCCAGAGGTCTCTTAGGCTGTCTTCATTTCTTTTCATTCTTTTTTCTTTATTCCGTTCTGCAACAGTGAATTCCACCATTCTGTCATCCAGGTCACTTATCCGTTCTTCTGCCTCAGTTATTCTGCTATGTATTCCTTCTAGTGTAGTTTTCATTTCAGTTATTGTATTGTTCATCTCTGTTTGTTTGTTCCTTCATTCTTCTGGATCTTTGTTAAACATTTCTTTCATCTTCTCGATCTTTGCCTCCATTCCTTTTCCGAGGTCCTGGATCATGTTCACTATTGTTATTCTGAATTCTTTTTCTCGAATGTTGCCTATCTACCTTCATTTAGTTGTTTTTCTGGGGTTTTATCGTGTTCCTTCATCTGGTACATAGCCCTCTGCCTTTTCATGTTGTCTCTCTTTCTGTGAATGTGGTGTTTGTTCCACAGGCTGCAAGATTGTAGTTCTTGCTTCTGCTGTCTGCCCTCTGCAGAAGTTCGTTCTTTAAAGAAGATTGGTAAGATTCTTATTCCCTCAGCAATACGTATGGAAACTCCTCTATGCTGTCATATAGTTTGCTGTAACCTCTCACCTCTAGCAGGAGCACTGAGACCGTGGGGATGCTTATCCATGGCATTGACTGGACAGAATGCATAATCTCTCGATAGACTTGGTTCTAGAGAGGGTCCGCCGCTGGCTGCCGATCCAGTTCCTGCAGGTCCCCGGCTGCTCCAGCTACTGGACCACATCTGTCAGCAAGCGGGCAAGGTCTCAAAATCACTCTAACAGGTTGTGTTTCCTTCCAGAAATTTTTATGCACATATAAGCATACTGATCTGTACGTGTAAACCTTTAAAAAATACACACACAAGACCTACTGGAGAACGGACTTGAGGATATGGGGAGGGGGAAGGGTGAGTTTTGACAGGGCGAGAGAGAGTCATGGACATATACACACTAACAAACGTAGTAAGATAGATAGCTAGGGGGAAGCAGCCGCAAGGCACAGGGATATTAGCTCGGGGCTTTGGGACAGCCTGGAGGGGTGGGATGGGGAGAGTGGGAGGGAGGGAGACGCAAGAGGGAAGACATATGGGAACATATGTATGTGTATGGCTGATTCACTTTGTTATAGAGCAGAGACTGACACACCATTGTAAAGCAATTGTACCCCAATAAAGATGATAAAAAAAAAATACACACACAATATAATGGTCTTCCACTTACTTTTATCATTTAGTAATATATCTTATTACTAAATTACTTATTACTAGATTATGTTTGTATCAGTACGTATTGAAGTACCTCACTGTTATAGCTTCAGTATATTCCAGTGTTTGGATGTACATTTATTTATTAAATCAGTCACATTGTGATGGGTATGGTGTGGTTTCCAGTTTGGGCTGTTATAAGCAGTATGCCGTGAACCTCTTTGCAGTCGTTTGTTAACTGAAAATATTGACAGGTGCTTCCAAGTTGCCCTCCGTAATGGTTGCATCATTTACTGTTTGAAGCTACACTGTTTATAAGGGATCATTTAGTTGAATATTTGATTTCTTCTTTCCCTAATGAATTTCTTTCCAGTTTCTTTTTCCTTCTCCTTTTCCTACTACCTATTGTTTTTGTCCTTTGTATATAGTTTTAAGACAATGATGTTGAGAAATATTTGTTACGAACCATACTGATAAATATAGATGCTTGGGGAAAAAATGCATCTTTTATTTCTTAAACCCAGGAGAAATTTAATAAATATAAATGCTTCCATATAAATAGCCATTCCATCCCACATTACCACGGGGATCCTCTCGAGTTAGAAAAACACTCCTATGGAGAGAACTAAAAACAATTAGCACAGTGATTTTTTTTTTTTAATGCTTCAGGTATGCTTTCTTTTGCCTTTAGAATTTCTTGAGGAATCAAAACAACAAAACAAATTACAACCTTGTTTGTGAGACCCTTCAGTTTTTGGACTGCATTTGTGGAAGTACGACGGGTGGCCTGGGCCTCTTGGGTCTCTACATCAATGAGAAGAATGTAGTGCTGGTCAACCAGACTCTGGAGAGCTTGACTGAGTATTGCCAGGGCCCATGCCATGAAAATCAGGTAACTGTGAAAGCAGTCCTTCACGCCCAAGTATTCTGACCAGTCAGCAAAAGGATCAGCTTGGTGAAGGAGCCAAGCTTTGCGTGCATGTAAAAGATCTTTCTTCTTGCTTTGCCAGATAGTTTTACCTTCCTAACAAAACATACAAAGACTGAATTATGGACTAACAAATACTATGCCATATTTTAATTTAATTTCACCCTAAAAGGAAATTCCCATGAAACTATTCCACATAAAAATCAGAGTTATCAAAAAACGTTAAATATGTTTTTTTCATCATTGATCAGTTTTCATCTTTAGTCAATCTTTCTAGGATTTGTGGCATCAACTCCCATTGGTTTCTTCGGCTCCACTGCAGTGGGTTGTGTATATTATCTCCTTCATATTCACAATAAACTTATGAAATATGTAATAGTTCTTCCATTTTGCTGATGAATAGGTTCTGACTCAGAAATCAAGTGGTGTTCTAGAGTCTCAGAGTAACCGAATCTGTACGTTGTAGGGCCATTCTTAAAACTGAGGACTTGGACCTCCCTGGTGGCGCAGTGGTTGAGAGTCCGCCTGCCGATGCAGGGGACGCGGGTTCGTGCCCCGGTCCGGGAAGATCCCTCATGCCGCGGAGCGGCTGGGCCCGTGAGCCATGGACACTGAGCCTGCGCGTCCGGAGCCTGTGCTCCGCAACAGGAGAGGCCACAACAGTGAGAGGCCCGCGTACCGCAAAACAAACAAACAAACAAACAAAAAACTGAGGACTTGTGGTTTAGTTTAGAGTGCGCTTTTAACTGTATTACATTTTCCAGGGCAAAGTTTCGACTCCTTTTTCCAGAGTGTTTGTCTCTGATTCCATTTTCTTGGATATCACAGTCACATAGAAGGAGTAGACAGTAGAACACTTGGACTAGTAAAGTGGGGGGCACCCTGGAATTTACTGACTGTTCACATCTACACAGGTTGTTACAGGGCTACCATCACAAGCATGGATCCACCCTGGAAGGAAGAGTTTTCAAGTCACAGACATTTCTGGTTATTAATTTTAAAGAAGCCATTGAGACCAAATATCAGTGCTTAATATAGAAAAGTGAAAAAAGTAATTTGCTTTTCTATTGTGAATTATATGATGTATATGTACAAAAATGCACACACACATACATGTAAATGCATAGGTATGTAGAACAAAAACACAATTATTGACATAAATAATTTGTTAGGGGCATACTTCTTCCCCCCCCGCCCCGTAATATGCACGTGACATGGTGAGAGAGTTTGTGGATTCTGCTCTGTGTTATATTTCCCTCTCCTAGGGCAACGATACAAGAAAACCTAACTGTTGATTTAAAGTTAAGGAAATACATGCAAATTCAAAGATTTGGTTTTGTTGTTGGTTAAAATCATGTATATCTATAACAGAAAACAGGTATTCTCCACTCTTGGTTTTTTACTAAATCAGGTAAGCTCTAAAAGTAGAAATTAATAATAAAATAGCGTGAATCCCGTATACCCTGGAAATACACTTACTATGAACCCCGTGCTCTGGAAGTGTGTGGATAAAAAGAAAGTGGCTTGCAAATTCCGGACACAATCTGCAAATTGCTTCCCTCTAAGTTTAGCAAACATTTTAACCATCAGAAGAACCTCAGGAGATGTAGAAGACGGATGGAAAACACCTCTCTTGGGTGTCAGGGGAGTAAAAATTTCCTTTTATGAAGGGAGAAATGAAGCCCATTCTGAAAAATAACAGTCCTTTCAGAGTCACTTTGATTTTACTCTTTCTCATTTATCTTACGTGGGTTTCAGTTTTTCAGACACCTTGACAGTGGGTGCTGTGTGGTAAGATGTAGCTCCACAAACTCAAACCCACAAGTTCCTGATTTTCAAGTCCTATAAAATGAATTAAATGTGGAGTCCTAGCACCGTAGACCCTAACCTTCAAAATACTGACATTTATCTCTCAGGATTTTTTTTTTTTTTTTTTTTTTTTGCGGTATACGCGGGCCTCTCACTGTTGTGGCCTCTCCCGTTGTGGAGCACAGGCTCCGGACATGCAGGCTCAGCGGCCATGGCTCATGGGCCCAGCCGCTCCGCGGCATGTGGGATCTTCCCAGACCGGGTCACGAACCCGTGCCCCCTGCATCAGCAGGCAGACTCTCAACCACTGCACCACCAGGGAAGCCCCTCTCAGGATATTTTATAAGATTTTCTCAAGTCAGATTCCTCTGTGAATCACTTAAGTTTAAGGAATCTTTTGACCTTTTCCCTCAACCACCATAATTGACAAGATGTCTCCAGAACATCAGGAGGTGCCTGTATACCCTGTCTGCTGCCACAATGATCAACAGCATCACTTGTTACTCATTTAGCATTAAGTAGCAGATAAATGAAGTTGCTACATCATTTCCAATAAAGTTTATTTACAAACCTTGGGCATAAGGGGCGCATTCCTTTTATAAATAGGAATATTCTCTTAGCCTGGATAGATCAGAACTTAAAATTCTAAATTTAAAGAATTCCTCTAATGAAGGGCATATTAAAATTTATTGACTGAGTGTTTTACTTATCCATTGTTTTTTGAAATTCTATTAAAATGGTTCATTGAAAAGATACCTGTTTCATACAATGTCTATCTCTATGTTCTTCATACAAAGCCATTTAACTAATACTAATCAACTAATAGACTCTATGCAAAAGAATAAGTTAAAGTTAAACCTTTGAGTTATCTTAGACTTAATCTCAAAGTTAAATTTTAATTATATTTTAAAAGTCGAAAAGCTAAGGTGAGTCTGTAATTTTATGTCATGGCTTCTAGTGCACTTATGTCGTAAATAGAGTGTCATTTTACAAACATTTTTTTTTCCTAGACATGTATTGCTACTCATGAATCTAATGGGATTGATATCATCATTGCTTTGATTCTAAATGACATAAACCCTCTTGGTAAATATCGAATGGACCTGGTGCTCCAACTAAAGGTAGAGTAAATCCACTATTCGGGGGGGTGGGGAGTGACATTCTCTATATAAAACTCCCTTTCAGAGTTGACTCTAAATCTTCAAGTAGGTCTTGTAAAAAGCAAGGTATTTTCAACTAATGAATTGGCAGAAAGGGATAGTAAAAGCACCATGAGCACTAAATTCCTGATAAAGTGTCAAATAAGATTTGAGGTAATGTTAGTTGGAGGGTACTTTACTGGAAGTTTTTTTAAGCAGCCACTTTGTTTTACTGCTTTTCTTCTGCTTTTGTTTTCTATTTTTCATTATATAGAGGAGCAAAAGGTTCTGAACATTCACTATCCCATATATTTTTAATTCGTCTTGACTACAGAATTCTATCTAGCAAGTCACGATTAATGAGACTATGTCAGAGGAGGGCTGCATTTTAGTTTTATGTCTCTCTACTTTCTAAAAGTTGTTTTCTTTTATTATATATTAGAATCTTATTTTTTTCCCCAAATAAGCTAAGCCATTTTCACACTCCCTTTGAGGAGGTGCTTCACCTTAAACCATGCGCGTACTTCCCAGCAGTTCCATTTATCAGAGGTCAGGAGCACAATGGCATTTTGAAAAAAATTTCTTCAACTTTTTGTTCAAGTAGAAACAGATAAATGAATATACACAAGAAACTATATAATCCCAAATATAAAGGCATGCTATTCAATTGAGATGAATTATTAAAGACCACATATGTTTAGTGTTAAACAGGTTTAAAAATCATTGGTTAAATAAAATTTTTCTGTAAAGACAGGTCGATCCAATATCATAGAGAGAATAAAGTTTAACTTTTTAATGGGTAAATTTATGGCCAAGAAGAATAGAAATGATATTTCTATAATTATGTTTCTAAATATAGATTTAGATATATAATGGAATATATATTATATATATATACTACTTATGTGGAGATTGTGCTAATGGCTCTTAATAAGCAAACAAAGAGATAAGTTAACTATTTTCATTTGCAATATATATAATCTTTGGGTATTTATCTTCATAGATTAGAAAGAAGGTGATCCTTATGTAGATTGAACGTGTGTCCTTTTCCTAATTAGCTTCATGCTTCACTTAGTAAAAACAGCCTAGGCCTATATAACAGACAGCTTAATTTGAATTACTAGAAAAAAATTATTATATCTTGAATTCATTTTTAACCATAATTCATAAAGAAACAGGCTTTTAAAATCCTTTATTTACCTAGAGACTATACCTTTAAATCTCTCTGTCTCTTTTTTTTTTTTTTTTGGCCATGCCACAAGGCTTGTGGGATCTTAGTTCCTCAACTACTAGGATTGAACCTGGGCCCTCGACAGTGAAAGTACAGAGTCTAAATCTAACCACTGGTCCTCCCGGGAAGTCCCTAAGTCTCACTCTTAATTGACATAACTTAATGGGGAAAATACTGAAGGATTTGTCAAAGTATAGGCATACAGATTATTTACAAATCCAGACCTATGTAAAAAAACCTAAATTAAATGATGGGGTATGACTTAACAGTACAAAGATACTCTTGGCTATTCAAATGGAAATCTTTTTTGAAAAAGGATCATTTAAAATTTCATTTATGTTTCTAGGCATAATTTATATATACCTTTTCAAACTATGACAGTTGGATAGATCAAGGTATGTATAAAATACAAAATGAATGAATTTGACTTAAAATATTCATAGTTTTCTACTTAAAGAAAGAGGTGAGTGTATATTTCTAAACAATCCATGAGGCTTTATACATAATGGCCAATATGAGAACAATGTTTGTAAGACAGAATGATATAGTATATCGGCAAATTTTAGAAGGTATAGGTAGTATGCTTTTAATTATAAATTCTCCAGAACATTATAGAGATTCCATATTAAAAATGTTAATGTTTTATTTTATACCATCCACCCTTAAATTTATACTTAACCAGTTATAATTTTAAGTATATTTAACTTTACTAATTTACTATACCATTTTATGAATTTTCTGATGCATATATCTTGTCCCTTTTAATTTATATTTCATAACTGATCTGGGACTATAAAGTGCTAAATTTATAAATAGGTAGGTTTTTTTGTTACTATTGTTGGTTTTCTGTTTTTTGTTTTTCTTCTAAGGACTCCAGCTTCCTTTGGAAGAAAATCCTCTATTAACACACATGAATTTGATTTCTAAGCATATATAGGCTCTTGTACTTTCAAACTGATTCAAATTTCAGTAAGTCATTTACAAGATTTCTATTCCTCCAACATAGTATGAAAAAGATTGGTCAGAAAAAATACTGTATTGCCAATAGCATTCTGAAATTGGATGTATTTTTAAGCTATTATGTATTGGGCCTGCTGAGTGAGGTTCATTAGAGAGTACTGTTAGCGTTGCCAGGGTTTTAGTTTTCAGTTCTATGGGGTCAATTAATATTGCTCTAAGGATCTAAGCTCTCCACTAACACTGGAGCCTTATTTTTTTAGGTATGTTGTTTATATGGGATGCTAGGTTATAAAAAAGGAATTTTAGGATTAGTACAAATCTGTAAAAATTGAAAATGGAACAGAAAAAATAATGCTACCTTTCCCACAAAATCCTAACATCTTTTTAGGATGGGTTAGTGACGTTGGTATCATCATCACCATCACATTATCGTCATCGTTACTAATATTAGCCATTTAATCAATAGGCTGTATTTCTGAAAGAAAAATAGTTGGGTAGAATTTGGTATTAAAAATATCCAGTGTAATTAATTTGCACAACTTTAACAAAATTTGTATTATGAATGCCTGCATCACCAAACAACTGATTCAATTTAAGTTTTCATCCCGTAAGATGTTAATTTTGAGTCACTAAGAAGCATCTTAGAGCCATTTGGCTCTGCGTGTGTGGAGGTTGAGATTTTTATCTAAGTGAATATTACAAAAACACTCCCAGGTCGTGTTTATCATCTTGCAGTTTGCCACAATTCTAGGGCAGTGCTATTGAAAACACAGTATAAAGAAACATCATTCCAGGGACTTCCCTGGCGGTCCAGTGGTTAAGACTTCACCTTCCAGTGTAGGGGGTGTGGGTTTGATCCCTGGTTGGGGAGCTAAGATCCCACATGCCTTGTGGCCAAAAATTGTAACAAATTCAATAAAGACTTAAAAAAAAATAAAAAGAAACATCATTCCAAATGTTGAAGATATTGTACTTTGTGTTGCAAGATGGTGTATAACCATGTTGTACCCGTTTTGGATAATAAATTGGCTGTATCAGAAACGTTTTTGATTTCAATATGTAAGCATGTTTGAGGCAATATATTTATAAACTAAATTAGAAAACACCAAAGACAACGTAAGCTGTTTTTATTCTCTATTAAACAGAAATAGAAAATATTATTCTTCTACAACCCAGATGGTAAAAATGTTGCATATATGCTACCATGTAGGGAGACTAGTAAACTGTTATCAATAAATATTTTGTTTCTAGCTCATGAATTTAGAATTTTATAGATTAATTTTCACTGATTATTGCTCAAATTTATTTAAAATTTTGATTTGCTAGTGTGTGTTAATGTTTCGTGTTAAAACAATTATGCTAAATTCTTTGTAAATTATACGCCATTTTTGTGGAATGTGTCGTCGATACTGGTGTCTTGTTAAAGTTTCATCATAGAAATGCCTATTTAGGAAATAGTCAAGGAAGATATGATTAGATTTTAATGCATTATATATAAACTCAATTTTGTGTTTAAAATTCTTTTTCACCAATATTTAAAATATCCTTTGTAACATATCTCTCATATTCATTATTTTTATTTATTGTTAACAATAAAGTAAAATACTCTATTTTAAAATGTTAATAAGCGAAACTAAATTAGCAGTTTAAAATTCTGCTTGATTTAAAAATAAATAGTCCTGATAATCTCAGTTAAAACAAATTGAGGGGATCATTAATCCATGAAATAGACCTTTCATGTGTATCAACTCAATCTGTATCTCTAGAACAATGCCTCCAAGCTTTTGCTGGCCATCATGGAAAGTAGACATGACAGTGAGAATGCAGAAAGAATTCTATTTAACATGAGACCCAGAGAACTGGTAAGAAAACTTTTGAAAGCTGTGTTAATAATGTGTAACCTAAAAGGGACAATTTATAGTATGCATGTCAGGGGAAATGTCTACTGGCTTTCACTGCTCTACCAAGGCACGATGGCACATCAAGACCTGCTATTACAAGTACCTCAGAAGCCCCATGATAGCGAAGGCCTGTGTGATTTGGGTCCTTATTTCTTCATTGGCTTTATCCACTTTAAGTGCTTTTCTTAACTAGATTTTCACACTTGCCTAAACTATCTGCAAATTATTTTTTGCCAGAAAAAAATTTTGCTTTAGTTTTTGTATTGGAATATAGGTGAGGAAGGTATATAAAAATGTTTGTACCCCTCAAAAATTTGATTTATACCTCTTTCTGAAAATAAAAACAAAATAAATATCTTTGGTAATTGTTCTTATTAATAAAATGTTACACAGTACTCAGCCTAGAGGAAACTGTGTGGAGACCTGCTGGGAATTCCACAGAGATCATTAGTGTGTCTTCCTATTGTAGAAGTTACATTTTCCTCCTCACTTGTGACATGGAAATTATGAAGAAATATCACCATGCTTTAAAACCATTGGGTTTCAAAAGCATTGAGAACATTCTCGAACCATATAAGCCAGTGCCCCAATGACTAAGTCCCAGTCTTATAAACACCATTGTTGGTGCTATGGGGAAACCTGTGAAGGCACTCTTTTGCTCTCTTTAATAGTAAGGGATGGATTCAAAGAAGGTAGATAAAGAGAAAGATAAGATGCAGTTTGATTTAACATACATTTAATGAGAGCATAGGACCTGCAAAAAACAAAAACAAAAAACTCCATCCATGGAAGGCAGTGGGCTAAGAGGAGCAAGGCGTTCCTTATTCTTATGCTTAAATGGAGCGGTGAGTTATATATTCATTCGACAATATCTCTGCACAATAGCCCTTTGAAAATACCATTTCCTTTGCCTACAACATTTTTATCCCATCATCTACTTCCTCCTTGTGACCTACCCTCAACTTCTTGCCTGAGTTAGTGCCCCTGCCCTGTGCTTGCTGAGTGTCTCACAGTTGTGTTGGCCTCTTGATTTGCTGACAGTAAGTTCCCTGAGGGCAGATACTCTGTTGTATCCACTATTGGGTCCTCAGGGCAGAGAACGGTGTCTAGCACCATGTGTTCTTGTTATTAGTGGGCCCTTAATAAATAATGGATGTTTATCAGGGTTCCAACATCTCCCCGTTGATGGGAACTCTGGCACAGTCAGCATTAAAAAACCAAAGCCAAATTTTGCAAAGAAAACAGGGAATATTGTAGGAAAATACTTCCATATTCATTTAAATACAGATGGTTTCCTAGGCTGTTTTCATTTAGAATTCTTTTATACTTTTCAAGTCTTAGGAAGCATTCCAAGTTTTAATTACACCTCATAGATGATGTAAATGCATGTTGTTTGTGGCATTTCAAGCCTTCTTGTTCCCCTTTGTTTTTTGATAGGTGGATGTGGTGAAGAATGCCTATAACCAAGGATTGGAATGCGATCATGGGGATGATGAGGGCGGAGATGATGGTGTTTCCCCAAAAGATGTTGGACACAATATCTATATTCTGGCCCATCAGGTGTCACATTTTATATCTTTATATTGTTTTGCTAATCTTATCAATCATGTCTTGTGTCAATGCTTGCTATCATATTTTCAAGTTCTGGTCCCTCCATTTTTTCAGCACTTGCCTTCCTTGCTCTGGGTCAAGGAAAAGAAAAAGCTCCCAGAGTGCCTGATGTGGCCACCAGGGCTGTGCTAGGGGCTGGTCCACAAGAAAACGATACTTGGTACCAAAAACTGGGCCAGCAGGGAGGAGACAATCCCATGTCAGAGCCTGAGGAATACGTAAACCACGGCAGCAGGTGGAAGTCTTGAAGGAGAGAGGAAAGAGGCTACTGAGAAGATAGAGAGTATGATATGAAGTAAGGGATTGCATTCAGGTCATAACAGGCTTCTGGCCTCTTTGAATTGTAGGTTGGCATGTTTCCTGCAGAAGCTCTAAAGTGACAGCCTCTAACTGGGTTTTGTTGGGCTTCTAATAAATATAAGGCTAAATTTACAGTCTTTTGAAGGAAAACCATTTCTATTTTATAGTAACTTGTGAAAACAGGTGCTTGATAAATTTTATTTGATAAATTTAATTTCATTAACCTGAAGATCAGCTTTAAATTTGCATCTTCTAATGCAGAGTTTTTAGAAGTTAAAAAATTGAAATGACATATGCGCATTTGATTTTATCCATATAGCTCTCATTTTCTTACAGGATGAAGTCCAGACTTCTACACGTTCCCAATCTCTCTTTCTAGTCGTTTTCTCCCACTGACAATCTCTTCCTCTTCCTGCTTCCCTGTACATCTTACCAGATAATTGAACAAACATTGGTAGCTATAAGTAAGACTCTGAGTAGATTAATCTTTTTAGTTTTTAAATTTTTCCACTTTTATTGAGATGTAATAGACATACAGCACTCTGTGAGCTTAAGGTGTTAAAAGTTTCCTCTTTTAGACAGTTATTGCCCTTCTCTGTCCTTTGTATAACTCCCTAATGTATGTAACCGTGAATATAATTTTTACAAAAAATTCAGGGAAGGAGGGCTTCCCTGGTAGCACGGTGGTTGAGAGTCCGCCTGCCGATGCAGGGGACACGGGTTCGTGCCCCGGTCTGGGAAGATCCCACATGCCGTGGAGCGTCTGGGCCCGTGAGCCATGGCCGCTGGGCCTGCGCGTCTGGAGCCTATGCGTCCGGAGCCTGTGCTCCGCAATGGGAGAGGCCACAGCAGTGAGAGGCCCACGTACTGGAAAAAAAAAAAAAAAAAATTCAGGGAAGGAGTCAAATTCTAAAAGATACTAATACAAGAAGCTGGTATCATTTTGTAATACAGTTGCACCATTGAGAAGATTTTTAGGTCTCTCACAGTATAGCGAAATGCACATATAGAAGAGAAAAAGGTGAGGGCACATGGGTTATAGCTAGGAAGACAAGAGAGAATTTTAGTTATTGAGGAACTGAAAGTTAAGATGAAGGGCACACTGAAGGAAGTAGAACACAGAGATTTAGGATGTGGAAAAGAAAGTGACAGAGAGATAGAAAGCGAGAGAGGGAGAGAGAGAGAGGGAGGGGGAGAGAGAGAGAGAGAGAGAAAGAAAGAAAAGATCAGCAGTGAGAGGCCCCCGTACCGGAAAAAAAAAAAAAAAAAAAAAATTCAGGGAAGGAGTCAAATTCTAAAAGATACTAATACAAGAAGCTGGTATCATTTTGTAATACAGTTGCACCATTGAGAAGATTTTTAGGTCTCTCACAGTATAGCGAAATGCACATATAGAAGAGAAAAAGGTGAGGGCACATGGGTTATAGCTAGGAAGACAAGAGAGAATTTTAGTTATTGAGGAACTGAAAGTTAAGATGAAGGGCACACTGAAGGAAGTAGAACACAGAGATTTAGGATGTGGAAAAGAAAGTGACAGAGAGATAGAAAGCGAGAGAGGGAGAGAGAGAGAGGGAGGGGGAGAGAGAGAGAGAGAGAGAAAGAAAGAAAAGAAGGAAGGAAGGAAAGAAAGAAAGAGAGAGGGAGGGAAAGAGAGAAAGGAAAAGAAAAAGAAAGAAAGAGAAAGAAAAGAAAAGAAAGAAAAAAGAGAGAAGGAATGAAAGAAAAGAAAGAGAAAGAAAGGAAGGGAGGAAGGAAGGAAGGGAGAAAGAAATTGGGTGACAGGAATTGAATCAAGCTAGAGAAGGACTGTCCAGAGTCTGAATGAGAGTAGAGAGAAAAAAAAAGCACAAACAGAATTAAAATCATATTGGTTTCTAGAATGAATATAGAAATACAGTGACACAGCATGGGTACATGATCAAGGAGTTATTTCAGAAGCTGTAGCGTTGTGGAAGGAAAACAGCAAAAAAGAGAAGGGCAGAATGAGCAGTAATAAATTTTAGAAGGAAGTCAGGGAATACAGCCACCCATGTCCTTTTGACTGAAAGCTAGTCTTGCTCTGTCTGGAAAGGTTATCCCAGCTACACGAGCAAGACCTGACCCTGTGTCTTTTAAGTGGAAAATGAACAACCAGACCAGCCAAGTCAGACCTAGAACAAATAGAGGAGTAGATGTTGGAGCCAGATCACCTCATACCCATGAAGAACACGTTTAAAAATGCAGTTTCATGTTACTAGTTATAATATGAGTAACAATAAAAAGATCAACGTCAAGAAAAGACCTATGTTAGGTCAGTCCAGTTTTAAGCGGATTAAGTATAAGAGTAGAGAATACAGATTTTTAAAAACAGGTTAAGGTGAAGGTCGAGAAGAGTGGAGAATAAGGATAAAGGATGCAAGTGCTAGTCATGGATTGGAAGATAACGATTTAAAATGTGAAAGAAGTTTAAAATGAAGACAGCATAAGGTCAATGATTTTGATGGATTTGAGTTTATGAAACTGTTAGGAGATAACAGATTAAATTCAACGATGATGGTGGAATTGTCCAAGGAGTGGGAATTCAGAAGCAGTTTAAAGAAAGTAACAAGGAGTTAAAAACAACTTACTGAAATGAAGAGATGAAACAGTGGATGTGAAAATGGTCTGAATGGTTATCTAGAGGTTTCTGAATTTCTGAAAACCAAAATGTTAGAAAAGTGGTAGTTTGCAGAGCTGGGATGGTACAATATAGAGATACATAAATAAAGCCAGTCTTCAGGAAGAGAGAGAATGTCAGACTGAGTGAGGGGAAGAAGGAGATCCGGAATTGCTGCATACTTAAGGGCTTGTGGTTAAATGGTAAGAGTGTAAACATGGAACGAGAGTCCATCGGAGTCCCTTCTAGGAACTCAAGGAAGGGACAGGAATGGCAAAATATATGCAACAGTATATGTAACCAGCAGTGTAGTTAAGCAAAGGTCTGCTCACTTTCTTACCGCGACACAGGAAGTTGTTGCCTTGCCACTTTATAAATGTGTTCTCTGTGAGGTGACTCCTCCCACCAATTTTAATGAAAAATTCAGTTTTCACCCAGAAGAGAGCTGTGCTCTTTTGATCTTTCCACGAATGACTCCTTTGGCTTTCTCTAGGCCAGGATATCGTGCTGGTTTCTTAGGAGGCCAAAGATGGTTGCTGAGTTCGTTATGAACCTGTTGTCCAAATAGGCCCCATACTGAGACACAAATGCCAAAGACAGTGGTTGTGAACACTGGTTCAGAAGTAGCCATGTAGCTGTGCTCCAAGTGTTTTCTTGCATCCAGGTTCGGCTGTTTTCATTGTGAATGCAGAATCGTTTGGCTCCAGCATCCTAATGACCATGCAGATTGATTTCTGCCTTTGCACAGTTCAGTAATTCCAAAACTGAGGTTCAACTTCCTCCTTGTTTTACTATAATCATCTTTTGTACAGACAGTTTATTTTGGTGCCCTCAGACTTTCAATTTTTGTTGTTATTCTTTTCATGGTAGTGAGGTAGTTCTGCTTTTTCCACCATGACATCCTTTCGGCCCTTCCTGTGGTTGGTGTTACAAGAAAAAAATAATGCTTCTTGTAAGTGTCTTGTCTGATCTACATAGAACTATAAATACATCAAAAAAGGGAATTTCTTAAGTTCTAGTACCATAGTGTCGTGCAGAGAATTTCCTTAAAATTCAGCTGTGTGTCCGTTTTAGACTTTCTGTCCTCCACATGCCCTTCTCATGCGTCTCTGTCTCCTCTGTCTGCTCTAGTTTTGATCTTTTACATTCGGCTTTCTTCCTGTTCCTTCTCTTTATTCCTGTCTTTCTATAGAACAGTTGCTGCCTGCAATCTAGAACATTGCTCAGTACTTTAGGTTAAGTTTAACATATAAGTCATATTGTTTCTTTGATTCCATGTAGCGATTTCTGTTTTTCCAAGACTTTTAGTTTAGCTTCATTTCTTCCTCAGTTGTGCTGAGATATAATTGACATATAATATTGTATCAGTTTAAGGTGTTACAACATGTTGATTTGATACATTTATATGTTGCAAAATGATTACCACCATAGCATGAGTTAACACCCAATCCAGTAACATAATATCATTTTTCTTTTGTGGTGAGAACATTTAAGATCTCCTCTCTTGGCAACATTCAAGTTTATGATACACTATCATTAGCTATAATCACTGGGCTGTACATTAGATCCTCAGAATTTATTAATCTTGTAACTGGTAGTTTGTACCCTTTGACCCCCATATCTCTCCCTCTTTCCCCCACCTCCCAAACCCTGGTGACCACCGCTCTACACTCTTTCTCTGAGTTTGTCATTTTTAGATAGCACATCTAAGTGATATTATACAGGATTTGTCTTTCTCTGTCTGACTTATTTCACTAAGCGTAAGGCCCTCAAGTTTCATCCAGGTTTCTGCAAACAGAAGGATCTCCTTTCTCATGGCTGAATAAGATTCCATTGTATATCTATACCCACATCTTCTTTATCCACTTATCCATTGACAGACAGCTACATTGTTTCCATATCTTGGCTATTGTGAATAATGCTGCAGTGACACCCTTTATTTCAATGCCTACTAGAATTAAGTATAGGGAGAAGTGTTATGTGCTTTTCAAGATGGGGAGAAATATTATATAGCAAGCCTGTGGAAAGCAAAAATAACTCCTGGCTCTTCAGGCGAGAAAGAATGGATCCCTTTCATTGGATATATGAAATTATTTTTTAAATATAGGCTTTAAATTTTTTCATCAGCATTTCCCATGTCATTAAATAGTCTTTGAAAACGTAATTTTAATGTCTGCATAATTGTTCATCGTTTGAATGTACCATAATTTATTTAATCACTCTTTATTGTTAGACATTTGGGTTTCTAATGTTTTTGATATTATAAATTACGCTATGATTAACATCCTCATACATTAATCCTTGTCTGCTACACTGACTATTTGCCTAGGATAAATTCCAAGAAGTTTAATTACTAGGTTGCCGGGTAGTAACTATTTTATGGTTCTTGATACACATTATAAAATTGTTTTTCACAGTGTGATGGTAGTCATCTTACTGAATCTTAAAATTATTACTATTTAAAAAAAGCTTCACCAAGTTGATAGTGTCAGGGACATAGTGACCACTCAACACATGTTTGCTGAATGAATTAATGAGATAGATGAAAAGGGATCTCATTTTAATTCACATCTTTTGGATTACTAATAAAATGGACTGGCTTTTTTTGTTTGCTTTGCGGTAGGCGGGCCTCTCACTGTTGTGGCCTCTCCCGTTGCGGAGCACAGGCTCCGGACGCGCAGGCTCAGCGGCCATGGCTCAAGGGCCCAGCCGCTCCGCGGCATGTGGGATCTTCCCAGACTGGGGCACGAACCCGTGTCCCCTGCATCGGCAGGCGGACTCTCAACCACGGCGCCACCAGGGAAGCCCTGGACTGTCTTTTAATATGTTATTTGGTCATTTCTATTTATTCTCTGAATTACTTGAAATTGTGTTTACCCATTCTTCAGTTGGGGTTCATTTTTGTCTTAGTGAACTTTAGTTAAGGTTAATAAATCTTAGTCATAGTAGTTACATCTACTTCATCCTGGTTCATTTGCTTTTTAATGTTTTAATGATAGTTTTCTTCCACCACCTTGAGGTCTGTTAAACACTTACCTAGATTTTCTTCTAGTGTATAATGAATTCAGTTTTTGCTTTTAACTATGTAATTTTTCTGTGTCATAATGCAGGAATAATAAAAAGGTAAGTTCTTATGTTAATTTATCTCTAAAGACATAGTCCAAGGTTTAGTAGTAACAGCAGTCCATGGGGGAAGGGTTTGTAGTAGTTATGTGAGCGTGGTGTAGGGCATGTGCGAACTTTACTGGAAGAGATCAGGGTCAAAATCCAAACCACCTTCAGGGCCAAACAAAAATGAGTGATACGGGGGCAGGTGAGGCTGGGTCGATGGGGTGATATGGTAAAGATGTTGCTTACCTCTTCTGACTTTCCAACTGGGCTTGCAGGCTCTGAATTTCTTCTTCTTTCACTATTTCAAAAAGTCTGAATTTTGAAATTTAAAAAATGTGAAAGCTCCTAATTTTTTTTAAATTGGCAACTCATTCAAAAATTTGTAAAACACTGAGCAGTCGAAGCAAAACTCACCAGCAGGCAAAATGCAGCTCAAGAGCCATAGTTTGCCACTTGTAGAGTAAAGGATCTAAAGTTCTCATTCCTTTTTTATTCAATTGCATGGACTTTTGAGTGCTTTACCAGATGTCAGGCACGGTACTAGATACTAGGATACAGTAGTGAAGGAGACCAACAAGAGATCAGCTCTCAGGACATTTACATTCTGACTGGGAGCAGTGACAAATAGACGAACCAGAGATAGCAGATAGTGACACAGGCTGTGCAGTGAATGAGAAGAGGGTGTGATGAAAGACACTCAGGAGGTGCTGTTGTAGATTGGCTGATCAAGAGGGTTTTCTCTGGGAAGGTGAAACTGAAGTTAGATCTAAGTGAGAAAGCAAAAGTCAGCAGTATATAATGGGGCAGAATGTGGGGGAGCATCCCACAGATGGCTGGAAAGTGGCAGTGAGCTTGGCATGTTTACAGGAATAAATAGCTGGACCTTCAGCCAGCCACCAGCACTTGAACCCTATAATACTCACAAACACTGCACCTGAGGCTCATTTATTATAAGATAGTCATTCAAGAACATTTATTGAGCACCTCTTACGTCAAGCATTGCTTCAGTTGCTAAGATAGAAAATGAATAAAGATGCCATCAAAAAGCTCACAATTGAGTGTGTGTTGGAGGGGAGAGAGGGAGACAAATTAATCATTATAACTGAATGTACTTAGGTTAAAATGGAGGTGTGCGCAAGACACGCTTCCCTGAGGAGTCAGGAGAGAATTCATGGAAGAGGTGACACTTGAACTAAATCTTGAAGAATAGGGGGAAGGGGGAGAACATTCCAGGCAGAGGCAATGACTCATGCACCATAGACATTTTAGAGAAAGGAACTTCTTTGGGGAATATTGGTAAGGATTTTGTATGGTATCTACTTATGTGTTTATATGAAATGAATTACAATCATTTGAATTGAGTCAACATCTTTGGTAACTGTAATGACCCTGATTGTAGGCATTTAACAAATATTGCATGAATGAGTGAATGAATGAGTAGGACATGATACACTTTAAAAATTTAGTATTTTATAATTTAAGTATTATAATAAAAAACTGAATAAAAATATTTTACTGTTATCATCATTATCATCGAATATCATAAAATTGGTGATATTTTTCCCCACTGGAGTGTAAATCCTTGTGCACAGACAGTTATTTTTTTCTGTTCCTGTGTCAGGTACATACCTAGCTATGGTAGATACTCAAGAAGAGTTTGGGGGAATAATTTCTTGTAAAAATGCATGTGTGCTGAGAATATTTGTATATAATGCAGGTACTCTGGAAGATATATAGAATCCTACAAAATTGATATTAGCATTCTGGCAGTCAAGGATCTTATTCAACTGCTATGGACTTTCTTTTTAATTTTGTAGTTTATTCTTTGCCAATCATGTCAGCAAACCCTACGTAGATAGGACCCTATGATATCTTCCCTCGTCAGGAACTTTTCTTCTTTTCATTCATGATGCCACCTTTCTGCTGAACTAATATCTCCTCCTGTTCTTAAAATTCATTTAGTATTACCTTAGTTCCTTTAAACTTCAAACTGAAACCTACTTACCCCATTTCCAGTCAACAATGATCTTTCTTTCTTTTGAGTTCTTATATCTATTATGTTCACCCCAAACTGCATACGTTCTTTCACACTAGCTTATGCTGTGTATAATTCTAGAGTTGTTCTTTATTTCATGTATATAAGTCTGGGCTACGTAATCAGTAGCAGATTCACAAAATCTGGGTACCCATAAGGCCTCATTAAAAAACAAAACAAAACAAAAAAACTTCCCACAAAGAAAAATATCACAGGGAAAAATGCTTAGGTATTTAAATCCTCAAATAGGCACCTACATATCTTTCAACAAGCAACAGAGAATCTTGGGATTACAGCCATTTATATGACCTCTCAGATTCATGGTGAGTGGGAGCAATAAAAAAATATAGTCCAGGAAATGGATCGAAATTGGACTTCTGATTATTAGTTTGCTGTGAGGATCTTGAAGCCAAGTTCAGTGGAAGCAAATATTTTTCTGCTTAACATTTCATGTTTGGTAGATTTATATTTATTTCTGAGCGACATAATTATTAGAGCATCAGTCTGAATTCTAGCAACATAAGAGGCCTTCACGGTGTCTTCAGCTCCTCCTTAGGTCTGCTCTAATTTCAACCGTATTCATTGAATTCAAAATCTATTAGGAGAGCTAGAGATACCAGGCAGGGCTGCATCTGTATATATTTTTTCCATGCAGGGAAATACATACATCTCCTAGCATATTTTAGACCTTTGGTTTGTTACCCTGTCCCCAGCCAAAGCCAATATCTCTTTCTTTCCCTTCAGGGGAGAGGATGGTAGGAACTGCCATCCTGTTTCAAGGACTGGGATGCTTTCTGTCATGCTGACAGAATTTGCTAGATCTCTTGATAGTCCTCATTAATCTGGGGGTTTTTTTCTTAGAATTTTGGTCTCATAGCTGCTATTGCTTGAGCTCTATTCATTTTAAGGGATATGCGTATACGCTACGCCAAGTAGCTAAATTTTAATTTATACTGAAGTCATATGAAATGGATGTATTGCTCGAACTACTTAAAATGTTTTCCTTAGAGACTTAGGCTGCTTCACCTCTTTGCCGCTTCTATTTTCTTACGCTAATATGTAGTAATCAGCATTGCTTCATTTACTTTATTTGTAGAAATAGAAGGATGAGCTTGTAATTGGATACATAACTTCCATCTTTAATATCTTTGAAGGGTTTTAACTAACAATTTCTTCATCTTTATTACCGCTTGTAGTGCAGAGAGTAGAAAACACAGCTGGGTTTTCAGCTCACAGAGGCACTTGTAGCTCAGCAATTTGCTGGCTAGAATATAGTACAAGCAGCTTAACTCTTATTCACCCTGAACCCTGTATTTTCTCCATTCGCTGATTACATCACTCAACTTCTCTGACTTCAGCTTTCTCTAAAAAAATATGATGAGTATCCATGAGCTATGTTTGCAGAGCAAACTTTCAGAGACCTATTGGACACTAACTAGAGAGTAGTTGGACCCCGATGGCTCTTTTACTGGAATAGATTATGTTTTAAATAACATAACAAAGTAACTAACCAGCTACTGGATATTTATGTATTTATTTATACCTTACCTACTTAGATAAAAGGAATTTGAGATTGAATGAGAAATGCACTTGTAAAATTAGACTGTTAGAATACAAGATCAAAGCCTTGAGAAGGAAAAGAATCTAAGTGTGCTAACGGTCTCTGCCAATATCCTCACTGTTTATCAGTGGTAGCTCTGAGCTTCTTGGTAACCAAGAGTCAAAAATAATGGGCTGAGCCTGTGCTCCGCAACGGGAGAGGCCACAACAATGAGAGGCCCGCATACAGAAAAAAATAAATAAATAAAATAATGGGCAATACAAGTCATACCTATACTATTCATTTATGACCAACTTATTACTGGTATTTAATTCTCAGATAAATGTATACAAGGGCAGAGGACAGCATGGTAAACAATGTTTTCTAAACTGTTCTGCAGAACGTACCAGAAAAAAAATGAACATAGCTGTTTTTAGTCCTCAGGGATAAATAATGATCTACACTTCTGAATTATAATTGAGTTGAAGGTAAATAAATATGAAGTGTGTATGATACAACAGTCATTCTGAAAATAGATATGTAAGGTCACTTCATAGAGAGACTTTCATAATGTAGAAACTTTACAATATGTGAATTTAGTTGGAAAAAAACTTGTTTAAATATCAAGAGATAGGGCTTCCCTGGTGGCGCAGTGGTTTAGAGTCCGCCTGCCGATGCAGGGGACGTGGGTTCGTG